>NC_054700.1:3947363-4274863 GCF_016097555.1 Gigantopelta aegis | reverse complement strand
TTGGAAAATATTTAGAGGACAACCGACGGAATTGGGCGCGTTCACTATAGGTGAATACCCCGTAACGTTACGCCAGTCTGATGTTGTCGACAAGTGCGCTGTCTTCGTGCAACTCTTCTCTCTATGAATGCCCTATCCAATCAACTTGCCAGATTTTGTGAATTCACTAATTTCATAAGATGTGATAAGCAGATGCGTGTGCAGGACGTTGTGTAGGGGAGGGGGCAGTATTGGTTGTGGTGAACGAAGTTTCTAGGGGGTTCGTCGTGTTTTCCAATAAAATATATCTTAAAAAAAGAAAGTTTGTTTGAGCGGGGGATGGTGATGGTGGTGGGGGTCGACCTCCGACACCCTTTCCACCACCCATCCATATCCGCGCACACGCTCCTAATAAAACCAGAATGTAGTCGTACTGAACCGTGTTTGTACGGCGTAGAAACAGATTACGATTTCGTTACACCCGAATTATTTATGCAAAGATTATGCGTGGATGAATTAATTAGTAAAAACAGCGAAATATGGCACTTGTAACTATGATACAGTGCCTTTAAAGCTGGTAGGTACTGGGTTCAAGTGCGATTTAACGACTTAAAGTTAACTGTAGATCCACTACACCGACTTGTCTGTCGCTAACTGTTAACCCATGTTTTCGACATACCAGGTAGTTGCTCAAGGTATGTGCAAGGGCGAACCCAGGTTATATTTTAGAGAGGGGACCAAGGACAAAAATATCACATGGACCAACTCCCTGGAAAGAACACTTCAATAAAAACTTTCAACAACTTGTTAAAAAAGCGCAATTTAATGTTTTAGTATGGTGGAGGAGGCGTGTCCTCCGATCCCCTCCCTTGTTATCGACCCTTGGTGTGTTCAGGGCAGCCTACTTTAACCATTATTGATTGTATGCACAACAATCAAGTTGAAATGAAATCAAAATAATATTACATGTATTTCGAATTTAATAATAAATGGGTAAAAAGAAGAACAAACGCAAAATAACAAACATGACATTTACGATTTTTAACTTTATATAAGATAAGTGGTGTTTTTCCTTTGAAGGAGTTTGTTTTGTTAATATTGATATGCAATGATTACCAATATTGCCGACAGGCGTGACATCTATTTGTGTATCGTCGGGAGATGAAACACTGGTACAGGCTAGCCCCCGGCTATTACATTTCCAATCACAGTAAAAATCGCCATTGTTTAAACGCACTCATTTTACCTGACAATATTATACAGTCGACCCAGGCTATGCTAGTCAGCAAACTCAGGACAGTCCCTTTAAAACACAGTACTTGGCGACCATTTGGTTGTCAAGAATTGACCATTTTTTGCATAGAATACTACCTAGCTTTGACCCAACACATGAACAGGTCAGAGCTACAGAGCACTCGAGTTAGTGAATCTTGTATAAGAAGAAGCAAATGTTTTATTTAACGGCGCACTCAACACATTTTATTTACGGTTATATGGCGTCAGACATATGGTTAAGGACCACATAGATATGGAGAGAGGAAACCCACTGTCGCCACTTCATGGGCTGCTCTTTTCGATTAACAGCAAGGGTTCTTTTATATGCACCATCCCACAGACAGGGTAGTACATACCACGGCCTTTGATATACCAGTCGTGGTGCACTGGCTGGAACGAGAAATAGCCCAATGAGCCCATCGACGGGGATCGATCCTAGACCGACCGCGCATCGAGCAAGCGCTGTACCACTGGGCTACGTCCCGCCCCCAAACCGTGTATAAAGGTCGAAATAAATGAATCTGTATGTACAAAAGATGCATCTGAGGTCATAAGCGTACGAGCTCCCATGTGTGTATGTGGGGTGGGGTCGGGGAGACACTGATTTTTGCCGGAATTAAACGAGAATGCGCAAATCTGGATTGCAACATTTATTATGTATTCCTATTTGTGTTACTACCAAACAGCTATAGAGGGTTCCAAACGAATCACTTCGCATTCTTACATAGATTATAACTAATATTGTGATTAGAATGATGCAAATACATGATGGAACGTTTTTAGAGCAGCTCATTTTGGCAATGAATTTGAATAATACTTCAGCACTGGGGGTTGGAGGGGAGGGGAGGGGGTGAGTTGACACCCCCTACCGTCTCCACAACGCTTATGTCTGAGGTGTCATTTATAATGAGGTGGTGGTAATTCCAGGTGCGATTTGTAGTAGGTTTAACTGTATGTTAGTAGCCCGAGGCCTCAAATGTGTCTGTGTTAATAATACTAATGCATATATGTCATATCTATCTTGCCGTGTCTACTGGCGATCATCTACTTGACGAACTGTCTAGTCGTTTACGTGTCAGCTGTTTGACGGTGTATATAGAAAATACTACTGGTATCGTTAAATAAAACAGACTTTTTGATAACATGGTTCTTTCCGTACATTGGCTACCCCCACTGAAACACAGACACCCCCCCCCAAAACCCCAAAAAACAAAACAAAACAAGGGATCTTTTTGTATACAGTTTTTCATAGGCAGGACCCCGATCCAGACCCTTACCAAGCTGCGATTGGTTTTGGGCCTTAGAAAGCGTTAATCCATCTATATAAGCGTCCATTTTTTAAACCTTCTATATCCGTCCCTTGCTTTGACTACCGTTAAGGTGATGCTCTCGCAAGACGTTTGGACTGGTATGCATATTCAACGATATATAATGCACATTATTGCTTGATATCAACAAGTATAATCATATAGTTAATTAATAAAACGGTTAAATGTGACGGCTATCGTATATAACGGGGGCAGCCATTTTGTACCATCCCAGTGAATACGCCCTCTGGTGAGCCAGTGGTTACGTAATACTTAACGTGTCACGTCTAGTCAGGAATTAGTCTTAGAACCGAAGGAACAAAACGTAACTAATTTTTTGCGGATGCATCGCAATGTTCTATAATAATATCCATCCCAGTAAGCCAGCAATTAGTATATATTATTTTTCAATTCAAAATAAACCACCATTGTCAAAGACAAAGTGTCGAAATAACTGTATTATGTTTTGTCCATAATTTAACCCACGTACCGAAATAAGAATCGGAGTGTTTTCTTAATTAGTCTTTTCTTTCCGTGGTATGTACCTGTGGTTCCTGATTGGCAGGTGTATATTTAGACGGTACCCAGTCAATATATCTAGACACACTGAAAATACGTGCCTCTTTTATTAAGATCACAAGGTATTGTGTGATAACCGCGCGGACACCCCTAAAATCGTAATCGACATTATTAGCCGTCCTATTTTATTACTGGAAATAATTCTGTAAAACCCTTGATTAAGTAGACTTCCCCATCTAAAGTCACAAAACTGACGAATTACGTAGTCTCAAAGAAAAGAAAATTATCACTTGGGTATCGTGAGTGGTCGTTTTTGCTCCAACATACTCTAGCAATAGGCATAATAATATGCATGTTTTTCTTTGGATTTTTTAAGAGAGAAAAATACTATAACTCCATTTCGTTCTATTGATGCAAATTAAAATATATTTAGTTAAATAGTTTATTATACTATCAAGTCATTTATGTTGTTTTACAAGTCAAGTTGTGGAAGCGAAGTGCCTTGTAAATTAGAGCGTTTGTTTACACTTTGCATACAGGAGTCACCTCGCCCCAAGCTGTAGTACCGGACGCCACAAAAATGAAACAAAATGGCTGTCCCAAGTTAGCAGGGATAATCACGTTTTTTTCATTCACTCTAAAATGACGCGTTTTGTGTTGGTGGTCCGGGTATGCATCTTTCCAACATAAAAGGCTTTTGTTTGAGGTGACTTCCCTTTTAAGAAAGCCTACACTGTAACATCTTTGTATCGCTGACAATTAAACATGCATCATTGAATATTATTTTCAGTCTTAGGGACGGTCCATAAATGTCAATGGTTTTCATAATCCTAACAATGTTAGGATTGGGTTTGACCTCCTCCCCTAATCCTAACATAAAAACATTGATATAATGTGTACTACAAGATGACTTTTATTGATGCAGTAGATGACAATTGTAGAGAGCGCCGCCGCAAAAACTAGCCCCAAAAATACCGATGTTATGGCCTGAAAAGCAATCAGAACATGGCGTTTACCCCCCTCCCCCTTGTTTCGAATTGTAAGAAACATTGACCTTCGATGGACCGATGTTTTACCTGAAAAGCAATCCGAACATGGCTTTTACCCCCCCCCCCCCCCTCCCGAACATTGTTCGGATTGTGAAGCACATCGATATTTATGGACCGTCCCTTAAGCATAACGTATAGAATCACGCACTCTAAGTTAGATCCTAGGGTGACCATGAAAAAAGGAAATTATAATAAAAACTCTCTATGCAATGCCATATTATGTTTCTGTTCTGGCTGGACGCCAAGAACTGTTACCAGAGGGTGTTATAAATCAATATTACCATTAAACTGTTATCTGTGTGTACGAATGCAGGTAAATACCTGTGTTGCATCGTGCGTCCATGCTAATTCACTCTGAGGTGAGTGGAAATAGCACACCTGTATGCTGTAGTTCTGCTACGTTTACAAACAAGGGCAGTGGACTATTCCCCACTGTACCAGCAGTTACAAATCCATACTGTTTGGAAGAAGGAAGGAAGAAATGTTTTATTTAATGAGTCATTCAACTCATTTTAATTACGGTTATATGGCGTCGGAACATTGTATTTGTTGCTACTATTTGACACACAAGCTCATATACATACAACTTTAATATTAACATAGAAAGTTAAACTTTTTTAACAACACCGCTACAGCACATTGATTAATTAATCAACGACTATTGGGCCTCAAACATTACGTAATTCTGACACATTTTGCCATTAAAAGCAAGGATCTTGTATATGCACTTTCCGACAGACAGAACAGCACATACCACATTCTTTGATAACAGTTGTTGGGTAGTGGTTGGGACGAGAGAAAAAAAGAATAGTCTCCGTTAATTGAACACCGAGAGTATTATCTTTAAAGGGACATAACCTAGTTTTTAGATGGTGTAAAATATGTTCTGGAATTACGACTACCATTATTTCTTAAAACATTTTTTTCGTATATTCGGTGCCTTTCTAGTTACCTTATGTTTGCAGTGGCTTCAAATATAAATTATGCGACACAAAAAGGGTACGTCCGTACGTCGAAAAAAAGGGTCATTGATTTGAATGGCGTATGCAAATTATACATGCCATCTTGAATGACTGTCACGCGCCACTTGTTTTTTGATTGGTCGAGATTAGAGAGTTCAAAGAGACTGTCCTGAGTAGACGGCCATTGTTAAGACGTTGCTGACTAACTGAACCTTTAAGGACTAAAATTACATGTGAGATACATATCTCGTTTGAGAAATTAGTGGCGGCATATTTAAAGGGACAGACCCTAGTTTTTAAACACTGGTATATTTTTCACTATTAGAGCCGTTTATGATCACTGAAATCAAAGATTACTTATATTTTATTGTTTAGATTATCCATTTCCGTAGAACCGAAGTGTTTCTGGTCATCCTTATGTTTCTAATAGCACAAAATGCATTTTTCATATTTTTAAAAACGCACGTGCGTCTGAGAAGTAACGGTTATGGAGTCGAGTTTTAATCTATTTTAAAGGGTATTTCGCCGTTTTAATGCCACTCTTGTTTCACTCTGTTATAATGTTATCCAAATGTGTTACAGGTTTGTAATTAATCAAACTTGGTGTCCATGTTTACGGGTTTAAACTTGGGTCTGCCACTTTAAACTCGTTCTGATTTTAGCTCCTTTTTAATTATTATTATTATTATTATTATTATTATTATTGTTTGTAGTAGCCCAAACTGGATTTTACCTTCCAATAATTTCACACACACACACACACACACACACACACACACACACACACACACACACACACACACATACACACACACACACACACACACACACACATATATATTATGTTTCTAATAGCCCAAACTGATTTTTACCTTCCAATAATGTTATATGTATAAAATTATTGGAAGGTAAAATCCAGTTTGGGCTACTACAAACATTATATATTATATATATTAGGACGACCAGAAACACGTTAGATTTTTTTTTTTAATACACCATCGCTTACAAATTAAACTGCCTGTGTTTCCAAACTTGTTCTAGATGAATACACCAAGTGTCATTTAATGTCTTCCTCCGATGTACGTACCCAGACAAAAGAAGCTGTTGTTGGGACGTCATATTGTTCATTTTATGGTTGGAACATGCGTCTTCATCAAGAGAATCACTGAGGCATCTGAAGGTCCGTGAGGACAATGTCATCATTTACGATGATGGGCTTTTGTGCTTTTAGATCGTTTGGTTTTTGCTGCTTCATGGATGTGCAGAGTTGGCAGATGCGGTTGTTTTTGCATGGCCGCATCTTTTATCTGTCTTGTCTTGTCTTTTCTGTCTGTTTACTCTAACTAGGTGAAACTGCTGTTGTACTTGAACCTTTACAGGGACTGTCTGTCTGTCCATCTGTTTGTCTGTCTGTCTTCTGTAACTTGTTCAAACTGCTGTTGTACTTGAACGTTCACAGGGACTGACTGTCCGTCTGTCTGTCTTCTCGAACTAGAGCGAGTTTTAACGACTTCTCTCTCACTAACCACTAGCAACTAACCACTAACTCTCTGTCCTGGACAGACAGCCCATATAGCTGAGATACGTGCCCAAATAGCTGAGATGTGTGACCAGGACAGCGTGCTTGATCCTTAATTGGATATAAGCACGAAAATAAGTTGAAATGAAATAAAACGAGTGCGATCCAGCTCAGTTGGTAGAACAGTCAAATGAGGTGCTTTGGTCGTATGGTCGAACCTTGCAGTACATATTTTAATTTTTATTTAAATTTAAAGGGACAGACCCTAGTTTCAACCCGTGAAAATTAACACTAAGTTTAGTTAATGTACAAACCTGTAACACATTTGAATAAAGTTACAACTGAGTGAAACACGAGTCTGTGACTTTAAAATGGTGAAATACCCTCTGAAAATAGACTAAAACTAAGACTCCATAACTGTTACTTCTCAGACGTACGTGCGTTTTCAAAAATATGAGAAATGCATTTTTTGATATTAAAAACATTAGGATGACCAAAAACACTTTGGAAGTACGGAAATGGGTAATCTAAACAATAAAATAAAAAGTAGTGTTTGATTTCAGTGATCATAAACGACTCTAATTGTGAAAAATATGCCTTAGTGTTTAAAAACTAGGGTATGTCCCTTTAAAATAACTGTAGTATTTATATTCAGTTACAAGTTTAACAAATGTACATACAGGCAAGTTAATTTATTAACTTATCTGATAATAGATTCTTAATTTACTTAGACATGTCTGCGAGAGCGTCATATTCAGAGCTTGCATATTTGAATGCTGCCATTGACATGACGCGAATTATGTATGTATGTCAAGTATTGCTGTGTATGCGTATTACAAACAGCTATTATACAGCTGCGCGTGTACAGAAGGCCGGTTACAGAGGATAACATGGGAAGTATATACTTCAACAATACTATAATAGTAGCGAGCGGCAGTGAACGCGTCACTGCGTCCGAAACGAAATCCGCGTACGGTTGTAAGCACATTGAATGGTTTGGGCTTAGTTGGACTCTAAAAAATTTCGGCCGCGGCTCAAAATTCTTATGTTTATTTTTTTATAAATAGTCCAACGCACTTTACTTTGGTGCCCGATCAATTGCTCAAATCACCTTAAAACCTTTTAGGCCGAGCAGTCAAAAACTTTTGGTTTTAAATTCTTAGTCCGGACATGTGTAGAAGTGTAGAATGTCGTTAGGATTTTAGGACTTAGGTCTTTGACCGACCACTAAATTTTTTATTCCAAATTCCGCCCACCTCAAACGTACCCCTCCCCCCACCTGGCCCGGACTTAGTCACTGGCGAAAGTCAGAGATTAAGCCCGTGACAGACGTGCGTGAAACCTTCGTGGTATATACGCACGTGTAAAACTTTTACTCACTCACATTGAATGCTTATAAATCCCAAGTCTATCTTTGGGTCCGCCACATAACACTGCCCCTACAACTCTGAAGATAATAAAAATTAAACTAATATATTATAGCTGACCTCCCCTCACCACCCCCACCCACCCCACTCCCAGTCGCTGTCAACACCCGGCGCCTACGTGTTAACTGTTGTTGTTTGTAAAGCCAGTATATTTATTTTATAATAACATTCATGTCTAGATAAGGTCTTTTATTATTTCTGAATATATACATAGCTGTATGTTGACCCACTGGCGTAGCAAAGCGGGAGGGGGTATGGGGGCCACATTGGCGTAACCAGGATTTTATGTTGGGGAGCCACCTATTCTGTTTGGGTCGTGTTATGGGATGACAGGCAAATATAAAAAGCTGATGGGGGGGGGGGGGGGGGGGGGAGTAGATGTGACTGGTGGTGAGGGGCATAGCTCCAAATAAACGTCTTTTTCCCCTTCATATTTTATAGTTACTAGTCCGAATGGGACGTAGAATGTTTTGTTTTGTTTGTTTGTTTTTGTTTGTTGTTGTTGTTTTTGGTTTTTGGTTGTTGTTGGGTTTTTTTTGGGGGGGGGGTTATGGGGGGGGGGGGTCCGTCTTAGACTATTATAGTTACCTGTCGCCACATAATACAAAACGTGTATAGACAATGTGGGTGCCCCCTGCGACAGCTGCGCCAATGTGTTGACCAACTTTTTAAAGACGTTATACGATGTTTTTATAACGGTAATAAATATTCTTTCAACTACAATAAAAGTCGTCTGTTGTACGTGTGACTTTTCCCATGACAAATATCGGATCAAAATACTTAGTGTATAAATTTATCTCTAGCTCTGTGTACAGTGTCACAAGATAAGAGTAAGTAGGCTACTACTTTAAATTTAAAAAAAAAAACACCCACCTTTTGCACATTTAAAGTAGAGCCCGAATGTTGTAACGCCTACTTAGTTCAGTGGGTTGTGTTACTAAATTATGCAGTCATAATTTATTCATAATGTAACCTGTCCAACCACAACCCGTATGTCTGGTTTTTGAGAGTTATATACGCTTCTGCACAAAACTGATACTACAATACTACAGCAACTTCTCACACACAGTATATAGTCGCTTGCACACAGTATGTATCCCATTCGCTGGCGGGATTGGATCGATCGAACAACGAGCTGGTAGGTCGTCTGGCACATTTGCTAGCACAGGCAGACGACAACACGGTCGAAGCCATTTTTCGGATGACTTTGGGACATTTGGCGCCAAAACAGATGTTACACGTGAAAGATGGCGAACCATAAGGTAGGGAACGGGTGTTTGTTTTCCAGTTAAATTCGGAGGATCTAGTTTCATTCTCGTCATAAAATGCAGATTAGCGTTTGTTCGCTACAAATTTAATATCCCTGCCACCGTGGACCGTTGCATGGTTAAATCGATAAAATATGCTGATAGAAGGTTCCGGTTGAATTACCGCTGTAGATGTATGTATCTGTGTTTCGCTTGAGTCATAGATAGATAGTAGCCTATCTTCCTGATTATACAGGTTGATATATGGTTTGCTTTTATTAACAACGTAAGGTCATGTTGACTTGAGTTTTTTCATTTCATCCAGAAAGAAAGAAACACACGTTGTACATGAAACTACTTTAAATTCGAAGACGTGTACGGTACGCTGCTCACGTTAAAACAAATAACCGCCAGCCTTGTCTGCGTTCAGGAAAAAAAAAAACACAGTGCTAACGTTCGCAAACTATTTGACTGGTCCCCATTGTGGCGAAGCGCACAATCCAGTCTAGCCAGTGTGTATCTGCTCTGGTTTTGTCTGTCAATGTCAAGGTCTCACTAGTCACTACACATAACAATTTACTTCCGGGTGAGAGTTCATTCATCATGGTCTGCTATAGTTCATAGTTGATATATATGTTGTGGTTCACATATTCATGAACACTCATTCTCGAAGTCTTACGGATTATTTAGCGCTCTCATATCGTCGCGAAATGTGTTTTGATTGGTCGAATGAAAGGTCATCACAGGACAGTTCAGAACATTGGCTTTGGTTAGATAAACTGATGGAGACAACACGTGAGCTCAAGTGTGGTCAGTAAGATATGAGTTGAGTAACTTAACACGGGCGTGTGATCGTGAATATTTTATCAAAATGAAGACACATTGCAAAGCTGGTCCTGTGTTTGCACAGTTATATCCAAGGCGCAAACATCGTCTTAATTTAAACTCCCATTACATACGATTTTTATATAATTAATGGTGTTATTGAACATCCAGCTATACCAACGTTGATCCTGGATTTAGACTGAACATTTAATAAACACTGGGCCTGCATTCAAATTACCCCGGAGGAGTCAAACTGTTGGGATAACACCCATGCATATCTTCCGGTGCCTATGTTTATATTGAAGTACAATTTTGTGCTATATACATAGACGTACGGGATCCCCCACCCCCACCCCACGTCCCGTACCCTTATGGCTATACGTACTTCGGTTGTAATTTAAAATTTATATATCGACTATGATTTAAATAATACAAACATCTTGTTAATTTAGAATACTTTTCTGTTATGATATCAATATATTTACACTCGAAGAAAGAAAGAAAGAAATGTTTTATTTAACGACGCACTCAACACATTTTATTTACGGTTATATGGCGTCAGACATATGGTTAAGGATCACACAGATTTTGAGAGGAAACCCGCTGTCGCCACTACATGGGCTACTCTTTCCGATTAGCAGCAAGGGATCTTTTATTTGCGCTTCCCACAGGCAGGATAGCACAAACCATGGCCTTTGTTGAACCAGTTATGGATCACTGGTCGGTGTAAGTGGTTTACACCTACCCATTGAGCCTTGCGGAGCACTCACTCAGGGTTTGGAGTCGGTATCTGGATTACAAATCCCATGCCTCGACTGGGATCCGAACCCAGTACCTACCAGCCTGTAGACCGATGACCTAACCACGACGCCACCGAGGCCGGTCCACACTTGAAAAAGTCTTGTTAGACTTGTCAATACTTCACGGGGAAATTAAATATCTTTGTAGAAATAGTGTTGATAGTTAACTAGACTTTTCACTCTATATACACACCTCATTACGAGTTCTACGTGTGGTATACAACTGATAGTTATGAAGTTTTTTTTTTTTTTTTTTTTTTTTTTTTTCAACGAGAATTACAGCTAAAGAAAAAGCCGACAGTTCAACAAACCCTCGCAACACATTCATGATAAGAAGTCATTGCCGACTGAACTACGTATACCCCTTACATAAAAGATCTTTCGTAATCAAGACTCAACCGCACGTCTATACTGTTCAAACATTAAGGGTAGTGTCGAACCCGGTGTAGATAAAATGTCAACAGGTCGGTGTTTTTACTACTCGAAGGGTACTTGGAAACTGGGCGTGTGTAAACAGACCCGTCACTGCGCTATCGGTGGAATAGTTTTACTAGGTGGGTAGACGCGTGACGATATGTGACACCTGGCCACTCCTAGCCGGGCTAAGGTTACTCGTTGGTAGAAGTTTTATTTCCTGTCACACTAGTGGCTAGTCAAGAATGTCGAAAATAGTGCGCCGGCGACGTTAGAGGAAGTACCTCACCATCTACAGGTAGCTAGTATACATATTATAATAATGTAGCACTTGGTTACTGGCCAAGAAGCAGACGACTGGGTTCTGATCACTTTTATGTAGTTTAGTGCTAGACGATTGTTTACTGTTCGGCTTGGGCTTTGTTTTTTGTTTTTTTTAAAACCCCCACAAAGACGAGTTTTAAGCTTCACCTGTTTGAATAAATTAACTTTTGTTAGGTGTGTTACACAATGCGCGAGTTTTGATGTTTTGTTTAGTGTTTTTCTCTGTGCGTGTGTGTGTGTGAGAGAGAGAGAGAGAGAGAGAGAGAGAGAGAGAGAGAGAGAGAGAGAGAGAGAGAGAGAGAGAGAGAGAGAGAGGCAGAGAGAGGCAGAGGGAGAGAGACCGAGGGAGAGAGACCGAGGGAAAGAGAGGAAGGTGAAGGGAGAGAGAGTGAGTGAGAGAAAGGGAGATGAAGAGTTTTAGCTTCACCTGCTTGAATAATTGTACGTTAACTGTTGTTAGGTGTGACGGTGTCATATATAATGCATACACGTTAAAGTTTTTTTTTTTAATGATTTTGTTTTTGTGTGTGAGAGAGAATGAGACACACATACATACACACAGACAGACGAATAGACGGAGGAACTGTACAAATGATTTGGGGTGTTTTGTGTGTGTGTGGTGGTGGTGGTTGGGGGGGGGGGGGGGGGGGGAGGTCATGATTACAGAAAAGCAGATATCGTTAAAAAAGTCAGACACTTTGGCACCGGGTTACGTTGTTCGTTTAATCAGACTGAATACAATTCAGCACGTTTTACCCCCGATAATCCAAAGTATTGAATGTGTCAGCAGTATTGTGTTTTGAAGATCTTTTGAATATAAGTTAACAATAATATGAATAAGTGCATTCTAATACACATGTATGTCAGATTTGTATATTATTCCTGTTGCACAATGCATCATATATAACATATTCGTTTCAATCGATTTCCATCTTAAGCTTCATACCGAAGACTGACAACTAAAACTAACTAGTCATGGTTTTGGGGTTAATAAGTTTTAACATTAAACAAATTTTAAAAAAATCCGGAAAAAAATCCCTTTAAATTTGTTTTATTTATTTAAATTTCATAGCTTTCCATCCCTTCTATAGCATGTATGTCTCCCCAAAAGGAAAGGATGAGAAATATGGGACTACTGTCATTTTCGTAATGAGTAGCTGTCAGTCGTCGATACGTACTCTACCAGTTCAGGCATTTAATTTTCTTTTCGTTTCTTCTGCCATGTCTTTTCTTTTCTTGTGTTTGTTTTGTTCTTTTCGTTGGTATTCTGATCATTTTATTTTCTTTCCAACTAAATAGTTCGTTCACTCAGTACAAATACTGTTCAAACAGACCTTTTTGTTTTTTTGTGGGTTTTTTGTCAGATGAAAATTGTAAAAACACAAGGGCGAATCCAAGAGAGGTGACCAAGGAGACCTGCCCCTCCCCCCGTAAAAATTAAAGTGCCCCTTTTTGGGGAACAATTTGTTTGTATCTTTCATTGACGTGCTTTTTTTTCAGGGAGTTGGTCCCTGTGTCATTTTGTGCTTGGTCCCCTCCCTAAAAACATTTCTGGGTCCCCTCCCTAAAAACATTTCTGGGTCCGCCCTTGCAAACACTGGTCAGTTGTAGTATACCACTTGCTTCTACAATATCCTGTTGCATGCGCGTCCTTCACCTTGACTCTTCCTACTTTCAGACCTCCATGATATTCCATTCTGAAGATGGCACAAGCCAAGTGTGTTGACGAAGACTTCTCCACTGATAACGAGCTCGCGAAAGCTCTCACAGAAAGTAAGTTACACACAGTCTTAAGTGCTTCTCCTTATGTGCGCCTAATAAAACTGTAAGTAGATCTGGACCAGCTGTCCCCTTTCTGATATGTCATGTAAACATATAAGTAGAAAAATACCCCCCCCCCCCCCACCACACACACATATTGTCTTGTAAACCTAAAGATTGCCCCCCCCCCTCGATGTTTGACAAACTTTAAACAATCTATATCTGTTCCCTCTAATATGTCGTCCAAAACTATAGACTATGCCCCCCCACCCCGATAGGTCTTGTAAAACTGTAAACAGACCCTGTCTGCCTCTCCCCCACCACCGCCACCGTAAAACTGGTAAAGCCTTTTTCTGACATCTGTGATCTATCTTGCAGAACTAAAATAATTGGTGTCCCTTCTGAAATGTCTTTTAGAACTGTAACTTGACTTGGCCTGTCCCCTTTTGATGTCTTGTAAAATTATTGTACCTGTTGCCTCTGATGCCTTATACAACTGTAAACCATCTATCTAGTCCATCTGATGCCTTATAAAACTGTAAACCTTCCACCTGTTCCCTCTAATGCCCTATAGAACTGAAGCCGTCTACCTGTTGCCTCTGATGCCTTATACAACTGTAAACCGTCTATCTAGTCCATCTGATGTCTTATAAAACTGTAAACCATCTACCTGTTTCCTCTAATGCCTATAGAACTGAAACCGTCTTCTTGTCCCCTCTGATGCCTTATGGAAGTGTAAACCTTTCTACCTGTCCCCTCTGATGCCTTATGGAACTGTAAACCTTTCTACCTGTTCTCTCTGATGCCTATAGAACTGTAAACCTTTCTACCTATTCCCTCTGGTGCCTTGCAAAACTATAAACATATATCTTCCCTCTAATATTGTGTAAAATTATAAACCTTGTACCTGTCGCCTCTGATGTCTTGTAAAACTGTAAACATTTTACCTATTCCCTTTAATGCCTTATAGAACCGTAAACCTTGTACCTGTTCCCTCTGATGCCATATAGAACTAAAACTGTCTACTTGTCCCCTCTGATGCCTTATAGAACTGTAAACCTTTCACCTATTCCTTCTGATGCCTTGTAAAACTGTAAACCTTCTACCTGTTCCCTCTGATGCCTTGTAAAAGTGTTAACATTATACCTACTCGTGACGTCTAATATACGTGTTGTAAAACTGTAAACAGCACTGTTTCTGTGTTATGTCCTATTTTTAGACATAGCTGTCCTCTCTGAAATGTCTAATGAGCTATAAGCTGTACTTTAGCTGACCCTTCTACTCTTATAGTTATACTACACGAAACAATGTATTTGCTCTCTGAATCCTCTTGTAAAACTGCAACAAACTGTATATCTCCTCCGTAAATTCTTGTAAAACTAAGCAAAATGATGTATCCGATTCCTCATGTATGCCTTGTACTTGTGAATGTGATGTACATACAAGTAAAAGACTACCAGACCCTGTTTTTGAATGTGTTGAAAGTGTAAACAGACTGTGTCGGATTGTCCCCTCTGGTGTGTATTATAAAACAATAAACAACAGATTGTTTATCACCCGTCCCAGGGCACAATATTTCACGAGACCCGTTGTTCTGTTCGCGTGTCGGTTGCGCAACTTTAAAATCACGAGAACCGCCAATCGGTTACGTGGTGAACAATTACATTCTGAAATGAAACGTACCACGTCAGGAATGAAAGTGAAAATCAGTTTATATTTTTAAATACATTTAAACCACCAATGTAGCACAGAACCATAATTCAAGTGTTTTAGGCCTAACTCATCGGTTAAGAGAACTACATTCACGTAACCTAATAATCGGTTACCTAAGTAAAACTTACGTGAACTGACTTCCGGTTACCTAAGATTTTGAAATATTGTCCCCTGCGTCCCCCCGTCCATATCTTGTAAAACCATAAGCAACATATGTATGTGTGTTCCATCTAGCATATAAGGACAATGGAAGTCACTGTCTGCAATTGGCTTCGTGTTCGGACAAGCAGCAAGGAATATTTTAGTTGATATTTGTTCTTGGACAGACTGGAGAGCACATGCATTCTCTATGTGTATCTTGTACAGAGACACATTCACAATTTATGAGACGGAAATTCCTAAACTATTCCCTTGTCACCACACCTTCTACGTCCCTTGGCAATACCAGGCGTACAGCACTTGTTTCAAATGGAAAACAAATCGATGGGACTATTGAGGTCAAATCATTGCCCTTTGAGACTTGTGAAGCCAGCATTATTATTATTATTATTTTTTTTTTATCCTATATCAATTATACCATTAAAATATGTTGACACATGACTGATTGAATGAATTCTTCGACTTTGTTCGCAGAATTGTTTGTATCTTAAAATATTGATTACCAAACATTTCTTCCCTTTGCTATCATATTGACTATAACAGTCGAGCTGACGTTTGCTTACAAACATTGGCTGAGATTAATTCGGGTATATTAATATTGATTTGTTGTTGTCTGCCTAGAGCTTTTTCCACGCCATGAATAATACATTCCTATTATTTCAAGAAGAATTGCTGATGCATTAGTTGAAGACTGTGGATTATGTACATGTAGATTTCGCTGAATTAGCTGTTTTGTGAAAAAGGTAATTGGTGTGTTCAATAAATAAAATATTACCAATCGAGAGACACAAACTGTGTGAGCGTGATTGCGTGTGATGTGGAACTGTAAAACGGTACCTTATTATATGGTGCTATTCTTGGTTGAGGTATCCATGGTAGTATAGGTCGATGTAAGGATATTTTAATCATTTAACTCAGGAGACTGACATAAATCGTATTGACTGTGAATTTCGAAAGAATGCAAGGATTTTTGTGGCTTCGTTATTCAATACCATCAAGGTCATCGGTGCACTGAATCATAGATAAAAATAAATCTTATGCTATATTTGATTTACTAAACTGATCCCATTTTGAAAAAGGATATGATTAGATTTTGCCGAGAAATACGTCTCAAACCTTTTCAACAATGTCCTTAAATGAAGAAAACTCACTTATGTGATAAATAAATCGTGTTGTCCTTTTAGGGCGTGGAGATAGCGTGAGAAAGTTATAAATAATTAGATTGTCGTGATGAAAATTTAACAATTCAATGTTTAAAAAAAAAACCCCAAAATACAACCCCTCCCACATCACCCCCCAACCAAAAACCTCAAAACAACAACAAACAAAAAAACAACAAAAACAAAACAAAAAACAACAAAGATCACCGAAAAAAGAAACAAAAAAACTAACAAAAAACAACAACAAATTAATGAATGAATGAACTCATAGATGATACATTGCAGAATTCGAAAGTACCATAAACAAATGAAGAATATTTCATTGTCGAATTTTCAATAGGCTCTACAATGATTATGCACATTATATTGTCATTGTATTAGCCATGTTACAGTTGTCTGTTGTGTATTTCAGGTTTTGTCTCACGTAAGGACGAGAGTGGCGCCGTACAGAACAAGCGCTCCATTGTCCTGGACGAGGACAACTTCGAGGACACGTTCCTGAGGTGCATGGTGTGCAGGGACACGTTCACGATCTCGGAGACGAAGACCCCGAAACTGCTCCCCTGTCACCACTCGTTCTGCGTCCCTTGCATCCAGCAACTGTACAACACGGAGCAGGAGTACCGCCAGAATCTGACCCCGGCATTGCGTGGCATGCCCACGGCGGTGAGCATCCACTGCCCCAGCTGTAGAGGCAGCTTCGTCACCACCGAGGAGAATCTCAAGCAGCTTCCCACGGACCACAGAGTCATCCAGCTGCTGGACTTTCTGAAGCACACGCAGAGATACACCGTCAACTTCTGTTCCAAACACGACCTGCAGCCGTTGCACTTCTTCTGCGAGCCGTGCATCACCCCGGTGTGTCGGGACTGCACCATCCTCGACCACAAGGAGAGCGAGGCTCATCTTGTTATGGACTTGGACGTGGCTCTGCAGAAATACACGCCCGTGCTAGACAACGCCATCATGGAGTTGGACAAGGAGTCGTCTGCGCTTGAGGAGAAAGCCACCGTCCTGCAGACGGCCTCGGAGAACCTCGACAAGGCTCGCTCCGAGCTGCTGGCAAAGATCGAAGAGACTTTCAGCCGTCTGAGGACGGTTCTGGACAATCGCCAGAAGGAGCTGGAGGGCGTGGCGGAGTACGAGATCAACAAGGAGAAGAGCAAGCTGGACGAGAAGCGAGAGCTGCTCAGCGACCGGAGGAAGACGCTAATGTCCCAGGCCAAGACTCTGCAGAAGGCCAAGGAGGACAAACAGGTGGAGGAGATGTTCAGCATCCACCAGGAGGTGCGCGAGTACCGCGCCGGGCCACCGCTCAAGATCAGGGAGGTGGACGACGGCGTCGTCACGACGTTCTCGTTCAACTCGCGCGACGAACCCATACTCACTAGTCGCATCTCCAACTTTGGCGACGTCGGCTCACAGGTCGAGTCCACGTATCTACGGAACGGAACGAAGACGCGATATCCCGGAACATACCGATCTCTCAGCAAACGGTGATAAATGTTCTAGAATTTAGTTTCTGTCGTTAAAGCACTGGCGTGATGAACCGTTTGGCATTTCCTTTCCTTTTTTTTTCTTTTTTAAATGTTCAAGTGTCTGAAGTGGAAGACAAAATTAGCTCCCTTTTCGAAAAGGAGTCTAAGATAGAACACAAAACACATTATTCGTCAAGGACACCGGTCTAAAATGGGACACATGACTCCCTGTTTATGAGGACAAAGGACTCCCTGGACACCGGTGTAGTGCCAGCCCGTTGGTGCTGTTGTGTTTTGTTTTTCGTCTTTCGTTTCGTCTATAGCGAGTTTGCTTTCATTGGAGCTACTATTCAGATGCATAAGTGTTATGATGTTACAATTCTAAATCGTATACAACTCCACTTAGGTTTCTACAACAAATATGGCTTCTTATCCTGTGCATATTATCACATGTTTCGTGGATAGTCGTGTCATTCTTAAGAAAGCGAATCTAATCTTTGGGCGAGGTTATTTGCATTTTACTATAACATGTACATTTTATTTTTAAAGGTGCATGCTTATTCTACGGTTTTATTTGTTTGGCAAGTGGCCATATACATATACAGCAATTTCTTCTTATAGATGTTTAATTTTCATATAATTCAGTGATGCATTCAACAATTGGTTGCTTGAGTAACCACGTCTCTATCTCATTTCCTTAATGTATTTGTGTGTGGATTTTAGGTTTTTTGTCGTCGGTTTATTTATTTTATTTTTTTTATTATTATTATTTTTTTTTTTTAATGGTTTTGTTTTAAGAGTGAGTTTAACATTTTTGTGAACGAATTTTCATCTTTTTCATTCTCAATTACGTCAATACTCACTGCTGAGGGGGAATTCTGAATCTTTAAAAAAAAAAACCCCAAAAAACCCCACACAGTCAAAGTAAACGTACTTTGGTAATTTGTTTTTCGTAGTATCACCTTTTACTAAGCTATTATATTTTTGGATCACTGTAAATATATGTGACCGGTTTTTTTTCTTCTGCTTGGAACCTTTGCTGCTTTTTTGTAGCCAGTGTCATGTGCCTTATATATGAAGCTACTCTGTCATCCGTTTAACACGTCAGAAGCACGTTCAGGGGGCTAGCGATTGCGGTCGCTAGCTAAACTGGTTCTTTGCGCCAAACGTTAAATGAACGTGATGTGATAAAAGACGATGGTACCAGTCAAATGGTTCGCGAGTGCTCGGCCCTCCTGAACTCGCCCCAGCTATTAACGTGATACCACTGTAGTCCCAAGTGTGTGAATTAGACCACATTGTGTGTGGTTTACAATAGTCTGGGTCTTAGTTTAAGGTAAACAATCATGTATTGATCCTTCCTAGATATAAAGTTATTAGATGAACATCAATTTAGGTCTAAAAACATTAATTAAGTTATTAGATGAACAACAATTTAGGTCTAAAAACATTAATTAAGATGAAAAGCTGTTTTTAATTTTAAAGTTTCTCCTGAAGAAATAAATTATCGGATTTACTTCACATTATGCAGTTGGTAATCATAGACAAAAATATAATGTTCAGTGTATGTTGGATAACATAAATATGTCGAATAGACCCAGATCTAAACCACCTTATTTTCCTTATTTTATTATAGCCAAAACGACTTATTTTCCTATTTTATTATAGCCAAAACGACTTATTTTCCATACTTTATTTGCATGTAATTAAATATTTATTTGTTTCCCTTTCAAAAAGCTGTTTTCAAATAGTTAATTACTCTTTAGTTTCACTGAAATCGGAAGGCTGAATACATTATTGATCACAGATTTGGTGGAAGGGTCACCCGACTGTTGGTGTTGTACGGAAATTGATGATTCCACAATGCCGTCCTTCACTCCGTTGTGACCCTGTCCGCGTATTTGTTCTAATTTCCTTCTGTGTTGTAAACAATGTAATAAACAAAATGTCAGTATTAATAACTGTTTCTGTTTGTAAATTTTTTTCAAAGTTCAACAACACATTGACTTTCGACGGACAATAGAGCGTAGCCCGTATAAGTGTTCCATCGACTGGTACTAATCAAACATCTGTAATCCTTCCCACAGGGAACGTCCTTTTTTCTTTCTATGGAATTGATTACAAGTTATGTATTTTTTGAGTCGGTTGTTTTCTAAATTGCATGCAAAATTTGAACTTTTTTTGTTATTTCCAAAACATTTACTTTTCTTCTTACGTCAAACCAAACTGAAATTATTTACAACACCCCCCCCCCCCAAAAAAAAAAACACCCAACAACAAAACCCCCCAACATTTTGGTAGGAGGCTGAGACGGACTATAGACTCCAACCAGAACCAGAACGCCTGTGGTTCCAGCCAGTGTTCCAAAACTGCATATAAAAGATGTGGGGCGGGATTTAGCTCGGTCGTCTGAGGTGCTAGCGTCACAGGATCGAACCACCTCGGTGGATCCATTGAACTGATATATTTTTTCACATTCCAACCAATGCACCACAACTGGTCAAAGGCCATGGTCTCCTGTCGTGTTTTCTTGTCTGTGGGAAAGTGCATATAAAAGATCCCTTGCCGCATTAGGAAAAAAGACTGCGGATTTCCTCTGATTGACTACCTGTCAGAATTACCAAATATTTAACATCTAATAACCGATGATTAATATATCAATGTGCTCTAGTGGTGTCGTTAAACAAAAACAAACTTTAACTTTATAAAAGTTCCCTTGGAACAAATACTATTAATCGAAAAGAGCCGCCCACTGTGCTGCGACAACGGGTTTCCTCTCTCATTTTCTGTATGGTCCTTAACCATGTATGTCCTCATATAACCAAATCAGCATGTTTTGACTCTATTTTAGGAGACCGCCACAATTTTCGTCCACATTATTAAAAACTTTATAACGACGACAATAAAATTATTTTTATTAGAAAATACACCCACTAATTTGATCGATTATAGATCACTAATTAACCGAATAAAGCCTTTTGTCCATCCCCCTTTCTGTTCTGAAGAGGCAGGCCTGCTTGAACCGTAATTGGATATAACCACGTCAGATAATTATAAGTCACTCTCAGTGTGTGTGTGTGTGTGTGTGTCTCTCTCTCTCTCTCTCTCTCTCTCTCTCTCTCTCTCTCTCTCTCTCTCTCTCTCTCTCTCTCTCTCTCTCTCTCTCTCTGTGCGTGAAAAAAAGACGTTCATATCAGTACTGCAAATTAAATGTGAAGACTGTTAAAAATATATAGCATGGGCGTACATATGATTTTGAAAAGGGGGGGTTCCAATACATAGGATTTTGAAAAGGGGGGTTCCAAAATAGATTGCAGAGATATTGGGCATATATTTCTATGTTGAGTAAATATAATGTCGGATATCAATGTCAGATATATTAAATTATAAAAAAAGCGATTTCGGGGGTGGGGTGGGGTGGGGGTGGAGTTCGGTCGAACCCATCGACCCCCCCCCCCCCCCCCCATGTACGCCCATGTATAGACATTCCTGCAAACGCATTAATGTGAACAAATACAAACTGTTAAATGTAACAGGAAAACACAAATCACAATAAACAGACACCTGACGTAAATCCCAGATCAAAATTAAACTACATGTATATGTGTAGATCTGTTGCTCAACATAGGATTGTTTTAAAATGGAGGGGGGGGGGGGGGGGGGATTTTGTGTGTGTGTGTGTGGGGGGGGGGGCTTAGCTCAGTGGTAAAGCGGTCTAGGATTGATCCCCTTCGGTGAGCCCAATGGGGAATTTTTCGTTCCAGCCAGTACATCACGACGGGTATACCAAAGGCCGTGGTATGTGTTATCCTGTCTGTGGGATGTTGCATATAATAGATCCCTTGCTACTAAGGGGAACATGTAGCTGGTGTTCTCTCTAAGAATATGTCAAAATTAGTAAATATTTGACATCCAATAGCCGACGATTAATACATCAATGTGATGTAGTCGTTAAACAAAACGAACTTTTAACTCTTTCTCTCAACCAAATATCGAAATAACCATATGTTAGACACCAAATAGCCGTAGTTTAAAATGTGCTGAGGTGTTGTTAAACATATTTATATCCCCTTCCCTTCACGCTTTGTCGTAGATAAATACAATAGGATCAATGTATATTCGTAGATTGAAAAACATTGCGTCAAATATGAACCAAGGGGGACAACTATGCAGACATTACTTGATTGTGTATGGGGAGTTACTGGAACTGCTGAATGATTCATATTATATACTCTTAAAAAAAGTAGGGGAACCTGAGATGTTAATATCAATTATTAGACCGAACATACGTTTTGACCACAGACATCCTAGTAAACAACGTTCAGGTCTGTTTATCAAATTTTTATTGTTTGAATTTGCGATGCTGCGTAAAAACACGTCAACTTTCAAATTTCACTTCTGACCCCAATCGTCCTTCAAGATCTTTGGTGGTCATAAAACCAACTGTAATACTGAACTACAGGTTGTAATATTTGCCCAATTAATTCACTATTATCATATAACCATTCCCCACAGCTAATATACCTTACAATTTTGGCAATTGTAAATTCTTATTAGAGTTCCCCTACTTATTTTGAGAGTATATATACTCTTCAAAAAATGTAGGGGAACCTGAACTATTAATGTTAATATCAACTATT
Organism: Gigantopelta aegis; assembly: GCF_016097555.1. Taxonomy (NCBI): domain Eukaryota; kingdom Metazoa; phylum Mollusca; class Gastropoda; order Neomphalida; family Peltospiridae; genus Gigantopelta; species Gigantopelta aegis. Next base: position 4,252,305 of record NC_054700.1, on the reverse strand, counting down.
AGACCGAACATACGTTTTGACCACAGACATCTTAGTAAACAACGTTCAGGCATGTTTATCAACACACCAAAACACATTCCATAGTTTGCACGCGCATCACGCAGTTGCCACGTACACGTGCGTGGGGTATCATTCTCGATTTTGACAATTTCCAGGAAGGTCCATTAATCACTGTGGAATATTATTTCTGTCAATCTTTTTCATTCTGTTTATCATACAGTTGTTATTGTTTTGTTTTTAGTAATTTTTATTGTTTGAATTTGCGATTTACGGATAAAAAAAACCGTCAACTTAATTTCACTTCTGACCCCAATCGCCCTTCAACATCTTTGGTGGTCATAAAACCTACTGTAATACTGAACTACAGGTTGTAATGTTTGCCCAATTAATTCACTATTATCATATAACCATTCCCTACAGCTAACATACCTTACAATTTTGGCAATTGTAAATTCTTATTAAAGTCCCCCTACTTTTTGTGAAGAGTATAAATGTTCCGGTAATGTGTAAAACGATAACACAGGCGTACTATGTATAAAATAATAACAGGAGCGATGGTTTATATATATTTATATACATACACGTGTGCTTTCGCCCGTCAGATAACAACACTGTTCACTCATTTCATAAAAATGGTATGACAGACAAGCTCGTTTAGTATTTTTATGAAATGAGTGAACAGTTTTAGTATCCGACGGACGAAAGCGTCGTTAAATATAACATTTCTTTCTGACGGGCGAAAGCGAGTCAGATACCAACATTGTTCACGACTTTCTTGAAAATGGTATGGCAGGCAAGCTAGTTTAGTATTTTATTTATAACAAACCAACTGCAAACATGCCGCAATGCAAACGTAAGCAGATGTCAATACAAACTACGTTATTTGTCAACGAATTGGGTCAGCGTCACGCTCATGTCACGCCAATATTACACCAGTTAGATATCGAGTGATTGTTATGACATAAGCAATATCTTACACTGGTGTGTAATAAATCTATTTCTTACACACCCGTTGGTGAGAACATGACGCGAACCCACCCAATAACTTCACTTGCCACAGTCTAGAAACTCCACCAACAACAACATAATAAAATAAATTAAAATAATATATATATATATATATATATATATATATATATATATATATATATACATACACACACACACACACACACATATATATATACACACACACACACACACACATATATATGTGTGTGTGTGTGTGTGTATGTATGTATGTGTATAATATACATGTATATTAATACAACAAAACACGAAAACAACAATAAACATCAGTAAAACATCAGTAAAAACATCAGTAAAACATTCATGTGTTAGCTAATAAACCAATGGGATGGGAAGTGGAGGTAGGACAAAACGTAGCCCAGTGGTCTGGCCTCAAATTACAGTTATCTTCCCATTTGGTTGTCCAAAATCCGGAAGTTTGACCGCGCAAGTAGTCTGCTGTTTGACTGTGATTATTTCATGGCAGACAGCTATGAAGTGGCAACTGTTTGACTTAAGTGACAGGGGATAGCATGTAGTTTGTAAACATGTGTAACTTGCTGACATTGAAGACTTGTTTGTGGTAATTCCGGCCCATGCAAAAGTAGTGCTTTTTGTGTAAAATGGGTGTACTCCGGTCTGGTTTAGAGGGTGTGTCTGTTTAAACCAATATGCTGGGAGAAAGAGCTGGACAACAGGGGTTGTCCTTTTCAGGGTATGTGTCCCCCATGCAGGCAAAGGTACATACAAAACCTCACGGGCCTGCTGATATTAATAAAAAATGTTATAGCCACTAAGGCTATATAGAAACATATAGCGAAATTAATTGTGGTCTGAGGCCGTCTCCCAAGACTCCACACGAGAATGTTTACCCAGCATGCACTGCTGGTTCCGTGTATCCCGTGCTCGGGTGATACCGAGGTACATGTCAAGTAGTGCCATACCGAAACTACTGCGGCTTCACCATTCATCTCACCATCATCCATGTTTGTAATGTCCATAAAACAAAAACAAAAAAAACAATGTCTTTATGTCTGTGTAAATGTTTTTGGCGGAAAGAAAAACAACAACCCCAAATACTTATAAACGTTTGTTAAAAGTTTGTTTTGTTTAACGACACCGCTAAAGCACATTGATTTATTAATCATCGGCTATTGGATGTCAAACATATCGTCATTTTGACACAGTCATAGAGAGGAAACCCGCTATATTTTTGTATTAGTAGCAAGGGATCTTTTGTATGCACCATACCAGAGACAGGAGGCGAGACATAGTCCGGTGGTAAAGCGCTCGCTTGATGCGCAGTCGGTTTGGGATCGATCCCTGTTGGTGGGCACATTGGGCTATTTCTTATTTCAGCCAGTGCACCACGACTGGTACATCAAATACCGTGGTATGTGTTAGCCTGTCTGTGTAATGGTGCATATAAAATATACCTTGCTGCTGGTTGAAAAGAGTAGCCCATGAATGTGGCGACAGCGGATTTCCCTGTCTGTATCTGTGTGGTCCTTAACCATATGTCCGACGCCATATAACCGTAAATAAAATGTGTTGAGTGCATCGTTAAATAAACCATTTCCTTCCTTCATCCCAAAGACAGGATAGCACATACCACGACCTTTGATATACTAGTCGTGGTGCACTGGCTGGAATGAGAAATACTTATAAACGTACGATATTTAACCTTAAACGCAAAGTTTAAATGTTAAAACTGAATTTAGGTTCTGGCATAATTCTAAGAATGAATATGGGGGGACCTAGCCCAGTGGTAAAGCGCTCGCTTGATGCGCTGTCAGTTTGGGATCGATCCCTGTCGGTGGGCCCATTGGGCTATTTCTCGTTCCAGCCAGTGCACCACGACTGGTATATCAAAGGCCGTGGTATGTGCTATCCTGTCTGTGGGGTGGTGCATATAAAAAGATCCCTTGCTACTAATGGAAAAATGTAGCGTGTTTCCTCTCTAAGACCAGGGGACAATATTTTGAAATCTGAGGTAACCGGAAGTCGGTTCACGTGGTTTTTACCTAGGTAACCAATTGTTCGGTTGCGTGAATTATATTTGCGTAACCTGTGGATTACCTGATCGGTTACCTCAAAGTTACGTTGAAATTATATTTTAAATACCAAATATTTAGCTCAAACATAAAAGTTAAAACAAAATACAAAAGAAAACGTTTTATAAAACAGTTTTTAATGCTTGCAAATCGAGTGGTTCCTCTGAAGAATAATGCAAAACACTCAGTCACTCACTGGTGCATGATTAAACTAATATTTTTTTTTATATAAATAACAAATAAAGGCTACCATTTGTCACTGACAATTCGTAAAATTTAGTATACACCAGATTTTAAAAAAACCCCACCAAAATCCCAAACAACAAATGTCCAGTTCCTCTGAACTATAAAACAGGCTACTCATTGGTGCATGATTTGATTAATAAAAATAAATCTTATAATAACATAAAAAGAAAGACCACAATTTGACACTGATATTTTGAGGTGGCGATGGTACTTTTACTTTATCGCTGGTACTTCTATACTACAGTGACGTTCCAAATGTTTATTTAAAGCTCATTATGCGATGTTAGTATTTTTTAGCTTTTGTGACATTTTTGTTTACGTTAAAACCGTGTTCAACCTTTGTAAAATTATAGGCAATCCAATATTATGTCTACATATATACCTTTAGAGATAGAATAGCAGCAGATAATTTAGGCGCCTTAGCGGTCCGTGCACATTTCTTTAAAAGTTTTGGCTCGACTCTATACTGAGCCTTTGATGATGATGATGATAACTAGTTTAACGTGCCCATATACCACTAGGGTTTCGAACACGCCCATCCCGAGTCCGACATCCGATAAGATCGGTGGCCTGACTCGGGATGGTGTGTGTGTGTGTGTGTGTGTGTGTGTGTGTGTGTGTGTGTGTGTGTGTGTGTGTGTGTGTGTGTGTGTGTGTGTGTGTGTGTTGAAAATGGGCAGAATTTTGAAAATAGCAATTAGTAAAAAAGTTAATAGAATAAATAAAAAAAAGTAAAAGGTTACAAGCCAAAAATAGAAAGAATTGACTGCTCGGCCGAATATTTATATAATTTGGAGCATTTTAGAAGGACAGTCCAAAATTAACTAAGAGAAAGAAGAGAGGATCGGACTATTTAATAATATTTTTAAAAAAGAAGTAATTTCGACATAAAGTTTTGAACGCAGATCTAAAAGTTTAAAGTCCGATCGATATGTCCACGCGAGTGGCCTCGTTAAGGCCGTTTGGATGCACAGCTTAAAGGGACGAGATGGGTTGCATCCCGTCAAGAAAACCCCCTAGATTGAAGGTGTAGTGCTGTGCTGAAATACAGATCTTGAGAAACCGGATCCGTCTGAACGAGAGAGAGTATCAGACTAGGGTATAGTCCAGTCGTCATGGGTTGGTATAGTGGTGCGGACGGGCCCGACTCCGGAGGATACGAGATGGTATCACTATAAAAAAAAAGTAAAGTCTAGAAAAGAGTAGTAGGGGCCGACCCCGCTTCCTATTTCTTCTTAAAGTGGGGCGGTCAATCTTCCAGTGCTGCTAGGAGCCTTTGGTCGCAAGTTACAACCGTTGCAATATACCGTTGGCTACTGGTTTGCTGCACATCAAGTATCTAAAAATCAGTCTAAAACATGTGTCGGAATACTGGTAGTATGTCTGCATGAATAAACTTACTGTAATCGTGAAGTCTACAAGTTTTAATTTCTGAACGTCTACAGGTCACGACGTAACCGATTTGCGGTTCGCGTAAATTTAATTTTGCGTAACCGACACGCGAACAGAACGGCGGTTCGCGTGAAATAGTGTGCCCTGTAAGACTATATGTCAAAATTACCATATGTTTGACATCCAATAGCTGATGATTAATAATCAATGTGCTCTAGTGGTGTCGTTAAACAAAACAAACTTCTAAGGATGAATATAGCAAAGTTACGATGTTGTGTGAAGCTGGTTATGCTAGGCTTTGACTACCAGCTGTCAGCACAAAGTTGGCCAACTTTCTGCTCTCACTTCTACAACTGTCCAGTTGCTAGTCTGAACGCTCTCACAACTCGATTCTCCTTGAATAACTCATTATATTTTTTTCGTTATGAATCTAAGCGCACCCGTCGTAAGTCGGAAATTGGGGAAACTACAACTCAATCGTCGAGTTGATCAACTTCGTCGTGACAGTTGACAGTCTGAGGCCAGCTTTAGGCGAGAGACAAAATGGTTTTCGAATCACGGGTCCGAATACAATTAGCAATGGATATGTTAAAGCACGTCCATCATGGGAAGACGATATTTTATTTTGCGCCAACCCTTCGTCCTAGACGGAGTAAATGGATTTATTAATATTTTGTCGGTTTCATTTAAATACACACATCAGTCTGGCGCGATGGTAAATATGTAACGGATTCCATTACTATTACATGATCCACGCGAACCAGAACCGACTAATCGATAACAGAAAAGAGAAGAATAAAAATCAATATAGACATTCAGCCATGGAGAGAACTATTTGCGGCTCTTTGTGGTAAAAGGCCAAATTGATCTCGGCACCATTTTCCTTTTCTGCTCACCGATTTACGGCGATTACGAGGATACGAGATTGCGATGATAGCGTGCTAGATCAACACGCCAGCTAAATGACTTGCCGGTTTTTTTTTTTAAAAGAGTAAAACTAAATCAACATTTTTTCCCCCTTTCAATTGCTGTCTGAACAAACAGACGACCATTAAATGACTTCTTTCAAAACTTTTTTTTTGTGCATGGAATCTGTTAGCGCCATTAGCGATCAAGTTAAGTTGACCGTGCTGTTGATGATCAGGAGTTTTTGTAAATATCAACTCACTATTTACAGAATAAATAAATAAAAACAAATACTAGTATATTAACATATAAACAAACAAACAAATAAATAAATAAATTGATAAATAAATAAATAATAAGAAGGAAATGTTTTATTTAACGACGCACTCAACACATTTTATTTTATGGTTATATGGCGTCAGACATACGGTTAAGGACCACACAGATATTGAGAGGAAGGAAGGAAATGGTTTATTTAACGACGCACTCAACACATTTTATTTTACGTTTATATGGCGCCAGACATACGGTTAAGGACCACACAAATACTGAGAGGAAATTCGCTATCGCCACTTCATGGGCTACTCTTTTTTTTATTAGCAGCAAGGGATCTTTTATATGCACCATCCCACAGACAGGGTAGTACATACCACGGCCTTTGATATACCAGTCGTGGTGCACTGGCTGGAACGAGAAATAACCCAATGGGTCCACCAACGGGGATCGATCCCAGACCGTCCGTGCATCGATAAACACTTTACCACTGGGCTACGTCCCGCCCCCACATAAATTAAAACCATATAAACTTATTCCTTTCATTTATTCTCTGTTAACAGGTTTTAATCTTAATTTTATACGTATTTAAAACCTCGTTCTTATACACCATATTACACTCGTATGTATTTGTACATACAGGTATATAATTTTACACACACATATATATGTAAATTGTTCATATGAACGCAAATATATACATAAGCAATTTTTCTTCGTTTGTAATTTTACATAGTCACAAGGCAGTGTAAAGATATTTTTATATGTGTGTAAATTTACAACAGGTGTATTTAGGTGAAATGAACACATATTACTTTTAAACAGATCAGCAAATAAACTAGCCTATTTTGTATAGCCAGACATCATTGTAGAAACAATCAAACTGGTAATTTTCAGACGCCAGATAAAACAGACGAAGGTATGCGTTAATATACTCACCAGTAATATACCAAAAACATAATCTTTTAAAAGCATATAATAGACGCCGTAAGAACCAACCTAATTAAAATTAGCTCCACTATTACATGTGGATCTAACAGCATCCCATTGGAGCTCATGTCCAGTTGACCTTTCATTCGACCAATCAAAACCTTACTTGCAAAATCATGCCAGTGATTTGATGATGATGATGATGATGATAAGTAGGGTTTCGAACACGCCCATCCCGAGTCCGACCTCCGATAAGTGTGGGGGGGGGGGGGGGGGGGGGGGGGGGTAGTGTTGAAAATGGGCAGAATTTTGAAAATAGCAATTAGTAAAAAGTTAATAGAATAAAATAAAAAAATAATAAAAAATTACAAGCCAAAAATAAAAAGAATTGACTGATCGGCCGAATATTTATATAATTTGGAGCATTTTAGAAGGACAGTCCAAAAATTAATAAGAGAAAGAAGAGAGGATCGGACTATTTAATAATATTTAAAAAAAGAAGTAATTTCGACATAAAATTTTGAACGAAGGTCTAAATGTTTAAAGTCCAATCTATATGTCCATGTGAGTGGCCTCGTTAAGGCCGTTGGAGGTTGGCCTACGGCGAACCGATGAGCGGAGAACCGGCAAAGGCGGGGGATGAAGTGCTTCCATCTCTGGTCGGCGAGGATGGTTATGACACTCCGGTAGTCGTTGCCGAAAAGGGCTTTGACGATCCTGTGGATGGTGTGGCTATCCATCTCCCTAACCAGGACCGCTTGTCGGTAGACTCCTTCTCGGCGCTGAGTTAGTACTAACCCCGTCTTGCCGGCTGTAGATTTGATGGTGTGTAGCTCGTAAGCGCTTCCATCAGGCAGTTGTTTTAGCTCTGGTTCACTAGTCTGCTCATCAGTGATGCCGGATCCGAACTTCAGGAAGCCGGACCTAATTTTCCCGATCTGAACTTGGATGGGATGGGGTTGGGTTAACTCGAGAGTACATGGCGAAACGTCTATCCTCATCGCAAGTTAGTTTGGAAGTGAGTGATTTGAAAAGAATTTAAAAACATTCGGGATTATGCCGAGGGTATACGAAATAATTCGGGTGAATTACGAAGTATGCCGGAAACTAATTTCAATATAAAATTTTATATAAAATTCGTTTCAAGACGAAAACCCCCCAACTGTGATGGTATAGCCATAAAACCTGTTTATACTAGTATACAATCCAGAGTTTATTATTGCACTTTTGCCCCTGCTTTTTAATGTTGAAATAGACCAACAAGTTCGCCTATTGCATAAATAGTCTCGCCCGATATTTTTAGAATTTGTATGCTCCCGAATAACGCTATAAACGGCGAAGTGTAATTGGTCGATATTTGAATTGTTATTTATAGATGAAATGTCACCTGGACATGGGAGTCCACGCAATGCTGTTAGATCTACCAGGGTAGACCTAGTAGAGCTAATTTTAATCAGATTGCGTAAGAACATACGTGACGATTACAAATCTGTCATTGTAGCATACATGTATACAGTTGCGCAAGACTGATTCCAAAAGAAAAAGAAGTTATGGGTGTGGGTATGCAGCCATTAGCAATTGCCGGATGCTTTCTTTATAAAAGGTTTATAAAGGACATTTTAACAACGATATATAGGTTAGTCGGTAGGAGGATTGCCACTTCAAAAACCTTCATTCCCAATCTGGAGCTCCACGCGGTAAGACGTGTTTGTTTCGCTTGTGCACACTGCACGTGCTTTCGTGTGCTCGACTTGGGGGTCCTTCATTTCGTTGTTTTTGTCAGCGAAATGAAGTTTTCTACTGGGATGTATGCGGCCATTGGAACTGATTGAACGCTGGAACGCTTCTCGTTTCGACAGTCTGCACCACCAGGTTGGATTCTTTTTCAGCGAGATTCCTCGCCTCCACGTTTTTCTCCGTCTGACTATGTTGACTTGTTTTTTCGTGACTCGTATGACGGCCATTCTGCAGAACGCCACGGTTGTTCGCGTTTAGTCTCTACATGTCCGAGCCTGTCCTAGCAGCACTGGAAGATTGACCGCCCAACTCTAAGAAGAAATAGGAAGCGGGGTCGGCCCCTACTACTCTTTTTCTAGTCTTTACATTGTTTTATAGTGATACCATCTCGTATCCTCCGGAGTCGGGCCCGTCCGCACCACTATACCAACCCATGACGACTGGACTATACCCTAGTCTGATACTCTACTCGTTAAGACGGATACGGCTTCTCAAGATCTGTATTTCAGCACAGCACTACACCTTCAACGTCTATCGACTGTCAATCTAGGGGTTTTCTTGACGGGATGCAACCCATCTCGTCCCTTTAAGCTGTGCACCCAAACGGCCTTAACGAGGCCACTCGCGTGGACATATCGATCGGACTTTAAACGTTTAGATCTGCGTTCAAAATTTTATGTCGAAATTACTTCTTTTTTGTAATATTATTAAATAGTCCGATCCTCTCTTCTTTCTCTTATTTAATTTTGGACTGTCCTTCTAAAATGCTCCAAATTATATAAATATTCGGCCGAGCAGTCAATTCTTTTTTATTTTTGGCTTGTAACCTTTTTCTTTTTTTTCTTTAATTTATTAACTTTTTTACTAATTGCTAATTTCAAAATTCTGCCCATTTTCATCTCCCCCCCCCCCCCCTCCATCCCGAGTCAGGCCACCGATCTTATCGGAGGTCGGACTCGGGATGGGCGTGTTCGAAACCCTAGTGGTATATGGGCACGTTAAACTAGTTATCATCATCATCAAAAACCTTTGTACAGCGTTCGTAAACAAAGGGCACACAGATGAGCATATGCATAGCATCCTATTACAAACACGGAGTGGTAAATATAAGGACGAAGTATCGTTAAAATAAATAATCTGTTAAAAGTCCAGTTCCCTAAAATCATGCCTAAAATCCAGTTTCTTGTAGGTTCCCTGAAATCATGGCTAAAATCCAGTTTCTTGTAGGTTCTCTGAAATCATGGATGAAGTCGAGTATATTGTAAGTTGACAAACATTACGTAGTTCTATAGGAGTGGTGTCTGCGTTATTACACGGGGAAGAGAATATACAAATGCCAAATTTTATATAATTATTGAACGGCTCTACACATAATGCAATTTAACGACAAGGCCCATCCGGCCAAAAAGTAAAATACAGAAGATCACCAGCTTCAACAATCCAATACAATACAACAAAAACCAACCAACGAACAAACCAATAAACCAGCAAACCAACAAACCCAACTAACCAACTAACCAACTAACCAGCTAACAAACAAACCACAAAATCAACAACAAACAAAAACCCCAACAAAACCCCAAAAACAATACCCCCCCCCAACCCCAATTTTTTTTAATAAAATAAAATAAAAATAAAAATAAATAAACACAAACAAAAATACATCCGCCATTAAGAACCCCCCCCCCCCCCACCAACAACAAGAAACAAAACATGAATAATGAATGAATGAATCAATGAATGTTTTAACGTCATCCCAGATTATACTAATATAATAAAAATGGAAAAAAGCGCTGAAAATGACAGGTTTAATTATATATAAGATGTTTTTCATCGGGATTGCGGACTGAATGAGTGTTGGTTTGATTACAGTATAGCACTGCTGAATGGGTGAAAAAAAGAAGATATTTTAATTTTACTTGTTTATATCCACTTGCAAGGCCTACTACCATATTTTTATTTTCCTTTTAGTTCATAATTTTGCAAATTTATAATAAATATATTTACAGACTACACAACAATTTATGGAAAAAACACTAATTACAATAAAAAAGGACATATCTCCCCGTGTGGTCTTGAATAAATGTCTATCGACCTGACTTCTGTTAGTCTAGTTGAGACTACAAGCCCACATGCAATGTCGCCAAGCAGACGTAGGGGCGCAACGAAGATTTAGTCTTTATTTTCCAGATACCTCTCATAGAAACGAATAATTTACGTGACAGTCGAGGCCCTAACGATGTTATTTCCGAAGTCTTTTATCTATTTCAATTTCGTAAATGTATTTTCCAACAATAAAACCACGCCGATTGTGCAATTAGTCAAATCGTTTATTGCCTCAAACCAATTAACCGAATCCAAAGTAACGGTCTCATTAATCACGTGACTTGAGGTCACGCTGTGGTCACGGAAACTTGACAACGTTCGGTACACAGTGAACAGCCGAAAACCAATTTTTCAAAGTCTCTTTATTTGATTTACTGTTCGTGTCCGAATGAAAGTGGATTGTACTATTTCATTAATGAAACAATGTATTGGCTTAAATCACTTCAAACCCCCTTCACTTAATGGTTAATTTAATGTCCCAAAGAGGACACAGGGAATTCCATGGCAACTTCCAGAAAAGGTAGTCTCAATAACGAACCCCTTCCATCAATTGCTTTTCAAATCAAACGCCCATGTTTTTCACTCTGGGATTTTTTTCGCCAGTTTCTTTTTGATATGTGGGGATGGAGAGTTTTCCTCTTGCTGGTAGACTGGTTCTGGATCAGAATTTCAAAATGTAGGCCTACACTTGTATTGCATTTGTCAAATTTGGTATCAGTTTTTTGTATTTATCAAACTTGGCATCAGGTAGGTTTTTATTTTTCGATTCCATCCGGAACTTGTATTACAGTTTCTACGTGATACTGACTTTTACTCTCTATATTTTAATTGTATCTATCTGTATCTATCTATTTTTACACTGTTCTTTACACTGTGTTTTTATTTACCTGTTGAATTTTAATATTGATGTTGAACATCACTTTATTTGTTTGGATTTACCATAGTTTGACACCCAACAGCCGATGTATTTTTCGTGCTGGGGTGTCGTTAAACATTCATTCATTCATTCTTGCTGGTAAAAAACTATGCGTACTTATTTCACAGTCTCACTTCTGACAACAGTTAAAATAAACTGAGCGAATTGCGCATGATCGCAGGAAATGTTTTATTTAACAACACACTCAACACATTTTATTTACGGTTATATGGCGTCGGACATATGGTTAAGGACCACACACAGATATTGAGAGAGGAAACCCTCGTGGAGGACTGGCTGGAACGAGAAATAGCGCAGTGGGCCCATCGACGGGGATCGACCGACTACACATCAAGCGAGCGCTGTACCACTGAGCTACATCCCGCCCCCTTCTTGGTTAATGGGATGTTAAACATTTGATTATATTGACATATAGTCTTCAGAGGAAACCAGTTACGTTTCCCACATTTGTCTTGAAAAGGGAGTTGGGGGGGGGGGAGAAAAAGGGAGAGAGACAGATATATATATACAGAGAGAGAGAGAGAGAGAGAGAGAGAGAGAGAGAGAGAGAGAGGGAGGGAGGGAGGAGGGAGAGAGAGAGTTAGAGAGAGAAAAGAGAGAGAGAGAAAGAGAGAGAGAGAGAAAGATAGGAGAGAGAGAAAGAGATATGCATATAAAGATACTGAGAGAGAGATACACAGAGAGAGAGAGAGAGAGAGAGAGAGAGAGAGAGAGAGAGAGAGAGAGAGAGAGAGAGAGAGAGAGATAGAGAGAGAGGAGGACAGAGAGAGAGAGAGAGAGAGAGAGAGAGAAAGAGAGATATACATAGGGGAAGATACAGAGAGATAGGAGAGAGAGAGATAGATGCAGAGAGAGATAGAGAGAGAGACGAGAGAGGGAGAGAGAGAGGGTGGGGTGGGGTGGGGGGAGAAAGAGGAGAGAGATTAAAATTAGACTATTAGAAGAGTGGATCTAACAAAAACCAGAGTTGGAGCTCAGTCCAGAATCAAAACCTACTTTCACATAATGGTGAAAAGATTCCGAATTATCCTGAGGGTATACGACATGTTTCGTGTGAATTACGAAAGCCTTAAAACTATAAAATTAGCTCTACTATAATTTTTGGATGTAAAATCGAAGAGATAACCCTTTCAGCCCCGTACGTATTGGTATGGTTCGCTGTTACTGTGGTCCTTAAAAAAATAAAGACTAAAAAGACTCACCCGATATTTTTAAAATCAGAATTTGTATGCTCCCAAATAACGTTATAAAAGGCGAAGTGTGATTGGTCAATATTTAAATTATTATTTACAGACGAAATGTTACCTGGACATTGAAGACTACGTAGTGTTGTTAGCAATCCGATTAAAATTAGTTCTACTGGTCAAAATAAGACATTCGTAATTCACATGAAACATATCGTATACCCTCAGGATAATTCGGAATGTTTTCAAATTATTTTTAAATCACTGGCAGTATTCTGCAAGTAAGGTTTTGATTGGTGGACATGAGCTCCAACTGGCTGGTGTTAGATCCACATGTAATAGTGGAGCTAATTTTAATAAGATTGGGAGAAAGAGAGATATACATATACAGATACAGAGAGAGAGAGAGAGAGAGAAAGAGAGAGAGAGAGAGAGAGAGAGAGAGAGAGAGAGAGAGAGAGAGAGAGATGTCTTAATAAATGTCATCAGCAGGGGCCTAAGGCTAGGGGGGTTCCGGGTCCCCCCCACCCCCCACCCTGCTGAAGCAAATGGTCCGCTTCCAGAACTAAAACATATAGGTTTATACATATGGAGTTTCTGGTGGTGCAAAAATAAAATAGAAAAAGGTCCACTTGGTTCATATTCGACCCCTCCCCCCCCCCCGGTCCAGATCACGCTACGCCCCTGATCAGTGCTTATTACGACAGTTTTTCGTATCCACACTAATCCCTGGTCTCCAATACCAGTATGGATGTGAAATCAATAGAAAAATTGCCTCATATTTGAAAGTTATACTGTGGAAGAGTTAAAAATCGCAAATAGAAACAAACGCCGTATGACGAAATTGGCAAACAGAAAGAAAAGAAAAACCTGACACAATATTTTCCACCAGTCCTTTTTTTTAAATTTTAAATTCTGATATTGTCGTCAACGTTGTTGCCACCACCATCACCATTATCACCATCATCACCATCACAATGGTAATGGTTATTACAGGAACGTAACTAGTGGGGACCAGGGAACAGCGACTCGGTGAGAAAAATACACATTTTCCAGTTTGAGTTTAAAAGTGACAGTTTTGTCTAACTGGAGAAGATCATTAGACCTATATACGTGTATTAGGGTCGTTTCCGTGTCTACAGGGTTTTTTTTTGTACGTAGGCGCGGGCGCCGATATTGTTATAAAAAACCAAGCCGCTCATATTGGAAACACTGATACTGATAAACAGCTAAACTACCTTTAATTTGTTGCGTTCGTTTTTCTGCTTTGCAATGCGCCGAAAACCTGCTCAGGGAAAACGGCACTCACTGTTCCCTCATTGTTTCCTATACACACCCCCCCCCCCCACTGGCTGATCCAGGTGGGGGGGGCGGGGGGCGGGGCGGTATGGGGGGGGTCCTGTGAACCCCGCCCGTTAGAAATGCCCTTTTTAATGATTAAAAAAAATAATTATCCAGAATATATGACTACAACATTAAATTGCCCTGAAAACGCGTTTCTGGGCACTTTTATTTCAAAACTTTCCTGACCTGGAAACATTTGCCTTCAACAAACTCAAATTGCCCTTTTTAGAATTTTGCCCCCCCAACCCCCTTACAAAATCCTTAATCTGTGCCTATTTCAAGCCAAATACGGCCTTGGATTATCATTGCTGTTATTTTTAGTTCATAAATCGGAAACGAACCGACTAACCGTGGTAAAATAATACGCATTCCCGGCCAAGTAGACGTTTCTAATTTACTGTTTCGTTACAAATGCTACAGACTAAGGAAATTGCCTCTATTCTGCTGAAAGTCTGCCACATATTTATACCGTGACCCGTTCCATAACGAATTCGTCCCTCTCATCAAAGTGTTTGTTGTCGTGGTTTAATTTCACGCCAGTTTAATTAGGCACCGTCTTCTGGGATTAAAGCGACGGGACCCAGTCCAGCACACACACACACACACACACATACGCGCGCGCTCTCGGGTTTTAGCGCTGTGCAAATATTGGCGGAAACGCAGCTACTTGTCGCTGACATGACAAAGTCGGGAAGCAATCTGCGGGGAAATGGTGATTTGATGAGAGAGAGCGGTGATTGCATTGACCACTCACTTGATGCTGTGACATCTTGTCTGGTCAGTTTGCGCCAGGAACTCTACACACATATGCATAATAATGTGGGTGAATGTAGAGTGAGAGATGTGGTTCTACTGGCGTAGTCAGTATTTTATATTGTGGGGGACCACATTCGGGGGGGGGGGGGGGGGGGGAGGCAGGCGCGAGTACAGGGGGAGGATACTGGTGGTCGATCCCCCCCCCCCCCCGTCGAGTAATTTTTTTTTATTATCAATACATTTTTTGGGGGAAAATTACTCGACCGTCCCCCAACCCCGCATAAATTTCGCTCACCACACCTAAACTCTCGTGCTAAATTATCTGGACATGCGTCTGTGGAAAGAAGGGACACACTGTCTTTATCACGTGTTATAGGGCAACAGGCAAAAGTAAAAGGCGGTGGGGGAAAAGAGGTGTGATAGGGGCGCATAGCGCTTATAGTCAAGTTGCCATAATGTTGACCTGGCAATGTTAACTACTGTAAACTTTTGTTATGGAAATGTATTATATATGGTTAGGAGAGCAAGGTTAGCTTGGTTGCTACTTGTGCAACCTTTAGCATTTCTCAGAATTCAAGATGGCGGTCTCGGCCATCTTGAATTTCGGCCAATTTTCAACTTTTGATCTCGATGACATAGAGGGTCGTATAATACCTCTTTTTAAAGGTTTTCCAGGATGGGGAGTCCATTTCTGGAGTTATTTTTTGGATACGGGGTCAAAGTCAAGGTCAAATCAGAGGTCAAAGGTCAAATTTGACATAAAATCAGGAAAAAATCACCTCTATTGACCGATTATATGTGGTTCGTTGCCTACCTATTCCAGAATGTCAGGGTTTACTAGGATGGGTAGGTAGGTACATGTATGTTTGATATGTCTACATGTAGGTAGGTAGGTCCTGGGTATCATTAGTCAGGTTGCCATAATGTTGACCTTGCAATGTTATTTAGTGTAACAAGGAAATAAAGAGTGTATTTATTCATGATCGACACTTGGCTCCCCTTCATCGTCTTCGATATCCATCTGCTTGCTGGTGAAAGGACTACAGCAGATGTCTCCTCCCTCGCATTTGCAGTAGTCCATGCATGAAAGGCCTGCGCTGTTCCAGCTGCAGCGTGCGCCACTGCATGCCTTGCACTCTGCAGTGCAGCTACAGCTAACTACATCCAGGAGTGTTTGGGGAGCAACCTGCCTGCGGCTACGTCAATGTGTGGTTCAATTGTTAGAGAGCCCGAGTAAGGTGCAATAGGTGGTATGATTAATATTCGTGATAAACCTATTGCTCCTATATATCAACAGCCGTAGTATGTGGAGTCCGGTCTATAGAAAGAGAACCGCATGCTGCTAAGTACAAATAGTGAAAATTATATAAATTATTGCAGTAGCGACTTTCCTCTTTCCACTTTCACACATTAA
Source organism: Gigantopelta aegis (assembly GCF_016097555.1). Lineage (NCBI taxonomy): Eukaryota > Metazoa > Mollusca > Gastropoda > Neomphalida > Peltospiridae > Gigantopelta > Gigantopelta aegis. Next base: position 4,236,018 of record NC_054700.1, on the reverse strand, counting down.
CGGAGTTTTAACATTTAACACTTGTAGGGCCATATTTCGTTAGTTTTATATTTATGTATGATAACAAATTAAGAATTAATCGATTCCACACATACCTTTTGAGTAGTTAACTTGGAACATCAAAATTGTAATGTTCTGCTATTTGGCGTAAACAGTTCCCCCCAAAATTGGCTACAAATCGAAAGTACACGAAACAATACGCACGTTTGGGGGTCTTTGGGGGTTGTTTTGTTGTTGATGATGACATTGTTGTTGTTTTAAATGAGACTGAGGTAGCAACTATTTATTTTTCGTGTTTAAATATATATTTATTTTATTGCGTCAGAAATGTACTTCGTGTAATGCCAAAGTTGAGGCCCAGAGTTCATTACCTCTCAGAATTCGGGTCTAAATGATTAATATCTGTAATATTGACGCATCCCTGTTTGGTGGCAGAAGTGCTTCAGTTGTATTGTTGGTTGGTTTTGTGCTCGATTAATTACTTGAGCTTAATTAAACATGGCCTTGCAAGGTTCAGCCGATACGATCTGTTATCACTAAATACACGACGGGACCCTTTGATTGTTCCGACAAGTAACGCAAATACTCGAAAACACGCGAATACACTCGAGTGACCGACGCCAGTCTTCGGGGGAATGGTAATGTAATCGGAAGGCGTTGGGTATCACGACAAGTCACTTGATGTTGTGACATCTTGTCCGAATCCTTAGCCCGGTCAGCGTGCGATTGATTTCCTGATAACCGTTGCACGGAATTGCCGATATTCCCACCAGACCAAACTTAATAAATATTAATCGGTTCCGAATGGCGACCAGGGACGCATAAATACATATTTACATAAGGTATAGTCTCGCGCTCAAACTATTGTCAGATGGTGTGCGCATCTATAGCATCATCAACAATCGCGATCAGTGGCGTAGGCAGGATTTTGTAGGGGGGGTGGGGGGGGGACCTGTGTAGTGGGATATAACACGGGAACCTTTTTAATGTTATTAATAAGCGAAAAGGTAAAAATTTCCCGGGATTGGGGGGGGGGGGGCGCAATGACCCCCCCTGGCTACGCCACTGATCTCGATGCTAGCACGCGCCAAAAGATTACACGAAGACCCTAGCCCTGAGCTACTACAGACATTATGACAAACAAGATAGTGAGACAGACGTGAAAAATGAATTCACCCCTTTCTAATTTGCATACTTTTAAGATGGCCGCCGTTTAAAGATATGTATTTATATGTTGACAACTATATGATATATGAAAGTGGTCTAAAATGCTGGAATATAGGGTTTTGGAGTTAATAGATTGAAATATATTACAATACGATTTGATAATTTCTAATTTGCATAAATTCGAAATGGCGCTTATTCACACCTTATGATAATCTGAATTATGTAAAATAGATTATATAAAATAGATTATGAGGTAACTGAATCAACTATTAACTTGTATTTTAACCATCTCGTTATATCTACGGTTTCATACATGCTACGCCATTACTACAATTTACCATGTCATGATCATTCAACACTAAACTTACACTCATAACATATATTGATCTTTAAATGCATTGATGAACACGGAAACACATATGCACTGCCTTGATTTTGGCATGTTAGCATTTGCACCAGCCTCTGCAAATGGGTTTGCAGTGGTACATTTGATTAGTTCTCGACAACCCTTTGAAGCCTCCATACGGACCTGTCTGCTGGTCATGGCAACATTGGTCTTGCAATGAGAGCATGCAGTCACTAGATATAACATTATTTTTATTAATAAAATAACATTTTCACAATATATAGTTGTGACAGTAACAAACATGACAGATATAATTAATAAAACCCATAGACCAAAACCGCTCCCTAATTGTTTAAAAAACATATATTTTACAATATAAATAATATATTTCCCAAAATGTGTGTACAAGTTTTCTCAAGTAAGTACATTTTGAAAACCAGTTACCCGTTTGTCCTATTACAATTCAAAATGAAAATTACTGCTGAAAACGTTAAGTTTCGGTTGTCGTGGCGCGAAATATAATTGCGACGCCTGCTATAATCACTACGATAAATCATCGTCGAAATGTGTCACGGACATTGCGACTGTTAAGCTGTCTGAGTCGAGGAAGCACGCCATCTTTGATATTTACTGGTTTCCAGCTCTGTCACTGCTCGTGTCCATCTTGTAATGACGCCCTGCACAACACCGCCGTTTAAACGGATTTACATAAAGCACTGTCCGTTTTCTTTTAATTATCACTAATCACACGCCAGGGATTTATTCCGATTTCACGAAAAATATTAATTATTGAATTATGTATACTGTACGATAAAAGAAACACATGGTTACAAGCTAGATTTGTTTATTACTCTTTTTTTCTTCTTTTTTAAAACTCAAATTTGCCTCAAGTTTTGAAACATATCGATATTCGTGATCAATACATAAATAAATACAATAAGGACAGTGTATTGGTGGGAAGGTATGAAACCATAAAACCACTACTGTACACTGACGTCTCTCTCATTAACCACTAAAGTGGACGCAACAATCCGCTATTCTTGTATAGTGTAGCATCGTCTTAAGTTGACAGACCCTAGTTTTTAAACACTACGACGTATTTTTCACTATTAAAGCAGTTTTTGATAATTTAAATTACAAGTCTTTACAATTTATTGTTTAGAATATTAATTTTCGTACACCTGAAGCGATTCTGGTCATCCAGGTTTTTGTACTACCCCAAAATGCATTTTTCATAATTCTAAAAACATACGTTCGTCTGAGAAGTAATGGTCATCGAGATAAGCTCTAGTCTATGTTTGGACGATATTTCCCCGTTAAAACATCACAGACTAGCTTCTCTCTTTTATAACATTATCCAAATGTGTTGCATTACCATAGTTTGACACCCAATAGCCGATATATTTTTCGTGTTGGAGTGTCGTTAAACATCTATTCTATTCTATTCCGAATGTGTTGCAGGTTTGTAAATTAGCGTCCATTTTCACTGGTTCCGGCCTCGGTGGCGTCATGGTTAGGCCATCGGTCTACAGGCTGGTAAGTACTGGGTTCGGATCCCAGTCGAGGCATGGGATTTTTAATCCAGATACCGACTCCAAATCCTGAGTGGCTCAGTGGGTAGGTGTGAACCACTTGCACCGACCAGTGATCCATAACTGGTTAAACAAAGGCCATGGTTTGTGCTATCCTGCCTGTTGGAAGCGCAAATAAAAAATCCCTTGCTGCCTGTTGTAAAGCGCAACATGGTATTTGTCTGTGTCCACAGGCTGGTAGGTACTGGGTTCGGATCCCAGTCGAGGCATGGGATTTTTAATCCAGATACCGACTCCAAACCCTGAGTGAGTGCTCCGCAAGGCTCAGTGGGTAGGTGTAAACCACTTGCACCGACCAGTGATCCATAACTGGTTCAACAAAGGCCATGGTTTGTGCTATCCTGCCTGTGGGAAGCGCAAATAAAAGATCCCTTGCTGCTAATCGGAAGAGTAGCCCATGTAGTGGCGACAGCGGGTTTCCTCTTAGAATCTGTGTGGTCCTTAACCATATGTCTGACGCCATATAACCGTAAATAAAATGTGTTGAGTGTGTCGTTAAATAAAACATTTCTTTCTTTCTTTCTTTGTCTGTGTCTATGTCGTTCTGTCGGTGTAGTCTGTCTGTGGCCGTCTGAGTGTTTGTTTATGACCGTGTCCGAGTATAGACGGATTTGCAGGGGTTGGGGGTGGTGGTGGTGGTGGTGGTGCTCGTGGTGGTGGTGTGTGGTGGTGGTGGTGGTTGTACTGTGGCGAGCGAAGTTTTTATGGGTTGGTTCAGTCATGCTACATCGGAAAATATACTGAAAAAAATACAATTAGCTTGGAACCCCTCTCCCCACCCACCCCCCATCTCCGTTCCACTTCACGCGTCTACATGAGTCTGTGTTCGAGTCTGTGTCTGAGTCAGTATCTGTATCTGTCTCAGTGTCTGTGCCTGTTTTATGACAACACTAACCTTTTTCATGACTGAAGTATTGTAAAGAAGTGACTCTCCCAACCCTAAAAGTCTTTCATAAATAAAAAATTATAATAAAAAAGAAAGGAAAATAAACCCCAAGAACTGAAAACAACAATAACAACAACAACAACAACCGTTTGCTAGATGCATACAAATACGCATTGTCTGTTAAAAGTACTTGGACTGCTGTCAAAGTTCAGGTTTGTTTCTGTTTAACGATACCACCACAGCACATTGATTTATTAATCATCGGCTATTAACTGTTAAACATTTGGTAATTTTGACATTTGGTCTTACAGATGAAACCCGCTACATTTTTGTATTAGTAGCAGGGAATCTTTTTATATGCACCATTCCACAGATATGATAGCACATACCACGACATTTGATATACCAGTCATGGTGCACTGCTGGAACGAGAAATAGACCAATGGGTCCACCAACGGGGATCGACCCCAAAGCGACCGCACGTAAAGCGAGCGCTTTACCACTGGGTTTGTGTGTTAAAGCTGCTTGAAGCACCGAGTCTGTCAAATAGTTCGTGTCTTCTAAATATCTGGAAACGGTCAATACAGAGCCTATGATTAACCAGCGAACACCACCATAAGCAGTGTCATCTAGAATAACATTATATCGATTTGAAGTCCTCTTCCCAGTTTAAAAACATGTTCACGTCTTGGAAGGCCGCTATTATGACCCATGAACGTGTCAAAATATTTCAGTTTAATGACGGCTCCAACAAGACGAACAGCACTCAGTATGAAAGAAGAAAAAAAGAAGAAAAAAAAGAAAAGATAACCAGATCAATATTTTGGTCATGTCTGTGTATTGGTCTAAACGCCTACCACCACCACCACCACCCCGCCCTCCATTAACAAGACTTCACGAAGTATCAGAATAACGGCTCCTAATTATGGCTGGTTTTCTTGTAATTTCTCGTGTTTTGTCGGTGCCACGGGGGACGGCGATTGCATCAATGTGGAGAATTGCTGGAAGCGGCCTCATTACGGAAAGTATCTGAATAATTGGACAGCTCATCTGATTTCCTCGGTTGTTTATCTTTGTGAGACGATAATCGCTTACCACAATGACGCACAAATTCTCCTTCTAGTGCTATCAAATGGCTCCGTTTTTTCTTGCCGCGAGGTTTGGCTTGATAAAAGCATTATGTACGTTTCCATGCGTCCATTTCAGGAATATGCGAAACGAACTGCAGCCCTTATCAACTGCCTGTGCTAATACAGGAACAATGTCTCATTTAAACCTTTTCGGAATCTTACACGAAACTGCAAGATCTTGCAAGCCTTTTAATCCACCCACTCAATTTAATTGTAAAGAAGAGCTCACTGCAAAGAATCCGAATATGATTTTTGCCAGGACCACTGCGCCAGACATATCAATTCCAACAGCCACAGCAACAACGGCAGCGGTAGTGGTATCGTTATCACCATCATCATCACCACTAGCACCATCAACAACAATACCATTCTTAAAACTACCATCTCAGTAAATCTACCATCGCCAACAAGACACCAATACCACGATAGTCATCGTACCACCCGTCCGACGCCCATAGCCGTACGGTCTCCTACTTTTGTAGGGGGGCAGGCCGATGTTTGCCCGAATTCAACGAAAATGCCCGAATCTGTATAACAACATTTATTTGTATTAGCAATGCTGCCAAACAGCTAAATAGTGTTGCAAATGAATCGCTAAACATTTTTACATGGATTACAATCAATATTATAGATAGAATAATGGAAATATATGGTGAAAAGGGTTTAGGCCAGCTCATTGTGCCCGAAATTCTCTATCGTTTTTGCCCGACTTTGATTATTTTTTCCATCACTGTCTCGTACGCTTATGCCGACGCCATATAACTGTAAATAAAATGTGTTGAATGCGTCGTTAAATAAAACATTTCCTTCCTTCAATGTTTTTTTACCAGCTCTACCTATATCTAGAGTTGTACACCATCAGTGCGTTTCAATACAATTCCGTCAGAATATATTCTGTGAAAATATCATAGAGAGCTACGTGACAGCTAGTTTTAGGAAATACTTTCCCCTGATAACTACCTTGCAAAATATGAACATAGGTTGATCGGCCTCGGTGGTGTCGTGGTTAAGCTATCAGGCATAAAGCTGGTAGGTACAGGGTTCGCAGCCCGGTACCGGCTCCCACCTAGAGCGTTTTTTAATGACTCAATGGGTAGGTGTAAGGCCACTACACCCTCTTCTCCCTCACTAACCACTAACAACTAACCCACTGTCCTGGACAGACAGTCCAGATAACTGAAGTGTGTGCCCAGGACAGCGTGCTTAAACCTTAATTGGATATCAGCATGAAAATAAGTTAAAGAAAGAAAGACAGAATAGGTTGACCAAGAAGTTTTCAATTAGCCAACCTTATAGTACCGGGGCCCCGTTCCACGAAGAGATCATAGCGCTAAGATCACCTGAAGGGCATAATGTAGTTATGCACATACGATGATCTTAAGTCTAAGATTGCTTCGTGGAATGGGCCCCCAGAACACCACCTCATGTTGCTGTTACGTAGTAGCATACAACTTGAACAGTTGTTATTGGTTAATACCAAAAATAATAAGTAACTTCAAACTAATGCGTTATTTAAATACTACAGATGTTAACCTACTCGTAATCATCAAGGAAAACGTATTCCAGTATTTTATGGGGGTTTTCCACGAAGAACTATTTTCTTAACCAGACTATTTTAAGCCGACAGATTGAGACGTGGTGCCTTGAACATAATCTTTTATTTTTGTGAATACGCCCAGACTGTTCGACGCTGAATTTAATAAATAAATGACCAGTATGTTTTCATAGCATACAAATATTGTAATGTTTTATCGTATAAGACGCAAATACCATGAATACTTTAATCTGAGGTTCTTAATATTATGGCTGCCATAACGAATTTGTTATTTTATTCGGGGTGAAACCAATATTTTTCTTAAATAAAAAGAGTGCTGTAAAACGTTTCCTTAAACAATCCATCTAATATCATGACTTGAGTGGCCAACCTTGCTAACAAGCTAGCGTACGTTACTTTCTGTCGCATACAGTTTTACGAACCGCACGTCTTTCCATCCTTGCAGAGTGGTACATATTATTTTGCGAAGATATTCATTTTCAGCTCATCCATTGCAATTTTAAAGTCTTCATATTCATGCCCAAAGTCGTGTTGTTTTTGTTATTGTTGTTTTGTTTGTTTGCATGTTGTTAATATTGTTGTGTTTTTTTGTTTTGTTTTTCCTTTTTATTAAAGGCGACGCCACACGGTTCGAGTGTTTAGTACGAGCATAGACGAGTGCATAGCAATCGATTATTCGAATGAATCGTACTGTGTGTCTTGTCTCGTACGAGGCATTTGTATTGTTTGCCGTTTTAAGGTTTAAAATATTCTGACAATTTCTAACAAGAAGCAATTTTATTTGTTTACTCAAATTATATAGCTTTAAAAAATTTCCATTCCTCCCATTACATTGTTGTCATCCAAAACTAGACATAATCTGTTCTGGTTCAGGGCCCTGGTACCTAATACCATGAAACCCCTTAATCCACTACTGGTTTCAGGCCAGACCAACAGGGTCAAACCGTGGACATATCAAAAGTCGTATTTCTATACAACAGCAAGTCATTTGGAAATGCAATCCAAGAGAAGCAGCCAGTTATAAAATGCAACACAGATATCGTGTTACTTTAGAGTATTGTCGTTAGTGTAGAGTCGTAGGGAGAAATGATCTACAAGTATCCACTTCCGCTTGTAGTTACTTCCGCCTGAAGGCAATATCCGCTTTGACACAAGTCAGGAACTGTTGCCAATTTGTGTCTAAATCAATATTAGACGCCGTCTGCCAGTTTGTGTGATTCATGAAGCCATGCAAAACGGCTGGTATCTCTTTAATGCGGTACAAATGTTTATCAGAAAAATTGAATATTTTTCTCAGTGGGGTGATTTTATAGGTTACATATAGCCTGTATTGATCTGGATCCCGTTCCACGAAGCGATCTTAGCCCTAAGATTAACTTAAGCGTATAGCTACCCTATGCATTTAAGTTGACCTTAGGGCTAAGATCGCTTCGTGGAACGGGGCCCTGGCCTGTGACAGACAATAAAACCACTTTTAATGTCCTGACTTTTTTGTTTGTCGTTGATTTTCTGTTGATTTGATCATTGTATGAGGCGGGACGGAGGTCATGGTCTGCTAATCAAAGATCCAAACAACAAAAGCAATTTTTCTGAGTTTTTGGATATGATTGCAACATCAGTGTATTTAAGTCACAAATGTGACCAATTCCAACATTGGCCTAGTCAGGATTGTATACGGGGGGTGGGGTGGGGGGGGGGGGGGGGGGGGGGGGGTGGGGGGGGGGCTGTCACCCACTTTAGTGGCGCCATTCACATTGTCTTTGAGTAGTGTTATGGAGCAATAGGCAAATATATAAGGCGGTGGGGAAAAAAAGAGGTGACTGGGATGGGGGCATAGGCACGCCAATGAATGTAGAGAAATCTCTATCTGATATAACTATATATCTTATCTGGGAAATGCAGAAGCAGCAATAAAAGTAGTGATTGTGTAGTAATAGTACTTGGGATTTTTTAATATTTGTTTGTTTGTTTGTTTGTTTGTCAACAGTACAGTTGTAAGTTTGTTGACAATACTGGCTCTTCCCTAAAAATAGCAGACACCAAACATGGTAAAGTCGATTTTGTTTAATGAAACCATTAAAGCACATTCATTTATTAATTATTGGCTATTGGGCATCATAAATATTCTGAATTGCACTCTTAGGAGAAACCAGCTACATTTATCTGTTAGTTGCAAGAGGTATTTTATATGCACTTTCCCAGACAGGACAACACGTTTGAGTTTGTCGAGCTTCCAAAGGGAGCAATATTTGTAGGGGTGGTGTCATGGTTAAGCCATCAGACATAAGGCTGGTAGGTACTGGGTTCGCAGCCCTGTACCGGCTCCCATCCAGAGTGAGCTTTAACGACTCAGTGGGTAGGTGTAAGACCACTACATCCTCTTCTCTTTCACTAACGACTAACCACTAACCCTCTGTCCCGGACAGACAGCCCAGATAACTCAGGTGTGTACCCAGGACAGCGTGCTTGAACTTTAATTGGATATAAGCACACAAAAACAAACAAGTTAAAATGAAATGCAGGGGATTCAGGGCATACTCCCCAGGAAATGATAAAATGACAATGCTCAAAGTCGCATCTTCAGGCCAATGCTATGTTGTATATTCTGGATTATGAATTAATAATAACAAATGTCATTAAAATAGGGCACTTTAAACAGCGGGAGGGGGTGGGATCACACGACTGCACCCTTGTGGACCCCCTCTGAATATTTTAATGGATCACACCTCGATTTAAAACAAATGCACCATATTAAAGAAACACATGGCGATGAAAAATGAGTGCAGTGCAGTGCAGTGCAGAGTGCAGTGTGTTGCAGTGCGCAGGCGGAATGAGAAGGACGGCGCCAAGTCGGTTGGTTATGTGTTTGTGGAATATCAATGTTTTTGTATGGAGAGACTCATCAGTCATGTCGAAGAAGTGATCGCTCTATTGGGACCGCGCTTACATTGTCTGTACGACCATACAGGGCCGCCTCTTCCATCTCTCCCACTGTCAGAGCACTTTATTTTGATTGCAAATCAATAATTCACTATCCAAAATATGTTTGCCGTACCGTATTATTAAGCTTCGTGTGTATCAGTTCAAGATATCACTGCCTGCTCTGGTTTTTCACAAATCCACAAGACAGAAAACCTCGAAAGTTTTATGCTTGTGGTACATATTGTAGCAATCGAAAGCAGAGCGGGGAGGGTGGCCATGCGCGGGCACAGTCTCAACTCTCTGATGATTATGCATTGCAATCCTCATCCCCGTTGAAAGGCGAATTAATGTATAACTAGCTGCTATAGTTATTGGCATCCTTCAACACCTATATGGTACCGTAGGTGGAGTGACTGAAAAGTCCTCGAACTAACTAGAATGGGAACAAGTTACGCTAATAAAACATTCCACATAGTCAGTTCAACACTAGAAAGTTATCCATTGTTTATCACTAAATACACTAGCTAGTTAGATTATTCATTTATTTTTTTAACGACGGCAGTGTAAGTATTTGTTTTCTCCAATTGCAAAGCAAGACAAAATGGTTCCATCAGTGGGCAAGATGGTGACTTCAGTTTTTTGGATTTCAAAAAGACCCTACTGGTGGAATACCTTTCAAAGGGTCAAATGATAACCTGGTAATACTATTTATAACCTTGTGAAATAGCTGTATGAAAACATCAAAGTCAAAAATAATAGTAAATCCATTAAAGGCGTGCTGTTCCATCAGATGAAAGTTGGAGTTAATGACGATAAGTGCTTTCACTGCTTTGATTACAAAATACACGAATCAGCTAGTGTACTTAGTTTGGATACACTTGGTCACTTTCTAATGTTGGATTCGCTGCATATACAGTTTTATAAGCGTAACTTATTCTCTTCCAGTCAGACTTTTCAGTCACCCACCGATTACCGTATCACTAAGGTTTGGGAATTCAGTGGTAGATGACAGGACGTTTATTTGTTTGGTGTCTGTTTTAAACTTATTTTTGTGCTTATATCCAATGTTTCAAGCACACCGTGCACAGTTATCTGGGTGTTTGTCCAAGACAGTGTGTTTATAGTTAGTTGTTAGTACTTAATGAGAGATAAGTCGGCGTAGTGGTCGTACATCTATCCACTGAGTGGAAGCGAACTCAGTACTTACCAGCCTTACATTCCATTGCTTAACCACTTCACCACCGACCCGGTGTCAAGAAGAACGATAAATTGTATTTTGGGTAATAACGATAATATATACATTACATGGTTGTCACATCAAAGTGCCACCTGAACAACGCATTAATAACTGGGAAATATACTACCCGAAACGTGCGTATAAAAGTAAAGACTAACAAAAATTTCAATTATTCGAAAGTGTACTAAAACATATGAAGGAATTGTAGTACAAATTACCCTCTCAAAACAAAGAAAAAAGCAGCCCCCCCCCCCCCACAAAAAAAGAAAAAAGAAAGAAAAAGAAAAACAACAAACGATATTACTATAGGATTCACACAAAATAGTATCCACATAAAAGAACATCCGTATAAAAAGAAAGAACAAACAATAACATTTTACAGTTTTATATTCAAATGCGGGTTTTTTTTTCTCTTACATAAACAATAGTTGTTAACAATAATTTCCTTATAAAGACAGTAATGTTGCTAATTACTTTTTAAAATAAAATAAAACGAAACAAGGTACGAAAGAGATTGTTAAAGCCATATATGTTTTAGAAACATACATTTTAAAGGGACTGTCCCGAGTTTGCTGTAATTAAAATGTCGCCAACTAACAGAGACGTTTTAACGACTATAATTACATATTAACTATATTTTGTCTCTTTAAACTTATTATTGACTGTACAGTAATATTTCCCAATATATTTGTTTTTCGTATGTACGAACTTATTTGAAGACCAAATCCAGTTTGGATTACTTAAAAACATTGTGATGATCAGAAACGTGTTGAATATACAGACACTGATATTCTAAAGAAGAAACTGTATTTAGTGTGTGATGTTAGTTGTCACAATGTAGTAAACCCAGGATAGTCTCTTTAACTGTGTACATGTCCATCAATAATACTGGACGCATGAGTTCTAACATAACATTTCATTAATCAGCATATATCGTCAAAAACCCGTTTTGAACTAATGTGTTCTTATGCATAGCTCCGAAATGTCAATTAAGTTACATACATCAGAAAAGGATTATTTTATTGCGTGTGGCACGTCAAACATCCGAAATATGAAACAAATGCAATTGAATAAATTTCACCCATCATAGGTTTCCAATAAATCTTCCGACACTCTGCCTGTTGATAATTTGTTATACTAGTAATAGGAATCTTGCATAACACTATATCAAAAACCTGTTTATAGCGACCACTTGATATATTTCATTTCTACAAACATTTGTATGTGTTTTCTTATATATAAAGTAGGAACCTTGCATAAGACTTTAACAACCACCTGTTTATAGCGATCACTTGATAGGTTTCATTTCTATAAACATTTGTATGTATTTTCTTATATATAAAGCAACTGTCCAAAATGCTGATTTTTATATTCCTTGGGTTACCGTTATACTTGTAGGCATACATGTATTTGACTAACTTGAATATAACGAGACATGTCCACCCCCGTCCTCCTCGGGTATCGCTTGCAGTCATTTTTTTTTAAAATCAAGTACATATAGAAGTTACCTTTTGTCAAATGAATGTCGACAGTCTAGAATTGTCGATGTTGTGGCAACAGCGAGTTTCTTCTCTAACTAGTATTACCAATCTTAATGTTATTTCCATTGGCCTAAAATTGCGAAACAGATAATAATGTTTCGACCACTTCTTTTAATTTATTGCTTTTAAAATATCATTAATGCTGAAATATAAACTTACAAATTAACAATGATCTATACACTGAACAGACCAGTTTTACAAAATTGCGGCATAACAAGCGTTTTTACTTCAAAGGTGCCGATCTTGACCTTTTCACTGATGGTACCATCACTGTTTTCTGTACGAAAAACAAACGGAAACAGATTATGTAGATGTTTGCAGTGAACCTTTCGCTTTATATATGCAGGTCGGTCGGATTCTAGTTTGTGCACATAATTTGTTGTTATACAAACATTTTTCAAGTAGTTCGTGGACAAAAAAGACGCCATGTTGCACGGGACCGGAAGTAGAGCGTTCTCAAATGGACGAAATTGCAACGGAAAGACGACGGATTTACTGAAGTTAAACTCATGCCTGTATTGGCGACTCTCATCCCAGATGTAATTAACATGATCCACAAAGAAAAATATATCCACATACGGCCAACGATAAGGTCTGTGCCCTAAGCTGGGAAGATCTTTTAGATAGAATTTCCACTGTTTGTGTGTAGGAGAATGTAATCCAAAATGGCCGAATTTTGAAAGACTTTCCTTAATGCGACCTTTGTCTGTTGCGTTCATCATGACATCTACATCATCATCCCAAGGGATCAAGCCATGATGTCGATACGCACCCAGGAGCGAGCCGCCATACAGGAAGTACGTCAGATTTGCTTGTTCACATGCCCGGATGAAGATCTGAAATGTGTACAGCATTACGTCACGTTCGGTCTGGGTTACCATTGGTTGAAAAAGCATCCAATAATCTCCAGGTGTTTTCGGCTCACTCAGATTGCCGTGCTGGAAATAATACGTTGACATGGCTCCAATTTTTGTATTGTTGTTAATGACTTTAATCACAGATCTGTTCACAGATGGGAACACAGGAGGCAAAAGTAAAATCTTCTTCTCCTCTGATATTATTTCATGTCTGTAATTTGCAAATTCTCTGGACGATACTGGTTGACGTTCGTCATGAAACGCTTTACTGCATGTTGCGTTGTACAACAAAATCAATGGTATGAAAATGCCAGCACACAAAACCATCCACAGACGCAAATGTCGGTGGATTTTCATCATAAGTGATAATCCAGACTGTAAGTCACCTTTGGTCCACTGGTATTTAGTCAAACTGAATGTCATGGGCTAATAAAATAATGCTGCTTTCTTCGCGCCACTGATGCTTGCGAGGCAACACGCAGTTTCCAGAACAGTGCGAATTTGCTGTTTCACAGAACACAGTGCACACGGGCACACAGACAACACAAATAATCGCTTCAGTTCTGTGCAGTTAGTTTTGGTGACAGTTAAACAGTTTAATATATGGACTCTTCCTTCAATCCAGTTTATTTTGGTGACAGTTAAACAGTTCAATATATGGACTTTTCCTTCAATCCAGTTTATTTTGGTGGTAGTTAAACAGTTTAATATATGGACTCTTCCTTCAATCCTGTTTATTTTGGTGATTATAAACAGTTTAATATATGGACTCTTCCTTCAATCCTGTTTATTTTGGTGATAGTTAAACAGTTTAATATATGAACTCTTCCTTCAATCCTGTTTATATTAGTGACAGTTAAAAGGACTCTTCCTTCAATCCTGTTTATATTAGTGACAGTTAAAACAGTTTAATATCTGTACTCCTCCTTCAATCCAGTGAAATTTAGTTACAGTTAAAACTGTTTGATATATGGACTCTTCCTTCAATCCTGCTTATATTGGTGACAGTTAAACAGTTTAATATATGGACTCTTCCTTCAGTCCAGTTTATTTTGGTGATAGGTAAACAATTTAGAATCTATACACTTCCTTCAAGAATAACTTGTTGAAAATAGTGTACGAAAACATTCCTCTGCGAAAACCATGTTTCCTAGATGCCGTGTACAGTACATCCAGTTGTACTTAGTTTATATCATATCCCATATCAAATCCCACGTCAAGAAAATCATTATAATGGCAAAAACCATTTCCCTGAATGCCGTGTATAGTACATTCAGTTGCACTTAGTTTATATCATACACTCCCATGTCGACACTTTCTGTTTAATTAATTTTCAATTAGCCCTACGTACAGAAACATTTAACGGGTTCACTGGCTAATGCAGCCACTTTATGGGATACAGAAACACAGGAAAAACACTTGTAGAATTGTTTACAGACATATATTTAGAAGCTACGCATTTACAAACACATGTAGAAATGTCAAATGTTTACACACACGCCGTCTGTTTACTGTACAGGTAGGTCCATACCTGTGGCACACTCTCGATCACGCTTTCATCTCTCCGAACATTTGTGAACGCTCTGTTTGGAATAACTTTGACATTAATGCAGTAACACGCCCGTTAATCCTCCCACTGAGTTGGAGCTCGTAAAAAGACTTGAGTAATTGAAACATCATTCGGAGATGGAAGTGGCGAACAGTGCCCAACACTTTAACAGCGCATCGATTCCTGGAGTTAGCAAGACCATTATTCTTTGAAAACTATCACTCGTAGTCACGCGACTACGGGTTAATGCTTTTCCCCTTTTTGCTTCATGGCCCGTGGCCGCCTGGTGGTACTTGGTAGACAGCAAGTTCTGTTAAAAACCCAGTCGTTTGAGCGTCACGCTGGTCGAAAATAACCACGAATAGTCAATATTAGCAGAGCGATTCTTGTTTTCAAAACGGGCAGTGTGTACGCTATATCGCTTTTTTTTTTTTAAAGAGTAGGCCTACGTGTCCGGAACCAGGCGTGGAAAGGGTGGAGAGATACCCAACTCTTCAACAGTTGCGGACTGTGCAAGACTGGTGTCGGTTCTGTCCTAACCGTTCCCTCCCTTGACAAGACTTTGTTTTAACTACATCACACTCTATTCACACTTGAGGAATTTAATTAGCGAATCAATCGTTCGATATCGGCATTGCGCACCAAGATGAGCGTGCCAGTCCTAGTCTCGCTTGTCCAATGGGTTTTCTCCTCTTAATCTTTGTCTATGTTTGGTCCTGAAATAGAGGCGCCTCGTTAACCGCTTGTCGTCTGGTTACACACTGGAATTGGAAGTCATCGCGGCTCAGTCTTCGTCCAGTAATCGAGTTGTCCCAACTTCGATGTTCCTCTGTATCCAGTGATTTCACTGCTGATGTGATTTTCGCTGAAATCAAAGTTTGCCAATCAGCGTGGCCCTGTTCGCCACGTCGACAGTTTGTTGGCGATCATTTAGATTACAGATCGAAAAGTCTGGCACCTCTTCGTGCCGACGATACTGGCGGAATATGCTCCTTTTTTCGCAGTGCTCAGTGATCCATGAACTCGGATCGTTGCATAGAACCACAATGCACACAGAGACAGCAGATGGTTTCCGTTTGTCAATAGTTAAAAAAAAAAAAATTAACAGATCCCGTTTACAAATTTTTCCGCCTATCTCTCAGAAAAGAGTAGAATATATATGGAGTTTTGAAAAGAACAATATATAATATACATATTAAATGCCACAAAAAATGCATTATGTATTTATACTGAGTGTTGAGTAAATGGTGTAGTGGGTAAACCATCGGACTTAAACCTGGTAGATATTGAGTTCGCCTCTCGGTATCTGCTCCCAGTACGATTTTAACATAGCCAATGTGTGTTCCCAGGACAGCGTGTTTGAACTTTAATTGGATATAAGCAAGAAAATACGTATAAATGAAATGAAATGAAGGAAAGAAAAACATTACAAATAAGTACAAGAGATTAAAATTATTCCGGATTAGAGTTTGAATACGAAAATATCCTTCAATTCTTTAAAACACAAAACAAAGAAGAAAAAAAGGCATTTATCTGTTTGTTAGTATTAATCAATAGCTAAAGTTGGTTTTGTTTAACGACACCACTAGAACACATTGATTTATTAATCATTGGCTTTTTGGATTTCAAACATTTGATAGTTTTGACTTGTAGTCTTCAGTCGCACTAGCGGCCGATATGAAATATATGGTTGTCTGGAAAGGAGACCAATTTTAGCTAACCTGACCTCAGATCACAGTTATCCTCCCATTTGGTTGTCCAAAATCCGGAAATTTGTCTACGCAAGTAGTCTGCTATTTGACTGATTATTTCATGGCAGACAGCTTTGAAGTGGCAACTATTAGACTGAAGATGACTGGGGAGAACATGTAATTTGCAAACGTGTAACTTGTTGACATTGAAGATTTGTTTGTAGTAATTCCGGTCTATGCAAAAAGAGTGCTTTTTGTGTAAAATGGGTATACTGTTGCCAGGTTTAGTGGGTGTGTTTGTTTAAACCAATATCCTGGGAGAAAGAGCTGGACAACAGGGGTTGTCCTTTTCATAGTATGTTTCCTTCGGGCAGGAAAGGGTACATTAAAAACATTCATGGGCCTGCTGATATTAATACAAAAGTTATAGCCTCTAACGCTGTATAGGAACATATAGCGTAACTAATTGTGGTCTGTGACCACCTATATTATTAATGTTCCATTCGCAAGAGGTGCCAGTGATGATATAATTATACATCAAAGGTTTGTTCATCAACAGGTTACAATATACCAAATCAATTCCTGTTGCCGATGTCAACGTGTATTCATAAGACTGATATTTGCAGAGTATCAACACACCCAGACAGTACACCAATAACAGGTGTAACACCTCACATTTAATCTACCTGCAAGAAAATAGGGTGTGACATACGATTTATGATATTTGATGAATGGTTTTTATTAGCAATCTTCATTTCTGCTGAAAATAGCAGTTTCATTTTTGGAGGTACCCTGTACTAGTTTCAACCTATTATGTATATTACATAACCGGATAACAAATAAAGGTGTATTTATTTATTGGCAATAGTATTTGCACAAATAATCAATGTCACAATATTACTACCAATCAGAGCCTCAGCTGCTTTTACTCTGTAAATATTTGACGCTGCAACATGGAACTTTCTTCGATTGTTCAATACATCCGGCCTCAGACCACAATTAATTTCGCGATATGTTTCTATACAGCCTTAGTGGCTATAACATTTTTATTAATATCAGTAGGCCCATGGATTTTTGTATGTACCTTTACCTGTCTGGGGGACACATACCCTGAAAAGGACAACCCCTGTTGTCCAGCTCTTTCTCATAGCATATTTGTTTAAACAAACACACCCTCTAAACCAGGCCACCCATTTTACACAAAAGCACTACTTCTGCATGGGCCGGAATTACCACAAACAAGTCTTCAATGTCAACAAGTTATACATGTTTACAAACTACATGTTCTCCCCTGTCGCTTCAGTCAAATAGTTGCCACTTCACAGCTGTCTGCCATGAAATAATCAGTCAAACAGCAGACTACTTGCGCGGACAAATTTCCGGATTTTTGACAACCAAATGGGAAGATAACTGTAATCTGAGGCCTATCATATACAAAGGTTCACGAGTCTTTAAATAAGTCCGGGTTTTACAAGTGAGATAGCTTTAGCTATATTTTCAATTTACTGGGTAATTTTCAGTTTAAATAGTAGAGCGGATAAGTGATATAATCGTTCAGTTGGTGATACAAGCATGAAAATTGTCATGAGCAATCTCCATGGGACACTTAACAAGAAAACGGTCCTAGCCACTTGAAATTTCAAAATGGCGGCCAATTTCCAAGATGGCCGCCATTTGTATCTTTAAATTATACCTTTTCTCATAGAAATTGATTGGGTTGTCCGATTAAGGAGGTTTTGGTGTCGTTTCATATGTTTTAGACTATGCTGAAGCCAATGGTGCTAACATAATCTACCTAACATTCCAACATGGCGGCAATTTTCCAAGATGGCCGCCATTCTGACACAGTTAGAGTTGTCGGATTAATGTGGTTTTGGTGTCATTTTATATCTTTTAGGTCATGTTGAAAGCAATTCTGCTATGAAAAAGAACTATAATGTCATTTTAATGCATCAAAATCCAATATTTTTGATATGTTAATCCATAGATAAATCCAACAATGAGATGGATTAGAGATGAGTAAATATCTGCACTACCAGGGCACACTGGTGATATTTCACTGCTGTTAAACTCAGAATGGGGTTCAATGTCGGCTAACTTAAAGTTAGTATCCCAAATGCTATCTAATTTACCCCCAAAAGGTTAGATAGCCGCACCTGAATTGACAGGTTGTGCCAGCGCGGGAGAGCCGAGCCAAGGATAACGGGGGTTTTAGTTATCTGGATGGTGTACAGATCGCACGGGATTTAAATGGCATTGGATGAATGATCGGACTAGGTGTAGGGCTATAAAGCATGAACCTAGTTGAATCCCTTACATAAAAGTGCATGGTAAAAGGTGGTAAAAGGATAAACCCTCGGCCTTTACCTATTAGTTGGATATAGATTCGAGAAAAATCACCTTAAAAAGTAGCTGGGACTAGTCATTTCTGCCATTTATACTTTGAGTAGTATTCTGCACACAATGGCAGTTCAGAAAACTAACTGGGCCAAATGCTGCAATTGTCAGCAGGACACCAAGGAAAAACTCATTCAGCCGAGTTTATTCCGCAAAGAGCAGGATCGTACTGGTTACGGCAACATTGCAAGAAATGTTCCATTGTTTTACGAGATCAATGCTCTGCCAATCTTACTGAATCCGACCAGACTAGATGACGGTGATGGCATAGAAAGCACGTTGACGAAAAACAGAGCAAAATATCATCAGAGTTGCAAATTGTTGTTCGACAACACTAAGTTGGAAAGGGTCCAAAAGAGAGCGTCTTCTACTGCTGCTGACGATACCGTAGAAGAGATCCGTGTCAAGAGGCCGAGAACACCCCAACACAGATAAAGCTGTGTGTGCTTTATCTGTGAACGCAGGCTTAATGAAAGAAAGAAAGAAATGTTTTATTTAACGACGCACTCAACACATTTTATTTACGGTTATTTGGCGTCAGACATATGGTTAAGGACCACACAGATTTTGAGAGGAAACCCGCTGTCGCCACTACATGGGCTACTCTTCCGATTAGCAGCAAGGGATCTTTTATTTGCGCTTCCCACAGGCAGGATAGCACAAACCATGGCCTTTGTTGAACCAGTTATGGATCACTGGTCGGTGTAAGTGGTTTACACCTACCCAATGAGCCTTGCTGAGCACTCACTCTGGGTTTGGAGTCGGTATCTGGATTAAAAATCCCATGCCTCGACTGGGATCCGAACCCAGTACCTACCAGCCTGTAGACCGATGGCCTGCCACGACGCCACCAAGGCCGGTCAGGCTTAATGAATGTGCCAGGAGAAGCTCCTTGCAAAGCTTAGTGCCGGGGATGCTGTTGCACAGGAATTTAAATACCACCCTGCCTGTCTAGTAGGACTGTAAAACAGAGAGCGAGCCCTTCTCAATACCCTCAAGCATGATCATAACCCTGAAAGCTCAGCCAACCAGAACTTGTATCCCTTTGCCTTTTCAGAACTTGTCATCTACATCATGGACATGAAGACCACAAGTGAAGGCACGGATACAGTTATATTCAAGCTTGCAGATCTAGTCTCTCTCTACAAGCAACGACTTCAGCAACTTGGTGTGGAATCACCATATGTGAATTCAACCAGATTGAAGGAGCAGCTGTTTTCTCGCATACCCGAACTAGAAGCGCACAAGGCAGGACGCGATGTACTGATCGCATTCAAGAAGGACGTCAGCTCTGTTCTTTCCGATACAAGCAAATACAATGAAGCCATTCACCTAGCTAAGGCTGCCAACATCATACGTAAAGAGATGCTTAATCACAAGACAAAGTTTGACAACGAATTCCATGAGGGATTTGTTGAAGAATCCATTCCGCCAACGCTTCTTCAGTTCATCTGCAATATTGAACATGGTGTGGATATCAAGTCACATTTGAATCATGGTGTATTCAAATCAGACATTGCTATAGCACAACTGTTGCAATACAATTGCTACAATAAGTGCACATACGGTGCAGCAACCCACAGGCACTCGAAAGACCGTGAAACTCCATTCGCTGTATACATCGGGATGACGGTGTTTGCAAAGACACGAAAAAGACAACTAATTGCCATGCTTCATGAGAATGCAATTAGCATCTCCTACGACAGGGTGTTGTAAGTTTCCGCACTGCTAGGGGAATCCGTGGTGAACCAGTATGTGGCAGATGGGGTTGTGTGCCCACCGATTCTGCGAAAGGGACTCTTCACCACCTCTGCTATGGACAACATTGACCATAATCCAACAGCAACTACGGCAAATACATCCTTTCATGGTACAAGTATTTCCATGTTCCAACATCCAAGCCCAGATAATGAAGGCGAGATAAGGCCACCACTCCAACTTTCAGACAACAGAGCAAAGAAAATTCCTGAGATTCCTGAATCCGTCACCAACATCCGACCAGCTTTCTTCAATAAGAAAACCCGGAGCCCTGTCCAATAACCAACATACCTTTGCAAGACCCCACCGTATTCAGTAGAAACTTCGCACCCGAGTATGACTGGCTAGAGACGGTTAGCCTAACACAAGAAGTCAACGATTCTGCCAGCATAACATGGTCAGCCCACCATGCATACCAAAGGAGGAGCCAGGGTTTTGACGTTAGCATTATATCACTGTTTCCCCTCCTCCGAGACCAGGCCCATTCTGTTGCGACAATAAAGCAAAGCAAAGCAAAGACCATATGACTCGATACCACCAACTCAAGCAGCACTCAAAGAGCATGCCAAACGTGCTTCTTATGAGGCCGGACACGTGTGGGGACAGGCATTGATGCGACAGCCAGAAACGACCAGCCCATCCGACTAGGGATGGATCAAACAGGGCGAGGAGTGGAAAATCTTCTGGACTCCTCTTGCACCTATTGCGAAGAATTGTCAGGAGTTGGCCAAATGTGGATACACCAAGGCATTTACTGGAAGGGTGCAAGTGCTACAGCTATGGACTCAGTTGCACAGGTCTATGTAGTTGCCACTGCCAGGCCTAGATGGGCACAATATGGGCAATATATGACGGATATCAGGAATGACACTTTACTGCATCTCATGCATGAAAAAAAGAGGTTTCATTGCATTACAAAGAGACAGATTTCGAAGAAGTACACTTCCTGACGATTGTGGTACGTTGTTTAAGGATCAAATAATTAGCACCATTGGCTTCAGCAGTCTAAAACAGACGAAACGACACCAAAACCTCCTTAATCGGACAACCCAATCAATTTCTATGAGAAAAGGTATAATTTAAAGATACAAATGGCCGCCATTTTGAAATTTCAAGTGGCTAGGACCGTTTTCTTGTCAAGTGACCCATGGACACCGCTCATGACAATTTTCATGCTTGTATCACCAACTGAACGATTATGTCCAAAAATCACTCTTATCCGCTCTACTAAAAGACACATATTCTAATAACTAGTATTAGGTAGTATTTTCGATAGGCGTACGGACTCGCATTTTTGTTGGGGGGGGGGGGGGGGGGGGGGTCTTTGCCTGAATTAAACAAAAATTGGACAAATCCGGACAACAACGTTTACACATATTTGCATTACTGCTATAAGAGGGTCCCACAGGCCTCACTGATCATTGTTAGAGGGTTATAACTAATACTGCGAGAGTAGAATAATGGAAATACACGATGAAACGTTTTTAGGTCAGCACATTTTACCCGAAAATATCTCCATCGTTTTTGCTCGAATGTGGGGTGGGGTGGAGGCAGTTGAGCCCCCCCCCCCCCCCCCCCCTTTAGTAAGCTTATGATGTTTTCGGCTATTACACCTTCTATTGCAGTTAAATAATAGATTACTTAGAACTCCCCTCTAATGATCAAAGTCGACAAATCCAATGTGATCGTGGCCATCTGTTGGTGATTATACCTCCAAATGAATTTATTGTCAAACAGAAAATGTCCGCATCTTGTAGGTGGCAGAGCTCATTGGTAAAGCACACGGCTACTACGCAGTCGGTCTAGGATCGATCCCCATCGGTGAGCTCATGTGCTATTTCTCGTTCCAGCCAGTGATCCTGTTAAATAAAACATGTTTCTTTCTATCTCCCTGTACTATGAAAAATCAGAGTCAGTGAAGTTAACCCGGGTGATTATCTGATCACCTTTGTACCATTCAAAAGAAGTATGGTACTAACGGCGCGTGGTAGTAGTATGTGAAATGGCTAATGTCTCCGCGCCGGGTTTTACAAATTGTGAATTACAGAACTTCTGAAATGATTTGTCCAATATTTTAAATTGACCAAAAGATATTCAGCCCAGGGTCTGTTATCATCTAATCACTGCTAAGGGGATCCAACTGGCCGATAGTGGGCTGTTCAGTGACTGATTTATCACAAATATAGTCGAGACCTACTCGTTAATCACAGATAAGAACAATGATTGAAGGCAATGAGCGACTTGACTAACGAGATGCACAATATTAAAGGCTATCCTTTTAAAGAAGACATTCATTAAAGCTTGTACAATGTAAGCTTGTGGCAAGACGGCGAATATGCAGAGGCGACTCGAGTTAAAAGTTTACTTTATTTCACGGAAAGTAAAAGTCAAGTTTGTTTTGTATAACGACACAACTAAAATACATTGTTTAATTAATCATCGGCTTGAGTATATCAAAAGACATCAGAAGAAGCCCGCTACATTTGTCCCAGTAGCAGAAAGCGATCTTTTATATGCACAGGCTTTCCAGCACATCCTTATGAAATAAATAAAGATTGTTTTATTTAACGACGCTACAAGAGCACATTGCTTTTTTTTATATTATCATCGGCTATTGGACGTCAAACATATGGTCATTCTGACACTGGGTTTTTTTTTTAGAGGAAACCCGCTGTCGCCACATAGGCTTCTCTTTTACGACAGGCAGCAAGGGATCTTTTATTTGCACTTCCCACAGGCAGGATAGCACAAACCATGGCCTTTGTTAAACCAGTTATGGATCACTGGTCGGTACAAGTGGTTTACACCTACCCATTGAGCCTTGCGGAGCACTCACTCAGGGTTTGGAGTCGGTATCTGCATTAAAAATCCCATGCCTCGACTGGGATCCGAACCCAGTACCTACCAGCCTATAGACCGATGGCCTAACCACGACGCCACCGAGGCCGGTAGCACACCCTTATGAAAACGTAGGAATGAAAATATAGGAAAAGTAGGACAAAAGTAGGACTGAAACAGTACGTAGCGACATTAATCATGCTCATACTGGAAAAACTAATGTGTTAAATCCAAAAAGTGGTATTAATGATAAAACACTTTAACATTTTATGTGGTGCTCTGCTTCTACCTATAGTTTCTGTTCTATCCAAAATAATATGAATCTAATGTAACGGTTACGTTATACAGTTATTTCAAATTATTGTACACTGTATTAATCAATATACATATTTACATGCATAGTCATGCTGGTGTACAGTAAATCAGATTAACATGATGAATTTAAGTTTTCCATAATGTATTATAGATTCTGAAGTGATATCATACACACATTTTGTATATTATAATCATATTAATCATTGAAATATTTGTTAGCTTTCAAGGTGTAATTTTAATGTGGAGATTATATGGTGCCACAAATTGGGAGATATATCTTGCTGCCAAAAAAATTAAAAAAATAATAATAATAAAAAGAAAATGAAAAAAACTATTTTTCTAAAAATCCATAACTGTTGATTTTTATAATAACACAAGTAATATGGACACTTTCAACAGAAATTCGCGGCATTTTGAAACAAAAAAGAAGGAAAAAGTATAAAATAAAATTGGTCAACCAAATCAGTGATTTTCAAAATTAGTTAGGAATATGACATATTAGGTATCATATTTTAAGTAATTAACTGTTGTATACGTATTTATTACAAATATAGCTAATAATAAATGTTGCTTAGAAATGCGTTGCTAAGAGACATCGTTCGTAAATTCCTAATATCCCCGAATAATCAGTAACGTAGTACGGAGACCAGTTTCGGGGACATAAGCATTCGGTTTTAAATTATATCGATATTTATAAACAGACAGTTCTTATGAAAACAGCCACTTGTTTATTACTTTTTTTGCGCTTCACCGAGGCGCTCGCTTGATGCGCGGTCGATCTGGGATCGATCCCGGTCGGTGGTCCCATAGGCCTATTTCTCATTCAGCCAGTGCACCACGACTGGTATATCAAAGACCGTGGTATGTGCTATCCTGTCTGTGGGATGGTGCATATAAAAGATCCCTTGCTACTAATGAAAAAATGTAACTGGTTTCCTCCAAATGTTTGACATCAATAACAGACGATTAATAAATCAATGTGCTCTAGTGGTATCGTTAAACAAAACAAACTTTTAACTTCCTGCGCTTGTAATGAGCACTAAACCGTTGGTACGTACGTTTTCTGCACGGAGCGTAAAAAAACCTTGTAGCATGTTTCAACCGTAAATATCATAAAATACGTCACCCGTTTCGGTGGATAGAAAAACCTTGTAGCATGTTTCAACCGTAGATATCGTTAAATACGTCACCCGTTTCGGTGGATAAAAAAAACTTGTAGCATGTTTGAACCGTAGATATAATTAAATACGTCACCCGTTTCGGTGAATGAAACATTTAGTGGTATAACTTATATCCAGAACTTTCTTAAACAAAACTGTTTGGTGTTTTATTAAAGCATGTATGTTTTTATGTGTTTTAACAAAACATGTACTTATAATAAATTCTTTAAAATGCTTTTAAATATTTAAAAGATAAATTAC
The DNA here is from genome assembly GCF_016097555.1 of Gigantopelta aegis. Classification (NCBI taxonomy): domain Eukaryota; kingdom Metazoa; phylum Mollusca; class Gastropoda; order Neomphalida; family Peltospiridae; genus Gigantopelta; species Gigantopelta aegis. The sequence goes on along the minus strand of NC_054700.1, from coordinate 4,210,816 downwards.
AAAACAGGTAACATTTGTCGTGTTGACAATTCTGATATCTTTGAACTGTCTTATAAGTTGAGCAAATAAATGGTTTTATTACCCCAACAGACACTCATAACAAAGAAAATAAATAGAGGATATTATATGAGTGTCCATGACAGACGATGTTTACGACACGAGTGCCTAAATTATCATATTTCCCGAGCGAGAGTACCACACCACCGAATGCCTTTCAAGCTGGCTGTGGATGCCAGTGACGTGGGAGCTGGAGCTGTGCTGTTCCAGGAAGATGAAAATGGACTGGACCATCCTGTAAGTTTCTTCTCCAAAAAGTTTGACAAACACCAGGTGAACTATTCCACTATAGAGAAGGAAGCTTTGGTCATGGTACAAGCTCTGAAGCATTTTCAGATCTACGTGAAATCGGCATTGCATCAAGTGGCTGTCTTTACTGATCATAATCCGCTTACCTTCATTCACAGAATGAAAGCCACCAACCAGAGAGTTTTGAGATGGAATCTTCTTCTGCAGGAATTCCCAATTACCATTGAACATATCAAGGGCACATCCAATGTAATCGCTGATGCCCTGTCCCGAAGTTGAACGTTATGATAATGTGTTGACATTCTTGATTTCTGTTTTGTTTTTATATATTTTATTGTATACCAGGGACTCAGAGACTCAGTGTGATTACTGGTAGTCACCCTATTACTATGTGTTATAAATGCCCGGATGCGTCGATTAACGCACATTTTGTTTTGTTTAAATGTAGTATATTTCCCTATTCCTAGAGTAGAGGAAATATCCTTTTTGAGGTGTGTGTGTGTGACGGAACATGCTCTTATCTTTTCGCCTGTGGCTATGTCCATTATGTTGGGGGCTAGTGCAGCTTGGTTACGTAATACCTCCGCGCGACCGTACATCCTAATACACACCCAGACCAGATGTGGAGGCCATGTGGCCAGTAGTTACGTAATAACTCCGGTAGTGCGGTTTATGACCGGGGTATTGCTAGCGAACTGGTGACAGTAAGTCTGGCCGTCTAAGAGAAAATACCGACTCTGGGAGTTGTGGAAATATCACATGATAGATGAGGTACCGCGTTATGTCCCCAGGCGATATTCGCTGTCTCCGAGATTTTTGAATAAATAGATAGGATTTTAGATATATCGGGGAGAAACTTTGGAAGTATCCAGGGGAACGGACGTCGTCCACTAAACGATCTATATAAGTTCAGTCCGGACGTGGTAAATATATTTTCTGCTCTGTTGTATAACCTTGATGTGATTGATGTGACTTTAAATATTTTAATACTGTATTATACCAATATTCTTTAGACAGTAGGCTTCACTGTTCTAATATTTTTATACGAGTATTTGGTAATATAAAGCTTAGCTGGTCATCCTAGAGGACCTAGGTAAACTGTAGGTTATTGTCTTTATTGTGATAGATACCAGTATTAATTCTGTATTACAAGGTTACTGAATGAATAGTTAAGGGTTAATTTAAAATTAACCAGTTAGGAATAGAGTTGTAATTCCTTTATTAATTAAGTTCAACTGGCAGCGTTTCTCAATTATCACACGTGTGTGTGTTGTATCACGGTGAAGTGATTAGAATATTGTGTAAACTAGTGATTGACTAGTTAAGTGATTAGTTCTAGGTTGTTATTATATTGTTGTTGTTAATTAACTACTGCGGCAAGTACATTTGTCAGCGTAGTGTTAATACAGATTCCAAAGTGTATTGTGTTTTGTGTTTTCTAGTGTGCTAAACGTGCTATATATATATATATATATATATATATATATATATATATATATATATATATATATATAAGATCGTATCTCTGATTATACCTAGAGCCGAGCCACTCGTGTATTAGAATGCCCGATACAGAGAGATCTAATAGATATACAGTTAGGAGAGATATTTGGATAATCGTGTTTTATTCAGTTACGGGTATTATAGGATCCCCGTGACACGGGGGAGCAATTGTTTATTTTTTTAATGTTCTTGTGTCCTGATATCTGCATAATTTCAGTGGGTGGCACATTTGTACTGATTAACTTTTGTATAAATAATTAATAATGTTCAAACAAACAAAAATTCAATAGCAATTTTGCATTGTCATTTTCCCAGCGCCCTGAAAACGGGAACGTCATGTACCCAGTTTCGTGTTACTGTAAGGAGATGTAAAGTGACGTCATTGGAATACTGACGTCATTCAAATTCAAAATTAGCTGGAATGTCGTGTCGGCCAATCATAAAGAAATGTATTCTTACAACAGCCAATCGTTAAACAACAATGCCAGGAGGACATACGATTTAGTTATGACACACGAGGGAAATCGTTCGATAAATATGACCCTCGTTATGCTGTACCTCGTAGGTAATAAAAATCATAATTTTCTCAGAGAAATTATCAAGCATTGGTTTAACGTACAATACTATTGGACGATTTGACGCCAACAAACCAATCACTTTGTCGGTACTAAATATGACGTCGTCACGATTTGGCAAAACACATACAATGACGTCACGTAGTTTTAAAGTGTTTGCGTTTACGTAAATTCTAGTTTCAGTGTTAAACTTGTAATAAAATGGCAATTTAACGCAATGTATTTTATATATATTTTTTTTTTTTTTTTTTACAGAATACATAGAACTTTTGTTTTTGAAAACTATCTGTGAACCGTGAATAAATACAAAGTTAAAGCAATACCCAGAAGAGTAGTTTACGTCGTTTCTATATATAGGCTAATGACGTGTAGCCGATGTATATCGAAAATAAAGGCTTTAAAAAAGCAAACCCAAATAGATGGGGTAATAAATAGAATAACAAACTCGGTACCAGTTATTATCAAATTTATGTCCCTCGTAAAATAATTTTCACTTGTCACTCTCTAAAGCTCGTGACAAGTGAAAATTATTTCACTCGGGACATAAATTTGATAACTGGTAACTCGTTTATTATCCTCTATATAATGGTACCAAAATTTTTTTAAAGTTTGCTTTGTTTAACGACTCCACTAGAACACATTGATGTATTAACAATCGGCTATTGAAGTATTGGATGTCAAATATTTGGTGATTTTGACATATTATCGTGTTGCATTTGTAGCAAGAAATATTTTATATGCGCCAATCCACAGACAGGATAGCACGGCTTTTGATACCAGTTGTGGGGCACGGTCTGGAATGAAAAATAGTATAATGGGTCCACCAACGGGGATCGATCATAGACTGACCGCACATCGCGTGTCAAATGAGGGCTTTACAACTGGGCTACGTTCCACCTTAAAGCTGACCAAAAAAAAAAAGGTGAAAAGTTTTAGTAAAAAATTCTATTAGGAATTCTAAAAGGAAAAAAGAGAAAAAAAGTAGACCTCTGCCATCATATAGGCTACCATCGACGTCCCAAACTGTGTTCACGTAACGACAAAAACACGAATACGATATTTACGGAAATACTATTCTACATTTTTCAGCTACAATACGTAAACCAAAATAAATTGCAATCAAGTAACGTAAAAAATCAACAATGTGGACGTAAAACAAATCCATTCTAATAATAAAAATGAAACGCCCTCCGGTAAACAGGAAAGGGTGCGACGTTTCTAACTGCGTTCAGGTGCATGCATTTGCAAAACGTATCATACTGCGCATGTGCGGTTCATCATTTTCCATTTTTAAGGCAACTACATGAAAAAATATGTTTCTTAATCATGCACAGTTGCCGAAATTTAAAGGAAAAATTTAATTTGTCAAGCGTTCTAGTCCTGTCCGCGTTTTATCAACACACATCGCTCACACTTGATATCAATACTGATAGGCATTACGTTCATACTAGCCCGAGTACTCTGACTGTAAGAGAGCTAGACGGACATTTGGACATAAACACGCTCTCATTACAGTCAGAGACCAACCTATGTCTTTTTTTGGCAATTCCTGACTACCAGACGGTAGGCAACGAGTCCCGCTCTAATACCACAACAATCCTATGTTTGACGTCAAATACCTTTACATCAATCATTTTCGAGTTAAGTGATACAAAACAATCCACATATTAATCACTAATACACTTACTACAGAAAGAAACCCGACAGCACTCACATTCAGCTACGCTTCGTGACACTCCGTCGCAACAATTGCAAAGCTCGGCGATCTATTTCGAGACGTAGACCACGTGATCGCGCACTGGGCGATTCCGCCTTGTGCAAAGGACAGGGGCCGTCTCATATCAAGCGAAGTTACAACATGGAAGAGTTGGCTAATGCCGTTTTGGATGAATTTGGATTTCATTACGTCATTAAACCAAAACAATTACACATTATTGATTCCATTTTGAATTTGAAGGATACATTTTGGGTGTTATCGACAGGATACGGCAAAAGTATGTGCTACGTACTGCCTCCTCTTATGAAAGATAAAGTAAGTAGTAATTTAATTTGATTATTTTATGTTTTATGAATTAGTCATTAGTACAGTAGTAGAGTGTGTGTGTGGGGTTTTTTTCTTCAACAATTACGTAACGCTCTTGAGGGGATGGGGTATCATAAGATGTATTCCGAGGCGTTAAGGGGAATGATGGCAATGCTTGTTACTGCAAAATCAAAATTGAATCGGTGCATAGCTCATTCGATCTTTAAAACTTATCTTATAGTTGTTTTGCTATTCAGATCAAACTAAAAAATATTGAAATTTGTTTTGTTCAACGACACCACTAGAGCACATTGATTAATTAATCACTAGCTATTGGATGTCAAACATTTGGTAACTCTGATATGAATTGGAGAAGAAACCCGCTACATTAGCAATGGATCTTTTATATGTACTTTCCCACAGGCCACTGACCAGTTCTGGTGCATTAGTTGGAACGACAAAGAAATCAATTTGGTTGAATGGATCCATCGAGGTTGTTCGATCCTGCGACGCGAACACTCAAACGACTGAGCTGAAACCCACTCCCTAAGAAATATGCGGAAATGACTCAAATGTGAAACTGTGGTGTAATATCTCATTAAAAAGCAAAAAGAAAAATAAAGAAGAAAAAGGCGGTAGGATACTAGTAAATTAAGTAATAAAAATAGTTCAAATTTTGTTTTGGGTTGGTTTGTAAGTATTCTGTTTGCTTAATAACTAATTTCATATGAACGATCGTTTTATCCAAGCAAATGTAAATCACATATATGTATGGTAGTTAATAATTATTGACAGTGAATTAACCTACGTAGAACACAGCCCAATTGTTTTCAACAACTGAACAAAGACCGATTCTGTAACACAATACTCAATGATCAGTTGTAGACAGGAGTTCCGTCATAGTAGACAAGCTGACGCCTAGGGACCGATGGCGATGAGTTTCGCCGTATGCATGTATGGCCACAAATGACTGCCAGGTCCGATGTCGGGAATTAACCTGCTTATATCAGTTTGATGTTCAAGTACGCTACCACGATTTCTGATCAGGGCCACAAACTGTACTCAGAACGAGAGGGTGTGTGGGAGCTTTAAAAAAAGGTTTAGAACTTTTTTCAGCGTAGAATGTAGCCACAATTAATGAGATTACCCATCGATACGCATTGGCAGTTAACAGTACGACAATGATATTTGTCGCTGATTTACAAGTTCTTTTTTTGACTGACGATTTGTTTATGAAAATAATAACCGCTTGATATGAGACGGCCCCTGTAACTGCTGCACAAGGCGGAATCGCCCAGTGCGCGATCACGTGGTCTACGTCTCGAAATAGATCGCCGAGCTTTGCAATTGTTGCGACGGAGTGTCACGAAGCGTAGCTGAATGTGGGTGCTGTCGGGTTTCTTTCTGTAGTAAGTGTATTAGTGATTAATATGTGGATTTTTTTGTATCACTTAACTCGAAAATGATTGATGTAAAGGTATTTGACGTCAAACATAGGATTGTTGTGGTATTAGAGCGGGACTCGTTGCCTACCGTCTGGTAGTCAGGAATTGCCAAAAAAAGACATAGGTTGGTCTCTGACTGTAATGAGAGCGTGTTTATGTCCAAATGTCCGTCTAGCTCTCTTACAGTCAGAGTACTCGGGCTACGTTCATACCTGCGAATAGTTTGTAAAATATCTTTTTTTTTAAATGAATTGATTCTAAATTAACACAATTTATATACTCAAAATTATTTACAACTGTTATGAATGGATTATGAATACTATTCACTACAATAGAGGCACACAAATGTAGCATACCTTTTGCAGATCGAATATAATAATTGAAAACAAATTCTAACAACAGGGATCTTAAAAATCGTCAAAATTAAATTCTTTGGCTTTGTTGATCTGGCAAGTGAGGTCATGCGACACGCACCGAAAGTTATTTCATCTTTCTCCATTTTAAGTCAATTTCTACCAGTCATGTGGACCAGATATCGGTAATTTTAAGGAATAAACAAAAACGACTTAGTAAAATTAATGGTTTTAGGGGTTTGTAAAGTTTTGTATTTAGATACTTACTTTTCTCAACTTTAATGTTTATAAAAAAAAATCCTGAGCTGTGAAGAAAAATCTCGTAAATGAACGACATGCCGATGACAACAAATCGGATGATGATTGCGCGAACCATGCACGAGAAAACAAAGTGAACGGAATTTGAAGCATAACGCAGTTAGGGACGTTGACGATAAATGTGACATGCGTTTGTTTACTATTTTTTCCACGAGAAAAGTCAATCGACACATCCACCGAAACGGAACCGGATAGCTAGTCTACTTCTAACCAGGTATAATACTATGATTAAAGAAATTAGTGCGTCAGAAAAAAACAGTTCTATTTTTGGAAACTACAAACGTTATATAGGACGAGAAATGACAGGTTTTAACCTGTAGCTAGCCACGCATGCTGTGAGCCGTATAAGGCTATCGACTAGTTCGCTATCACGTTTTAAAAAGTACGTTTTAAGCGTCGAATGCCACAGGTAAACGGTTATCATTACCAGTATTCTAAATTTAGGACGTGACGTTGAGAGGATTCCCTAAATTTTAGATGTGCGTGGGAATTACATTCGAGTTGACGAGAAGAAACTTTTACAACTGTTACTGGTAAGTTTAATTTATTATTATAGGATGACGATTGTCTGGCTTTGTTATTCTGTACCTGTTTATTAGTAGAAATTAAACTGTTTGTAGATTACTCTTAACGTTGTAGGTCATTGTACAAGTTCATGTATCATTATGAGTTGTTACCTGAATCTGATGTCATTGATGATTAGATCAGTGACAATTTTTGAGGCTGACCGCAGCAGTGCAATTGTAAAGATTATAACGTTAAAATCCACTCATAATATGTTACAAATGTTCTTATTTGATAAATGTTAAAAATTGTAATGACTTCAATTCAAAAAAATAAAAAATTGGTGAAGAATATTAATACAATTATACATCCTATTAAATAAGCAACCACCCTAGATAAGCTATATTTCATACTGATTAATTTTTTAAAACTATTTGTCTATTTGATATTTATGAGCATAAGACAAATATCAAACAGACACATAATTTTAAAAATAATAAATATTGCTTTAGAAAGACAGAAATATTTGGTCTTTTTCCACCCCGCCAGTAATTTAAAAAAAGAACCCCACTAAAATAAAACACACACACACACACACACACAAAACCCAACAACTTTCAAACACTTTTAAGTGTACTATATCAAATTACTGGTCATAAATTCACTTCCTCTCTTTTTGAAAATTTCTGATTAGTTGTGCAATATGAAGTAATGATAATTGTCATTCTGCAGGTGAATTTGCTTACCATTTCCACCACAATTTAAACAAATTAATACCTTGACATGTGGCAAAACTCAAGGGAACATTTATGATCAATTACAATAGGAAAAGTTAAAGTTTGTTTCACAACCCCACTAGAGCACATTGATTAATTAATCATCAGCTATTGGATATCAAACATTTGGTAATTTTGATAATTACAAGAGGAATACTTACTGTGGGATCACATCACTGATTACTTTATTGTTATTTATTATACATGTATATACAAGTAAAAATAATAGAGTATGACATTCTCAGCTACACATGATAGAGCTCCTTTAACAAAATTATTAATTTTTTTCCTTTTACTCTTTCAGAAAAAAGCAGTACATAAGCATGGGATATAAAACCAAACCAAAGTCGCAGAACGTGAATGAGGATAACCCGGCTAAACAATCCACAGAAACTCAACCAGCTGTGGAAGAAGTATCAATGGAAATGAACCAACAAGCCAAGAATGGAGAAGCCAGTCAGTTAGACAGGGTGGGTTTCAGTACCCCCCATGCCCCGACTCCCCGCCGGTTACAGGCCGATCGTCCCCGTAGTGCTCATGTCCACAGGGTGTGTGGTCGGCTACTGCGACTAATCGGCGACGATTATCTCTGTAGTTCATGCGGTAAAGCTCTTCAAACAATTGGTGATGAGCTGACGACGGAATACGCTATACGGAAAGCGCTCAGCTGCAACGATCTGGAGAAACTCCAACCTAAGAGATGACATGTTTAATATACGTGTCTAATGTTACAACAAGCTACATCGATATAACTGACATATATACCATCAGGGGAAGTGGATGCAAAAAGCCTTTTAGGATACCATGTGCTTAAAGATGTCATGAAGAATCTTGGCCGTGTATTAAGTAGGATCAAAGAATGAAAATCTGAGATAGGAAAAGTATGTTTAAAACAGAATGAGAAATCATGTCATGGAAAACGTACATGTGATATTTGTACGTGTCCCAGACTTGGAAAAATATACAATATGTGTTTTGCATGAACTATTGCTCAATACTACAGATTAAAGACCTATTTTTGTATAAAAACACTTCGATGTTCTCTGAAAAATATGCAAAATATTTACATATGCTAGCATACGTCCTAAAACCATGTAACAGCTACATGTACGTTTTGTATAGTCCACTGTAGTTCATTACCAGGTACAGTCTGTGTTTAAGACTCAGTATGACAGCGTGAAAAGTGATGTACTGGTTCATACATATATACTGATTGATAATATACTTGAAAGATCTACATCTACATTGTACAGAAATTTGGTTTCTAAGCCAGACATTTTCCTGTGTGTTCATAGTGAAAACACTTTGTGCTGCTAATTTATTTTTAAAAAATGTAATGTCTTCCATTTCTATATATACGTGTCTACAATGTATTTCAGATATTTTAAAAAGATATTCGGCTGAATTTATGAAGACTTTATAAGGAAATATTAAATTAATGTCTTCTATTTCTATATGTACATGCCTACAAGGTATTTAATCATGAATATAAAATATTTTTGAATTAAGATATTTTTAAAAGATATTCGGCCAAATTTACGAAGCCTGTTTATGTCTTACACATTTGTAACTACATACATTTACAATGTTTAAGCACCTTGTTTAAGAGAAACAGACTTCGTAAATTTGGTCAGTTATTTGTAAATTTGGTCTGTTATTTTAACATACAGAGTATAAACTTCCCTTCTATGCTGTAGGTTAGTTGCACATTTGGTGTTTGAGTGGTGTTCTTGCGTGTGAAACACATTTTGGGTTTTTGTCTGTTTTGGGATTCACAAATAAGGGATATCGCACCATTCACCTATAAAGTAAGCTACTTAGTTTTTCAAACATTTGTACTCAGCTCGGCAGCTGATCTACATTAGACTACCTCGTTGTTTTTTGCCGTCACTAAGTGTTCAGTTGAATAAGTACAAGTATAGCTAGTGTTTGAAATATGCACGTGTTCGTTTGTCTCGACAAGTAAAAATCTATTTGGAAAAGCAACATGTGCCTCGGTGGTTGTCCAGTGGACAAGTAAAACATTTCAGTGCAGTTTCATTTGGAGAAATTAAAAATGTCATCCTTGTACTTGAATAAAACAATCTATTTATTTGGACAAGTGAAAATATTGGTGGACAAGTAGATTTCTAGGTGTATTTTTCCGATGGACTAGTAAAACAATTTTGCTTATTTTTATCACTGATAGTAAATCGAACGATTAAAAAAGAAGTCAGTGTAAATGTCCATTTGATCAAACCAGGCCTCGAACTTAAGAATTTGTGTCACAAAGCAATTTGTAAAATAATTGCCATGGGTGAAATAGTCCACCGATAGCAATTTTGAGCCTGCCTTTGGCAATTTGTTAAAAAGTGACATTTGCAGCAAATAAACGTGACTGAAAGGCTATCTTGTTATATGCAGACATATTTTAAATGTGCAAATGTTAAATATTGGAAGATTATGTACCCTAGGTGTATACATTTCGCTATTGTCGAGGAGCTTTATCGACGACACAAAAGTGCCATTGGTAATGCTCGCTACATACAGCAATTTATATCTCAACAACAGCAATTGCCGTCGGTGCTGTTGTTAAGTTCGAGCCCTGCAAACTATTGATAAAAGGACAGTCCTGGGTTTTCTGCCATTGTTTCGATTTTGCCAATACAATGCAATAAATACAAGTAGTTACATATTAAATATATTTCTGATAAACCTAGTGTTTGTAACTGGTCAAGCTTAATTTTATTCCCTAATATATTTTTTTCACAGGTACACAATTATTGAGAGACTAACTACAGTTTGGGCTACTTACAAACAGGATGATAAAAAACCCAACAACATTGAATAGACAGATACTAGTATTCTAAACAAGAAACTATATTCAGTATGTAATTTTTGTCGATAAACTATTTTACAATGGCAGCAAGATCAGGACTGTCTCTTTGATGTAAATGCTTTATACAGGGTATTTGTGGAAAATGTGTTTTATTTTTAAGATACAGATAAGGCTTAGGATGAATATGAAACTTTCTGTTTCTCTTTAAATATTACTGACTTTATATTCAATATGTTTCCGATTATTTTAATTTTTTTGTGAACTCAAATTGCATTTTGTTTTCCAATATGGTACATATGTTTTTTCATACATACATACTAACATGGTCTTTTTGATGATTAAAATTACATATTAAATACATTTTCTTGTTTAGCATATCAGTGTCTGCATATTCACTGTGTTTTTGGCCGTCCTGGTAATTTTAGGAGCCCAAACAGGATTTTACCCACCCCTCCCATAAATAACTCAAAAACATGTTATAATTGCAGGAAGTTAAATACAATTGTTTAAAATAACTCGGTGGATATATTTTGCCAGTATTGCCAAACCAGAGTTTGTGACGAAACAAAAACAATGTTTATCAAACATATTTTAGGCATTTATTTCCTCATTTCAGTGTTCATGATTGATGTAGATTTATTTTTTAATTTATATTATATTTATGAATAAAAGTTTATACAATTTACAACTGTATGTTTTATATATATCTGTATGTTGACATGTATTTAAAAACTATCTCCAAGTTTAGTTGCAATAGCATTTCCAATGGGGAGGGGGGCTATGGGAGCTGTAACCACCCCCACCAGCAACATTTTTCTTTAAATAAATTGGGCGTATACCCTGAACACAGCATAAATTTCAGCTCTACCCAGCCCAGTTGTTTAGTGTTTGGTTTAGGGCGGTTTCTCTGAATGTATATATATTCACATACATGCAGGGCTAGCTCTGGCACTCGCCAAATTCGCCAATTGCAAATTTTGAAAGCAGTTGGCAAATGTTATTTTAGTTTGGCGAAATAATTTCATGTAGTAATTGAATTTTTTTATAGAAAATAACTCAATTTCTGATGTTTAATAGACAATTTGGCGAATAGTTTTACTCACCCAGAGCTAACCTTGTACATGTATATACTGACTGTATATATTCATACACATAATAAACATATGAAATGATGCTGTCTTCTAAACCCTATCCATCTTCAGTACTAAAGTTTGTCTGTAGCGGCATCACAGTCACGGTAACGTCTTTAGCCGAGTCACTTCGCAGGGCATTGGCAGCGTGCGTCAGCTGCATGGCGGCACTAGGGTGTGCCGTCCCTGGCAACATGGTGCACTCTCGTTCCAACATGGCAGCCATAGCTTCGAGAAGTTCGTAGAATCCAAATGCTAGAGCTGCTCGTCGGATTCTGTTCAGCTCCTGTAAAATGATTGAATGAAGAATGTTTAACCCCAACACAAAAAATACCAAGGCTATTTGGGTGTCAAACTTGGAGCCTGTAATACAAGGAATATTTTGTTTTAAACATTTTGATTAGCAAACAGTTGTTAAATGACTGAAAATTGATAAGTAACTACTTTTTAAAGTTTTGGAATTGCGAACCGATCTGTGAAACGTGCATAGTAAGACTGAAGCACCTCAGGCAAGCGCTCTACTGACTTGGATTAATCCCAGTGTAAGAGAAGATACTTATAGGATATTAAACGACCTTCCATTTCGTATCATATTTATGTTCCGAGTGAAATAATTTTCAATTGTCACGAGCTTTATCTACAAAATGGTAGCGAGTTTAATATCCTATTTATTACACATAATCGATCTTAATTTATATCACTTGTCTCATTTCGTTGACGTTCCTGTAAGGTTGTAGTGCGCTAATTGATGACATCATCGTGTGACGTCAAAAGTGTTACGTCCCACTTGGCATTCTAGTGGGACGTATCACTTTGATATGTACCAAGATATTTGTAACCATATGGGTAATAAATGTTGATCCCACATTGGTTACCCGTATCAAATAGCAGCAAGGGATCTTTTATACACATTATCCACAGAGGACAGAATCATCTATGGCCTTTAATATATGGCTGAGAAGGCACTGGTTGGAATGGAATAAAAGTGAACTAATCTTATAATGAAGCACACTACAAGCAATCGTTTTACCGTTGAACTACATTCCGATCGTAATAACACCAAATACTCACCTTATAAAACTGTTGTTGTTTGTCAGGAAGCTTCCTAGCATGTCTCAACACCTTCTGTAAATCAGCCTGCAAAAACAAATATATATTATGGGCTCAGTCTTTGATATACCAGTTGTAGAGCACAATCTCTGAATGGATGAAGAAATTAATGAAGAGATAACCATGTGGAGATTTTAGATTTGTGGGTGTTATTGCCTATTTGACCATAGGTGTGACATTGGTTAGGATGGTGAAAAACCCAATGTAAACCCACTTGCGCCACTTCATAGACAGGATAGCACAAACCACAGCCTTTGATGTACCAGTCGTGGTACACTGGCTGAAGCGAGAAATAGCCCAATGGGCCCACCGATGGGGATCGATCCCAAACTGACCTCGAATTAGGCGAGTACTTTACCACTGGACTACGTGTCGTGCCTGAGGCTAGAAGTAGAACACAATGATGGCACGCTACCTGAAGACCGGACGGCTTGATCCAGACGACACAGCTCTGAGCGTAGCTGTGTTTCTCGGCGGGACGCACAGGAAACGGAGTCTTGCTGTCATCCTCTCCGTACGGAGACTCGCTGAACTCTGACATCGACGCCAAGTGGTCGAAATTACCCAGCCACGTCAACGTGTCCAGACCTGCAAGGTGAGGGGGAATTTGAAAGTATTTTATATCCTGCAACCACAGTGTGTATTGACATATTATGATGACGGATAAAGCAAAGTCATATAGGTATAGTAGCAGGATATCACTTGACGCCACTCATGTGCATAGCTACATTACAAAATTACTCATTTTACACCCCACATACAATGTGGCTGAAATAACAGAAATAATTGCTTTTCTCCTTAAGATTTATGGTATGCAGGATAAAGATAATAACTAGTGAATAGCGTCGGATATCTGCTTTATCGTGTTCAGGCGAATGATAAATTCCCATTTCTTACCATCACAGGATAAAAGCAGATATCCAATGTCATTACCGGTAACTAGTTATTCTCTATATAACAGATCAAAACAGGGTTTTTTCAATGACCAGGACTCATACTGTAAGGAATTTTTGTAAAGCCAATTTTCAGATATAATAATTATTTCCTTAAAAAGTGATTACAATTTAAGGAATGTTTTATTAGTCAAAGACTAAATATTGGAGACACTTTATTTAAAAAATTAGCAACTGGCTAATTTGGCAATGAGCCCTGAATGATGTTCCAATCATATTACGTCTTGATTCCACTACACTTGCACAGACATACACATTTTAAAGATATATATAGATTATTATACGAGTTTGTGTGTTGTACTAATTTTACGAAACGAGTGTCAGGATTATTGTATTACCCGAACAATAGCGAGGGTAATACATGAATCTTGATACGAGTTTCGTAATATCAGTACGATTCACATGCTAGTGTAATGATGTCTTTATTATCCACATTATCCAAAATATTATTGTCGTGAATAGCAAGCTTGGACCATGTCAAAACAATTCAAACGTAACTGAAAAGAGAAGATGAAACATTTCGGAAAATGATGTCATTTTGATAAACGTTTACACTGCATTAAGTTATAACGTCACTTCACAAAATTACATCATTCGTTGTGCACGTGAAATCATTATGACACATGTGGGTCATACTGGTTATATTTCCCTGAATATCTTGAACTATGTGGATAATAAAAGAAATTACACCATAGTGAGTGACACTACTGGTGTAATAGCCCAAATTATACACCACCCCCCCCCCCCCCCCCCCAACTATACCTGGGGTATAAACTGGACTAGCTCAGAATATACCCCGGGGTATAAAACAGGCTAGCCCAGAATATACCTCTCTTTTATGAAAGCAATAGTTACTTTTCTTTTAAAGCGTTTATTATTTATTTATTTTGTATACAGGTTAGTAATAAAAAATGAGGGTTAGGATTAGGGGTATAAAACAGGCTAGCCCACTTTAACCCTGGGTATAGTTTGGCAGGGGGTATATTTTGAGCTGTAAACACTGGTATATGCTCAGTGGAAATGAAAATCCACTAAATACACTGGATTATTTTACTTTCGTAAAACGTACACATCTGTACATCAAATGTAGTGGAAAGTGTTAGCTATTATTTATCAGCTTGATCAGGTAGAAAAACAGTATCTGCCAAATCAACAATGAAAATACCTAGGCGTATTACAAATGGTAAATAGATGTGTTACTATGCAGCAATATATCTTGATATTACAAGTTTATTGCGGCAAGTTATGCTTATGTCTTACATTAGAAAATAATATTACAAAACGGAAAAACATGATTATAAACGAGTGCACGGATCTATGAATTTTTGCGGGGGGTGGGGGTGGGGGTCACATGAAAGTTGTATATTGGTGGTGAATTTACTTTTAAATAAGTACACAAATTTTATTTACGTCATGAGCAGGGGATTCTGGAAATACTACACATCCCTAATTGCAACCCTAAATGTCCTGGTCTTGGACACATCCACCGTGGGATCTCAGATAATGTGCCCAAGACAGTCGTGCTTGAACCTGCAGTGGATGTAAGCAGGAGTCAGATGGTTGATTGATTGAACACTACATGTTGCACATTCACTTTTACATGCATTTCAATACAATTTCCCTTTGGAAATAACTTCCATTGTCACTCACTAAAGCTTATGACAGCTGAAAATTATTTCACTTGGGACATAAACATGATAAGAATTGGAAGCTTGTAAAAATATATAAATCTGTATTAAGACATATTAATGTATACATTTTTCATTAAAAAACCACACTGTACATGTTGCTGACTGTCACCTTGTTCAAATAACGCCAATATCAGAATGGATTAATATACTCTTCAAAAAATGAAACGCAAAAGGGTACAAATGGGTTATAACTCCGATTTTATGTTTCCTACCGGTTCATGCTTTGTGAATATACGGTCATTGCATGTCCCAAACACATTCCCACGGTTACATTCGATAAAACGCAGCTACTGTACAATAAAGTTCCAAAATGTGAATATTCGCAAAAACGCAGCCACGTGCAAACCATGTCACCACTGCACGTGCGTTGTCTGCATGTGCAACATGAACACCGACAGTATAAAAGTGCAGGGTGTTCGCTTGCCTGGCCTCTGTATCTGGCCGACAGTTGACAATCCAGGACATGCCACGTCTCAGTGAACCGCAGAGAAAAAATGCCATCGGCCGACTAGACGCAGGCGAATCCAGAACGGCCGTTGCCAGGGCATTCCATGTGTCCCCAAGCACCATCTCCAGACTGTGGGACCGTTACCAGCAACATGGATCAACACGTGACCTCCCTAGATCCGGTCGACCACGGGTCATACCCCCGGGCAGGACCGCTACATCCGGGTACGCCACCTTCGGGAACGATCTGCCACCTCCACAGCCGCAGCAATACCAGGTTTGCGCAGGATATCCGACCAGACCGTACGGAACCGCCTACGTGAGGTAGGAAATGCCAGACGTCCAGTTCGAGGTGTCATCTTAACACCACAACACCGTCGACTCCGACTGCAGTGGTGCGCCAGATTCATCGACAATGGCCTCAACTGCGATGGAGACAGGTGTGGTTCAGTGACGAGTCCCGAAACGTCATGATGGAAGATGTCGCGTTGTATAGGCGTCGTGGTGAACGTTGTGCGGCAAACTGCGTGCAGGAAGTGGACAGATTCGGCGGGGGTAGTGTCATGGTGTGGGCAGCCATCTCACACACCGGCAGAACTTCCACGTGCAGGGCAACCTGAATGCACAGGGCTTTGACCAGATCCTCCGGCCACACATTCCAGTTATGGCCAACGCCAACGCAGTGTTCCAAACATGACAACGCCAGGCCTCACACAGCACGTCTCACAACGGCTTTCCTACAGAACAACAACATTAATGTCCTTCCTTGGCCATCGATATCACCGGATTTGAACCCAATTGAGCATCTATGGGACGAGTTGGACCGACGCCTCCGACAGCGACAACCACAGCCCCAGACCCTGCCCGAGCTGGCAGCAGCCTTGCAGGCCGAGTGGGCCACCATCCCCCGGGACGTCATCCGTACTCTGGTTGCTTCAATGGGCAGGCGGTGCCAGGCAGTTGTCAACACACGCGGAGGCCACACTCGGTATTGACTCCAGATGACCTTGACCTTGGTGGTGTGTCCTATCACTTACTCACAATGGACTAGAGTGAATTGTGAACAATCCTGCAACATTTGGTAATTATCGGACTCACCATTCAATAATTAAATCAATTCTCCAAATGTTACGACAATGTGGTTTTGCGTTTCTTCTTTTGAAGAGTATATATAAATCTGTCTTAATACATATTAATGCATATATTTGTCATTTAAAAAATACACTGTACATGTTGTTGAGTGAGAAGCCTGTCACCTTGTTCAAATAACGCCAATATCAGATTGGACTTCTTCTTGCTGTCTGCCCAGGAATACATCAGTCCAAACCAGTCTTCTCTGAAAATAAACAAACACATTCAAAACACGCAGCAGATCAATAATTTTAAAACAGTATTCGGTTACAAATTATTTACCAGTCATAAACACTTGTTATGTTCCAACGGTCAGTTATAATCGAAAATTTATAAGTCTAGCTCTGTGTAAGCAGAAAATTTCGCCAAATGATCTATAAAACCCCAGTTATTTTGTCTCAAATTAACAATTATTCCATAAAATTATTTCACCAAATCAAAATAAAATTCACCAATTGTTATTTAAATTGGCGAATTTGGCGAGTGCCAGAGCTAGCCCTGATTCATCAGTTGAGGTTTACTGATTTGATGATCAATTATAAAAATCTATAATCAAATGTGTGTGAAAATATTAACTGTAAGTGTTCCTCCAGTTTACACGGTGGAATTAAAGTAAACATGTTGGGACTAATGTTTATTTTCATGTGTATGTGAAGTAAAAAAGAAGATATTAAACAGTTATTAGAGGTGAAATTAATGATTTGTAGGGTCTATCACGATGATCAAGCCAGTAGTTTAAAGTTTGTTTTGTTTAACAACACCACTAGAGCACACTGATTTATTAATCATCAGCTATTGGATGTTAAATATTTGGAAATTTTGGAATGTAGCCATAGAGAGGAAACACGCCACAAGTTTTCATTAATAGCAAGATAACTTTTATATATACCATCCCACAGACAGGATAGCACATACCAAAGCCTTTGATATATGTGACTTGAACAAGAAATAGACCAATGGGCCCACCGACGGGGATTGCTTTACTACTCAGATACATCCCACCCCAAATCATGACAACAGCTGCATAATTAAAATCCTTCTGATGTAATATACTTCTAACTGACTGGGTAATCGAAAGTTGATCGGTTGGTGCAAACTGATTATAACCGATGATCAGTGATAAACATTAGGTATAGATAAGACAATTCCAAGCCACGGTCAATGAAATCAGATCTTACTGGTCACTTGACCTCAGGTCTTCACTAGTAGATCTGACCAAAACCAATGTTATCATTTGTCCAGATGACCTCTCATTTCAACCAAGCATATGGGCTCCCATTTTTAGGGGGGAGAAGAGGGCAGGCTGGCTTTTGCCAAAATTAAAAGAAAATGCCTGAATCTGGATAACAACATTTATTCATATAAGCATTACCACCAAACAGCTATATAGGGTTGCAACCGAATCACTATTGATTTTTTACATGCATTACAACTAAGTTTCAGGGTAGAATGATGGAAATACATGGTAAAAAGGTCTCAATTTAGTACATTTTGCCCGAATATCTGAATAATTTTTGCCCAACTTTGAGGTTTTGCTCCAGCACTGGGGGGGGGGGGGGGGGGGGGGGGCAGTTGCCCCTCCCTGCCCCCATGTTGCGTATACTTATGGCTATAATATGATACATACCCAACTTGTGTGAGTGCCACCATGCTCTCCACTTTGAGGCTGCCATGCAAGAGAACAGTGAATGCTGGGATACGTCCATCATCCAACAAGCCATCTGCATCATCAGACTTGGAAGCTTTTTGTTCATTTTCTAGAAAAAAACCCCAGACAGTAACATTTCAAGTGGTATGAACTTGTATATCAACCGAGTCTAACATGTATTAAATGCAGGCCTGTAAGAATTGAAAGTTTGTGTAACCCATTACAAGTATATCAAATGATAGTGTAAAATATTTTTCATGTCTATTTTGGGGGGTGAGAACCAAAAATGGGTTACGCAAAAACAGATATGTGTTAATGACGTGCGAGTGAAACAATAGATATGTGTGAATGACGTGCAAGTGAAACAATAGATATGTGTGAACGACGTGCGAGTGAAACAATAGATATGTGTGAACGACGTGCGAGTGAAACAATAGATATGTGTGAACGACGTGCGAGTGAAACAATAGATATGTGTGAACGATGTGCAAGTGAAACAATAGATATGTGTGAATGACGTGCGAGTGAAACAATTGTTTGTGCAATTTTCAGAGGCTATGCTGCATGAAATGTGCTGACCTTTTCATATATACATTACCAATGTGTCTGATTTCCTAACCCAATCATATTTACTACGGTTAGTCGGTTTAATCAGTCATACTATGTTTACTCATCAATTACTTACTAATAATTAGTTTTTACTTGGCTCTACTATACATTTATATTGTGTGATATTTTACCTGCTTTCTGTAATGACAATTTTTTTCTTTTTAATTTGAAGAAAAGCAATCGGAATATTTGAGATAAAAAATAAAACCACCAGAAAATCTTTACATCATTTGAGAAATATATGAGGCAAATTATTCACTTCTTCTTGTTTCCAACCAAGATTACAACCCACCATTTTCTTTCTCCTTTGTTCCCACAGGTAACACAAGATGTCTTGATATAGTTGGCGGGCTCGACACATCAGCAATATCCAGAAAACCACAAATTTTCAATGTATTAGAAAGAAGTGGCTTACAACCTGTGGGATTCCTGTGAAAAATAAATTAACAAATAAATAGATAAATAAAAAAAAAAAAAAAAAAAAAAAAAAAAAAAAAAAAAAAAATAATATATATATATAATAAATACAAAATTAGTTGTTAGAAAATAGTATTTATTAATAATGGTGACTGTTCACTTCTTTGCTGATACTATTATCATGTATTTAAATCTCGCTTTGCCACAAAGGTTTGATTGGTAGAGTACTCGCCTGAGGGACTCGAGCTGAAGAATCAAATCCCCTCTGTGAGTGCATTCTCCAAGTGGGTTTTTATCCCTTTTGCAACCAGTGCTCCACAACGAGGGAAAAAACCCAATCAAAGAATAGGTCCACCAAGATAATTTAATCTTTCGATATACAAGCACCTCAGACGAGCACTCTACCCACTGAGCTACATCCCACCTGTCATTGTGAAATATCCTGAACACTATCGCACTTACTGTAAACAGGAGTTCGGAGATGGGTACAGCTGGACAGCACAGTTCATATTACCACAATGAAGGTTTCCGTAAAACGGCGCATAATATCGGTTTGCCAGTCGAAGAAACATTTCTTGCACCGACTTCATATTCAGGACAGTTTCGGGTACAAACACCTCACCACCGAAGCTGCTAAGTTCAACCAGTTTCTGATACAGGGGCAGAGAACTTTGCAGATCTGGATCAGTTGGATTGGCTAGACACACAATGTTAAGAATGCAGGGAAAGGCAAACGGAAGCGGGAATTTCTCGTCCGGTGATTTTGCTGCGCGTTCGAGGGAATGTTTGAGTGATCCTGGACCTGTTCCAGCATTGCCGTCAGTTATTAAAATTATCTGTAATGTAAAATGTTTAAACAAGGTCCATTCATATCTCAAAGACCAAATTTAAGAACAAATGTTGCAAATACACAAACAAAATTATTACAACTGATATAAAACAATGCAAAGACCTTTACACCTGATGAAACATTATGAAATGAACTGATAAACCAATTATGATTTACTTTTCTTCTAGTACTAGTATACCCAGTGAGAAATGTAAAAAGGAATACCATATTATAGTTTCCATTCTAAAAGTAAATATTATAATGTACAATGTTTTTAAATAACAACAATTTAACAATTAAGTACAGAATAAATTGTAATTTAATTTATTTAGAGGCGAAAATTAAACATGGTTATGGTCTATTTATGACAAAACATTACTTAATAAGTAATCACTGATTCACTTATTCCATTTTTGTCAAACTTCTCCCCTTTTTCTGGAAAGGGAGAAATCACTTTTCCTATATTTTTAAGGCTAAATCAGCTCCTGGTGATATTATCTACACAACTATTTCTCCAAGTACCTGACTGGGTGTAATGGTGCTCCATTCATCAGCAATCAAAGCCTTAATTCCCGTCAACACCGACTCAATGCACGTCTTGTTGAAGATTTCAATTTTGTTTAACGCAGCCTTGATCGCATCAAAATCCCGTGTGAATGTTACCAACTGATCCCAAAGATATGAAAACACCACCTGAAAACAACCAGAACATCATGGCAAAGGGACTCAAAATAATATATTTATTCTATCTACATACATGTGTATATACAAAGGTAAAATGTAAGAAATGTTTTCATTGTCCTGGGGGACTACTAGTTGAGAAAAGTTACTAGTCCCGATTATCTAATATTTTTTCATAAGCTGGAACAAACATTCTGACAGTACTGCTGCAGCAATACATGTCCCCTGCTGGACCCAACAACTTTTTGTATCTCCTAAATTCAAGGGCCATAACTCTGTTAAAAATGGGTAAATCTCCGTAAACTTAAACTTGATCTGTAAAGCTATACACAAAATGTTATCTCAATATTTTCAGGCATTGCAAACAAAATTCTGGAAAACAAATTTTCATACCTCCAAAGTTCTAGGGCCAAAACTGAAAAATTGGTAAATTAAAATGAAACTTAAACTTAACTGGACTAATATTTGATGTGGTTTGTTTTTTTGTTTTTAGAATACAACCAACATCGCCTTAAGCACACTCTACCTGGAAAATAATACATTGTATACATTTTGTAACTTGGGGTTGGGCACAAACAATGCCAAATTTATAAGCATATATTTCTTTCCTGGTTTATAGTACCTTAACCGATCAATAAAGTAAAAACCAAAAAAACAAATACAATGTTTACCGTTTTAAAAAAAAGAAATTTGTTTTGTTTAACAACACCAATAGAGCACAATGATTTATTAATCATTGGCTAATGGATGTCAAGCATTTGGTAATTTTGACATATAGTCTTAGAGAGGAAACCCGCTACATTTTTCCATTAGTAGAAAGGGATCTTTTATATGCATCATCCCACAGACAGGATAACACATACCACGGCCTTTGATATACATTTGTACCAGTCATAGTGCACTGGTTTTACCAGATTAATTATTATTACCAATGAAAAGAATTCCAGCTTGCAGTTTTGCGTCATAAAGTCTAGCAGAGAATTGATGCCATTCACGGCCAAATGTCGTCGTTCATATTCCTCCGAACAATCTGGAATCAAGACTGGCCGGCTCATAGAGAGGGACACATCCAGAGCAATCACTGTTGGCATCTTGTACTAAAAAATAAAAACAGAAGAGGTCAACACAATATTGAATTTGATATATACAATGTCAATACATGACCTACTGTATGGTTTATTTTGACTCTTGAACCCATGACTAAACATTTTTGCCTTTGTAAATCATGCAAAACTTGATCATCCTCTCTGATTTATTGAAGGGATAACATAAGAGACTGGGTAATAAATAACATAACAGACTGGGTAATAAATAATATAACGACTGGGTAATAAATAATATAACAGACTGGGTAATAAATAATATAACGACTGGGTGATAAATAATTATCCGACATTTCAGTAGACCTAAAGTCAGAACCACATTGTTAACAACTACGATAAATTGCTCTTCTACCTTTAGGTGTTAGATTTTCCAAAAGGCTTTATCTAGACACAAGTCATGAAAAAAATCATTACATCGACAGATTCCACATGCTAGAATGTACCCATGTAACATATATCGACTTCGCTGATATCTCCTAGAGCAAAAAACGTGATATTTCACCACCTGACGTTTTGCTTTTTTATGGAATACTCTTCAAGAGGGGTGGAAGCCTCCTAAGTATGTGAAGTAATTAATATGATGTCATGATGATTGCCATAGATACCATAACATATGACATGACGTTAGATTATGTCACATCCTTAATTCCACCCCTCTTGGAGCGTATTCCATAAAAAATGAAAAATGACAGCCTACATTTTTTATTCTAGGAGATTTCAGCAGAGTAGAAATTGATGGCATGAATACCATTTAGTATGTGGAATCTGTGTCATTGCAATTTGTTTTTCACAATTTCTGTCTGGACAATATGTTGTGGAAATCCAACGATTACTAAAGGTTGGAGAGTAATTTATTGTAGTTGTTAACAATATGGTTCCGACACATTGTTCAAGAATTTGATGAAAATACACCAAATATTGAAATAATAGTTTCTTGTGAACCTGTCACAACTCAAAATATATAATAGCGTCTGCAAGTAATTAAAATTTTATTCTTGTAAATGTCCAACTTTCATTTTTGTAAATTATATTTGTGTATGTCCCCTATTCTTAAATGTGTAATTCACTAATTTTGTCTACTGTTCCATGCATGGTCACGGTGGCATAATTCTTTTAAAGGTGGCATTATTTTTAAAGGCGGAATGTACAAACAAAGTACCGTAACTGTAGTAGGATCGAGTTGTTAAACCAACAACATGTTATCTAAATCAGCAGTCTGCAAAAGTAAATTGACAACTGATGCCTTAACTAAAAATATTGAATGCCTCTAACTACATTTGATCTCCAGCTATATTTTTTAATCTTATTTAATTTTCTTCTCTCACAAAGCGTGAAATGTCTCGATTTCCAAAGATTGAAAGACAAGTTGAAAATAATATAATAGAGGTTATAAACTGAATTTTCCTCCTTTTGATTTTGCGCTCCGTGCCAAAGCGGTATCGTTCTCTTTTTCTTTGGTGCTTAAAGTAGCCGATAAACGGAAAGGGAAACATATTTAAATTAAATATCAGTATTGAACATTCATTGGAATAAAACTTTTACATATTCGAAGTGCGAAAGTATGCAACGACCAACCTATTAGAAACTGAACATTTTTAGGGACGTATGCAACCGTGTACGAATCGAGCTGTAACCATTTCCGTAGGCACGAAAAGAATTTGCGGGAAACTTATTCACGCCAAACTAAGGCTAAATTTAATTTTAAGATGGCAAGCGAAAGTAGTAAGAATGTTGTCGAAACACTAGGAAATGACATTTGTCTGTCTTGGAAGAAGCTGCCCTGCTATTTTCCTTGTGGGGAGGGCCACGTAAGCTGTGAACTGGGCGGCAAAATCTACGCATTTGGCGGAGTTTCCCAGGATGGCGAAGAACTACGAGAGTCGAATGATTTGTTTTTATTTGATCCAGGTTGGAGCATCTCACTCTTTCTCTCTGTCTGTCTCGGAAACATATCCGCCCGGTCCCCCCCCCTCCCCTAACCCTAACCCTAACCCCAACCCCAACCCCTAACACTAACACTAACCCTAACCCTAACTAAAAATAATAACGGAGGGGACCGGGTGGATATTATACCCATTCTTTTGGCACTGTCACGTATAAAGAACATAAATACGGTACTTATAATAAATAGGGTTGGGGTTAGTGATCGTGCCAAAGGAAAGTCCTTCCATCTCCCCTTAGTTTCTCTCTTTGTCTTTATCTTTATTCTTCTGTCACTCTCGCACACATTAATAGTAGATCATATACAGTACAGAATTTAGCAACACAATCTAAAACACAAATCTTTAAATTTCTAACAAATAATTATTTTTTAAATCCTTGCAATTGTCAACAAAAGGTAATGGAAAACATGTTTTAAAAAGTCATGTACGGTCATGATTCCTAACAAAGGGTATGAACCCTGCGATGTTTGTTGAGGAACATTTATAGATTGCCATCATGATATTAATAATTAACCTTTATGTTGCAGCTGCACAGAATCCGAGCTGGACAAAGTTGGTCGTGAAGGGAAGTCCGCCACCCCCGCGGTCTGCTGCCGGTCTGGCTGCAGTTGACAACAAACTCTACCTGTTTGGAGGACTCAGTCATGCCTTTGGCTGGTTTGATGATCTTTATAGATTTGATATAGGTACCAGTGCAAAAATATATTTCAAATTTCATTTGACTCTGGAGCATTATCTGTAGATGTCAGAAGATGCCAGCAATTGTGTGTGTGAGTTCGACCCATAACCCCCTTTCAATGGTTAAGGTTAGTGTTGGTCTTTAGAGCCTTTGATACAGAGGGGTACCGGTCCAACTCTTTCCCAGTGTTGAACAGTTTGTTTGTTTTGTTTAACGACACCACTAGAGCACATTGATTTATTAATCATCGGTTATTGGATGTCGAACATTTGATAATTCTGACATGAACCCTGCAGTTGCCATTTCATTCGGCAATGCCGTAGAGTTTTTAATACTCCACAGCACTTTTTTGCCTTGGAATATATTCAGGGTTTTTTTCAATGGCATCTTTTTTTGCTGTGGATGTTTTCTTAATTGTAGGGGTTGTGACATATAATAATAGAGAGGAAACTCTCTACCTTTTTCCATTAGTAGCAGAGGATCTTTTATGTATTTATGCAACATCCCACAGACAGGATAACACATATTCCAGTCGTAGTGTACTTACGGATCGATCCTAGACTGGAAGTACTTTATGATTGAGTTATGTCCCATGCGTCCCTGTGGAACTGATACAGATAGAAAGGGCGGGATGTAGCCTAGTGGTAAAGCACTTGCTTGATGCGCGGTCGGTCTAGGATCGATCCCCGTCAGTGTGCCCATTGGGCTATTTCTCGCTCCAGCCAGTGCACCATGACTGGTACATCAAAGGCCGTGGTATGTGCTATCCTGTCTATGGGATGGTGCATATAAAAGATCCCTTACTGCTAATCGAAAAGAGAAGCTCATGAAGTGGCGAGAGCAGGTTTGCCTCGGGTGCTGGCAACCCACGCTACGCCACTGATCCCAACAGGTGCCCCAGAACTAGTACAGGAAAGTCTTATAGCTGCTGTATCTGTGAGAATGTGTATATAAAAGATCCCCTACTACTGATGAAAACATCCTGTCCTGGACAGACGAGCCGACCAGGACCCGGTTCCTGTGCCCATGACAGGCGTGCGCTACAACAGCTTGCTCTGAATATGCAAGTAAAACCCTATGACCTGATCTGACGTAATGAAAACAAGCAGTGGGTTTTCTGTAAGACTACATACATGTATATGTCAGAAATATCAAATGTTTAACATCCAATAACTGATGGTTAATAAATGAAGATGCTCTAGTAGTGTTGTTAAATAAAACTTTTTGTAGAACAACCACATAATTGCTTTGTATACATTTCTGTACAGATTCCCGGACGTGGTCTGTTTTCAACTGTGAGGGTCAGCGGCCGAGCGCGAGAGACAAACTCCAGTGTGCTGTTGTAGATAAGCGGATCTTCTTCTTCGGTGGTTTTGGTCCAAAGTCGGCCGATGCAGACCTAGAGGTATGGTTACTCAGCTCTCTAATTAAGCTGTACTCGGCATAACCATCGGTAGATTACGTGATATTTGTCAGTTGTAACTAGCTTAGTTACTACTTTAAAAATTTCAACTAGAAGTCAAAATACATATAGATTGCCAATCAGGATAGATCATACTAAACACCAGATGAATATTTCAGTAAATATTGATGGGTTTGGATGTTTACTAGGACCCATTTAATTCCCACGATATGAAATAATGCGAGATGTTAATGCAATTAAAATGGTGTTGCTAAGTTTTTTATTACCTTAGAAAATATAATAAACATAGGGTGTGCACTTGGGATTTTTTGACTTGTCATTTGGGCGAGTCATGTCAGCAATATGACTCGCCCGTGTACTTTTGGAGTAGCCTGAATTTTATTTTAAAAAACTAAAACAGAGTAAATATATTTGGCATAGGAGATTAGTTTCTATGGGCATACGCATCTTGAATTATTATCAAAAATAACTTTTCGGTTGTTTTACAAAAATTACATTTTGGATATTCCGAAATAATATGTTGTCAGGAATGCATGACATTTTGGTCGCCAGGTGGGTAACTCAAGATAAGGTTTTGTTTGACTCGCCTGATGTTGTTTTCACTCACTTGTGGCAACCATAAAATGCACACCCTGTAAATGTTATTAGAAATATGTTATTTTATTTGAGTATTAGTGTTACAGTAAGTGCAGTTGCCTGAGAAAATCATGAAAACCATGCTCTGCAAACAAATGATCGGTTACAGACAAAAGACCAAGAGCTGGCTTTATCGTCTGTGCCTTATTTCAAGGACTGGTTTCTAAAGACTATATTACCAAAACAAGTTAATTTGTTCAACACAAACTACATTATGGTAGCCTTTTCTAAAAAACATTATTAATTTCATTATGATAATAACAACTTGTATATACCACTATATTGTAAAATTAGAAAACAAAATGCAGGGTTTAAGTATTTTGTTTACCCCACGTTTGACTGGAAAATTCAAATTACAGCTTCTTATTTATTTATTTTTTATGTTTTGCTATTTATGCTAGAATATTGATAGCGAAGGGGATAGGATGACTATGAAGTTAGTTGAATTAAGTATTTTTTAGAGGAAATTGAATGCTTTTATGGATGGTTGACTTGTCAATTTTTTTTACATTATCACAAATAATAATTTGGTATTTGGGAACTCCAAGATTGTGACATCAATATTTAAACACTAGTTAAAAAAATTTAAAAACCTGATTTAGAATAGAATAAATATGGTTGTTACATCAAAGGCCATGGTATTAGCTGTCCTGTCACCTTCCTGCTAATGGGAAAAAATAGCAGGTTTCATCTGAAAACTAAATATCAGAATTATCAAATAACTCATGATTAAGGAACTAAGAAGATATTGGTATTTTTTTCCCCATGATTCAGGATGATGACGACGATGATGAAGAAATTGAAGAAACGGGAAATCAGGAGGGAGCCGAGTTTGGCTGGTTCAACGATCTGTTTGTGCTTGATACAGGTACTGGTTGTCTCCCCTTGACAAAGTCAAAAGTCAAAGATATTTGTGTTTGTACTTTCATGTTTTTAATCCAGTGTTTTTAATGAATCAAATGGTTATAATTTTGATTAGGACTTTAAATTGAAATTCTTAAATGGGCAAAGACAAGTGGGTGGGTTTTTATAGGGATATTTAAAATATATCTTGTACTCCAGAAAGAAACAAGTGGTCTCAGCCGGTGCAGATGAACCTGGGAGTGCCGACTGCGCGAGCCGCCCATGCGATGTGCCGTATGGGCAGAGATATCGTCGTCTTCGGAGGCAGGGGCATTGACGCCAGGCAAAACGACTTGCACATATACAATACAGGTTTGTAGAGATTTTAAAATTTATTTTTACTCTTATAGGTATTATTTATTATGTAATCTCAATTTGTTTTAATATATATATAATTTATAAAGATTTGTAGAGATTTTTTATGCTTATGGATATTATTTATTATGCAACCTCAATTATTATTTTTATTTTTTTTATTTTTTTACTGTAAACTAGTGGTAAGTGTGTTCTGTATTGCGATTGGTTAATTACATTGATTTGCAGGCATCAAATAGACATGTTAACTATTCAAAGGTCAACGGTTAGACTTGCCAGGTATTTCTTAAAAAAAAATATGAGACATTTAATTTGTTCCATGCAAAAACAATTTTGTTTACAATGGACATTACCAGGTAAATTTTTTAGATTGGCAGATGTTAGTCTCGCAAATGTTTCATTTGTGACCTCCGGTTAATGCCTTCTGTCAAAAATGACATTCGTGGAATCAAATGGACAATAACACCCACCTAAACAGTCTTTTCTCACGATCTGTTGTTTCGTTAGCCATGGATATCTCAATGTCAAGGCATCCCCATGGCATGATTTTCACCATTCAACTTTACTGAGAGCCATAACGGAGAGCCACTGAATAATCTCTTGTAGAAATGTCATATCATATATATTAAGCATGCTGACAAATAACATATTGGTAATAACTGGAAATGAAAGAAGATATTGTCCATATCAAGTTTTATAAAAAAAATTAAATGTGTTTAAAGTAAAAAGAAAAACCACAACTTTGTGTTTATTGCAACATATTTGCATATTAAAAACTTTTTTTCAATATGCATTTCCTGCACTCGTCTCCCTGTAAAGAAATGCTGACAAAATGCAATGTTGTTGCAGTACCTGCATACTTTATCACATCTGATTTCATGCTGTTTGCCGATATATTAATTTTCAAATAAAAACGTACAATTTTATATTTCTAGACACAAGAAAATGGCAGATGGACTTAAAAGTTGAAGGGAGACAACCAGAACCCCGCTCATTTCACACAATATCAGCTGTAAACAACCGACTTGTCGTTATTGGAGGGCGTGGTCTGAAGAATCAACACTTCTCAGAAATACATATTTTTGATGCAGGTATACTTCGTTATATTCGTTACACAGGGTTATTATCTCGGACCATTACAGACAATAACTATGAGAAAACGTCACGGTGCTCTGTCCTGAAATATAGCTAATTGGTCAAGTGCTAGCCTGATGTGTGGTCGGTCTAGGATCAATCCCCATCGGGGGGGCCTATTGGGCTGTTTCTTG
The DNA here is from genome assembly GCF_016097555.1 of Gigantopelta aegis. Lineage (NCBI taxonomy): Eukaryota > Metazoa > Mollusca > Gastropoda > Neomphalida > Peltospiridae > Gigantopelta > Gigantopelta aegis. Next base: position 4,181,279 of record NC_054700.1, on the reverse strand, counting down.
TTCAAGCCAGTGCACCTCTACTGGTATATTAAAGGACATGGTATGTGGTACCCTGTCTGTGGGATGGTGCTTATAAAAGTTCCTTGCTACTAATGAAAAAATGTAGCAGGTTTGCTCTTTAAGACTCAGTATTACCAAATGATTGACATCCAATAGCCAATGATGGGTAAATCAATGTGCTCTAGTGGTGTCTTTAAACATAATAAACTTTAGCATTGTCCTGAAATGGTGCTAGGCGAGCAGTTACATGATCTTTCAGTTAAAATTTATTAAACATTTTATTGCAAGGCGATCAATTAGCAGCTTACCTCAAACATTCAGGGCAAGTGTAGAGGGCAGCACAAGTAATCATTCACCTAACTTGGTCGAAGACTAATAACATTCAATACTGTTTATCAATCAAAAGAGGAATTGCTGTTTTTAATGACATTTAAAAAACAAATCTTAAGTGTCGAACATAAAGTAGTTTTTAGCTGTTTAAAAGTGTTAGAGAAGAAATCACATGATTCTCTTACCAACACTGTTTGAACACACGTTTGAAATCACATGATTCTCTTACCAACACTGTTTGAACGGATCTTTCCCACAGACAGTGGCAGGATCTAGCTCAGTTGATAGAGCACTTGTCAACTTTACAGACCCATATTTTTGTTTTTCTCTCCATCTCAGCCCATGCTCCAAAAATTGGTATATTAAAGGCCTAGGTGTGTGCTGATATTCCTTCTGCACCAGCACAAGATTCCGTGAAACCAGATGAGATTGATGGTCTTTAACACTGTGTTTTCAAGCAGATTCTAATTCCAGTGGTTTACCAAAGGTGCATAAAAGTTTCCCAGTTAGGGCAGGGTCTAATTTGGAGTATCACCGTGTTTACTCATTCAGGAGAAAAAAAAGACCTGTCATTTTCAGATGGAGGGTACTGGATCCCCTGCCAATTACCTCTTTATATCTCCTCCTCCTCCTCCCTCCCTCCCCCCCGTTCCACTATTAGCACTATATATAATACTGTTTATGATGGAGAATAACATTGTTTTTCAGATACGAAACAGTGGCTGCAGCCGTCTGTCAGTGGTGATGTACCTAGTGCAAGGGGACAGCACTCTGCTGTAGTTGCTGGTGACTCTCTTGTCGTGTGCGGAGGATCGGCTAATTTCAGTGACGAGATGATGCAGTGTCATAACCATTTCTCAGACACGTACCTCGTTAAAACAGGTGCCTCAGACTTATTATTGTAATAAGGATAAAAAAAATTACCAATTCTTGAAAATTTAAATTCAAGTTCAAAATAGACTCATGGAGTAATTAGTAAAAGTTACATGTAGTAGCTGCATAATTACCAACATTTTTACAAGGGTACAAATTGGTGATAGTCTTGCAAAATCTTTTCAACCGTACATCTATCTAATGGCATATTCCCTCTCAAGTCAGTAGACTGGTCCCAACATCCCAACAGCCAATGATATGACTTAACCGGCCTTGGTGGTGTCGCGGTTAAGCCATCGAACATAAGGGTGGTAGGTACAGGATTTGCAGCCTGGTACCGGCTCCCACCCAGAGCCAGTTTAAGCAACTCAATGGGTAGGTGTAAGACGACTACACCCGCTTCTCTCTCACTAAACACTAACCACTAACTCACTGTCCTGGACAGACAGCCCAGATAGCTGAGGTGTGTAAGACGACTACACCCGCTTCTCTCTCACTAAACACTAACCACTAACTCACTGTCCTGGACAGACAGCCCAGATAGCTGAGGTGTGTAAGACGACTACACCCGCTTCTCTCTCACTAAACACTAACCACTAACTCACTGTCCTGGACAGACAGCCCAGATAGCTGCGGTGTGTAAGACGACTACACCCGCTTCTCTCTCACTAAACACTAACCACTAACTCACTGTCCTGGACAGACAGCCCAGATAGCTGAGGTGTGTAAGACGACTACACCCGCTTCTCTCTCACTAAACACTAACCACTAACTCACTGTCCTGGACAGACAGCCCAGATAGCTGAGGTGTGTAAGACGACTACACCCGCTTCTCTCTCACTAAACACTAACCACTAACTCACTGTCCTGGACAGACAGCCCAGATAGCTGAGGTGTGTAAGACGACTACACCCGCTTCTCTCTCACTAAACACTAACCACTAACTCACTGTCCTGGACAGACAGCCCAGATAGCTGCGGTGTGTAAGACGACTACACCCGCTTCTCTCTCACTAAACACTAACCACTAACTCACTGTCCTGGACAGACAGCCCAGATAGCTGAGGTGTGTAAGACGACTACACCCGCTTCTCTCTCACTAAACACTAACCACTAACTCACTGTCCTGGACAGACAGCCCAGATAGCTGAGGTGTGTAAGACGACTACACCCGCTTCTCTCTCACTAAACACTAACCACTAACTCACTGTCCTGGACAGACAGCCCAGATAGCTGCGGTGTGTAAGACGACTACACCCGCTTCTCTCTCACTAAACACTAACCACTAACTCACTGTCCTGGACAGACAGCCCAGATAGCTGAGGTGTGTAAGACGACTACACCCGCTTCTCTCTCACTAAACACTAACCACTAACTCACTGTCCTGGACAGACAGCCCAGATAGCTGAGGTGTGTAAGACGACTACACCCGCTTCTCTCTCACTAAACACTAACCACTAACTCACTGTCCTGGACAGACAGCCCAGATAGCTGAGGTGTGTGCCCTGGACAGCGTGTTTGAACCTTAATGGGATATAAGCATGAAAATAAGTTGAAATAAATGAGATGGCTTAAAATCTTCTGGTCGTCTTTTCAATACTCGTAAAATCTAAGCCGTTAAAGTTTTTACAATTTGTTTTTATGTACACTTTTTGTTTTTGATGTATACACTTCCAGACATTAAGACTTCATATATATGACTTGAAACCAAGGTTTAAACTGTTGTTAAAGGAGGTAATTTCAGTGGGTATTTTTTTCAATATTGATAGTAAGAAAAATGTTGACAAGCAGATCTCATGAATATAATCAGAAAGACATTTTTTATTTATTATTATATAACATTTAGTGAAATATTTTAAAATATCAGTGAAGTAAAAGTGTTATCAGTCATTCAGTGATGACAACACATTTTAAAGCACGACTCATGAGTTATGATTGCAAACTTCACGAGATGAGATATAAATAATATTTGATAAAAAACATGAAATATCCTCCATGTATTAACTGCATAGTAATCAAGAAATCATTGCATTTCGCTGTACCTCATTTCCAGAATTGCCAATGGCTATAGGATTGATTGACACTTTTATATATAAACTGTACATGGTTAAGTCTTTAACAATTTAAAAGTATTTCACTTCAAACAGGGCTCGAAACCTTCTGTGGCCAGGTCGCCAGATGCAAGCAATGTCCCATTTGGGTGACTTATATATTAAAAAATAATGGCGTTAGTTGCCCAAATAATATTATTTGGGTGATCTTCTTTAGATGTACAACATATGAGTCACTATTAATATTTGTATTGCATATATTTATTCCACATTAAAATCTTGCTCGTGGTTCATGGTTCGCTTACCTTAGTTTGCCAACATCCATTATTATTTTTGGGACCACCATATTTTTGGGCGAGTTTTGAGCCCTGTTCGAGAATATCAGATTGGTTTAAGACTAATAATCTGCATTTGTTTTTAGTTGTTTTAGGTGGATTATTTAATTAGTTGTTTTTTTGTTTGTTTTTTTCAGCTGACGTAATAAAAGGTGGCTGCACTGATAAGAAACCAGACACTCCCGTGCGAAATGGACTTTCTTGATGTATCGTTTGATGTTGACTGTGCATGTTTTATTCTCATAATAACTCACCATAATAGACAGGAACAGACTTCCCTGCAAAGCGATAATGAAAAAACAGTGACTGTCATTTTGTCAATACCTTTTATTGAATCATCAGTGCTAACAAGTTATAGGCAGCAATATTTGAAGTTGGTGAACATAATGCAGCCAATACATAGTGTTGAATTTCCCGTTTACATGCTCAGTAATTACTGTATATATCCTGAATTCCATTGCAAAACGCACCGACTAATGTTCCATTATTTTAGCTATCACGTGTAAAGTTGCAATAAAACACACAAGAACCATAACTCTTGTATACAAGTTTTGGATTACCTACCGGAATACAACCAATAATACAAAATCAGTTCAATGTATTATTTTTCCTTCTTAATCTTATATCCTTTTTACAAAAACAATCTTGAATCATGCATCTGCAATTAGTTCAGTGTATACTGTTTACTCAACTGCAGTTCACCTGAAACCTTTCTATGCAAACACAACAAAGAGTATGCGTGCAAAATCAGGACCATTTATTACATCATCGAAGAGGTTGGGTTTTTTACAGTCGTTACAGAATAAACTTATATTTTCTACTTACTATTTTCAGTAAAACCCAGGTTATTGTTTGTGCTGTAGTTTTGTTTTATTCATTGACTCATTCTTCCATTTATTCATCCATTCTTCAATCCTTCACCCACTGTTATTTTCTTCAGTCTGTGTGTTTTGAACATTACAATTTTACATTCTTTCAAAGTACATTGGCAACCATCGTTTATGTTTACCAATATTTGGGGAAAACAAACTCGATTTTTAAAGATATTTTTATTATGTGGCAGAGTTATTCTGTATAAAATCATATACAAAATATTACTTTTTGAAGTAAAAAAGCCAAGATATGGATATTACTTTTCCAGTGACAATGTCGTCAACTTTGCGTTAATGTTTCACGTTTAGATCAGTTTCTCACAAACTATAAGTCCCAAGTCAATAAAACTTGGTTTATAGTTGCACTTATGGATGTTGATCACAGTGCACTGAGAAAGTGCAGGCGACACATTTAATTCCAGAATGGTTAATAGCTGCAAAAGTTTATAAAAAATCTGTGAATTTTTATCAGTTGATTGCTTTATCTTTCTGATTGCTGGAAAATATATTTTAAATTTTCTGATTAAAAATATTTTAAACAGGCAGCATTTTGGAGTTAATATTGACAGAAATATTTTAATTGCACCCATTAAAATGGGTGTGGAGTTGAAATAATTGATCAGATTTTAAATTTTGATTGTATGGTGGTTTTACAGCAAATCGTGGTAGTTAGTATTAAGTTATGACAATTTCATAGCAAATGGTGTTAAATAATGTATCAAACTATGAGCATGTAATATATTGAAACCATTTCATTCTGTTAGTTACTACAGCAATAAAAATATATGTTGACATATTTTAATGTTGATACACGATGGTTCTCTTTTTGTTGTTTTATCATTTGTTTTACTTCTATGAAATGAATAAAATCGCAACTAGTTACTAAACATTTATCATTATAAACCAACTTTATGAAGTAGACTTGATAAATAGTTTGTACCAGGGCTTGGTTTTCTTAGAGAATTTGATCCCATAATATTCCAATAAATGAAAACGACAAGTTCAATCAGTAATTAAAAAAATAACGAGCAACTTCATTCCAACACCCAGTGTTAGAAACTAAAATTTCCATAAACAGATAATTATTAGCATCAAATTCTGAATAGTTATTTGGGACATTACAAAACATCAATTTTTTTTTTTTTTTTAAATTGATTCTTATGAATTCAATAAGATGTAAAATTGTGGTAACGGATCCTGATAGAAATGGATGAAGAAAAGGCATATACAGACCTCGCCATGAAAAAAATTCATGGGAGTGAATCATTGCTCCCCTAACTTAGATCTGGGGATCCATTTAAGATATTACAATATTGGGCATTCATATATAATCCTTTTGTAGTACTATATATATTTTGTAATTCACATTCTAAGGGGAGTTAAAAATTACTCTCCTTGAAGTATAGTCCGTCCCATCATTTTATAAAAATGTTTTTTGTAAATTTCAGTTTGGTTTGACGTAAGAAGGAAAGTAAACAGTGTTTTGGAAATTAAAAAATTTACTATTTTTGTGTGCAAAGTACAAAACAATCAGCTCAGAAATAAATAACGTGTAGTAAATTCCATAGTATAAAAAAAGTTGTTCCCTATGGGACGGACGATGGTCAGCAACCGATAGCTCCCCTTAAACAGTGAGGTCTTCATCTATATACATGTATGTATATATTATCTACAAAAACATTTGTCCATAATATTCTGATTGTGGTCAATAATATTAATCATTTCATCTGTATTCCCTCTTTCCAGTATATATTTAAAAAATATTTTATTGTCATTTACTAATTTACTCTTGGAGAAATTCCCTCAATATTAAACACCACTATTCTAAAGTTGTTACTGGCTTTGTTATGTTTACAAGGGATGGGACATAGCCCAGTGGTAAAACGCTTATTTGATGCGTGGTCGGTATGGGATCATCCCCGTCAGTGGGCCCATTGCGCTATTTCTTGTTCCAGCCAGTGCACCACTACTGGTATATTAAAGGCTGTGATATGTGCTATCCTTTCTGGGATTGTACATATAAAAGATCCCTGGCTACTAATGGAAAAATGTAGCGGGTTTCTTCGCTAAGACTGAAAATTACCAAATGTTTGATATCCAAAAGCTGATGATTAATAAATCAATGTGCTCTAGTGGTGTCGTTAAACAAAACAATCATTTTGGGTATGTTTGGCAGTAAGATGTAGCTCAGTTGGAGAGTGCTCGTCTGAGGTTCTTGGGCTGATGGATTGAATCCCCTTGGTCGACCCATTATCCGATTGGGTTCTTTTCTCTATCCCAACCAATATATATCAACGGCCATGGTATGTACTGTCCAGTATGTGGGGGAAAATGCATTTAAAAGATCCCTTACTGCTGATGGGGGAAATCTAGCAGATTTCCTCCGAATACCTGCCAATAACATATAAATAAATTGTGTAGGCATTTCTTGAAAAAAGTTTGTTATGTGTAACAATACTACTAGAGTGAACATTGATTTATTAACCAGTGGTTATTAAATTTTGACATGTGGACTTGGAGGAAACCAACCATTTGAAAGTCGTATGGTTTGGTTGGAGTGGGAATTAACCCAGAGAATAGGCTCATTGTGTGTGTGTGTGGGGGGGGGGAGGGGGTTGATCGTAGGGTGAAAGCAAACAACAGCTCTACCAACAGCTAGATTCTGCACTGTGTACATGTTTGTATGTGTACTGGTATGTATGCCCGTGTAGGGAAGGAAGGAAATGTTTTATTTAACGACGCACTCAACACATTTATTTTACGGTTATATGGCTAAGGACCACACCGATACTGAGGGAGGAAACCTGCTGTCGCCACTTCATGGGCTACTCTTTTTCGATTAGCAGCAAGGGATCTTTTATATGCACCATCTCACAGACACGGCCTTTGTTACACCACTTGTGGAGCACTGGTTGAAACGAGAAATAGCCGAATGGGTCTACCAACGGGGATCAATCCTAGACCGACCGCACATCAAGCGAACGCTTTACCACTGGGCTACGTCTCGCCCCGCCCGTGTAGGGTCTCCATGAGTACTCGGGCACGGGCCAAGTCCAGCAAGGCTAGTCCGTTCACAGGACTCGAGTACCCGTACATGCTGTACATGTGAGACAATATAGAGCATTAATTTCAGACATAACTAATCAGCAATACAAGTTACACAATAATTATATGATCAAGTGCTAGTTTATCTTTTTAATCTGGCTGTCCGTCCGTCATAATACTGAACGCATCAACCGGGTTCTAAATGCAAGACAATGGCATGACTTGGCATTCATGTTCAGTGCTAGGGCAAGGATTCTGTAAGAGTGTTACAAGAAAAAAAAGTGACATGGTGGGGGCATATTGGACTTTTTGTGTATGGCATGTATGCTTATTTTGTTACTCATTCACATTGGTGTAACCAGGATTTTATATTGGGAGGATGGGGTATGTGTGGAAACACCCATACTGTACAAGTATTGATTGGTTGGGGGAAGAGGTGTGATTTGTTTGGGGGTGGGATGGGGGCTTGGTCCCATGGATCCCGGTCATTGCATTAATGTTTTCCCTGCCAAATTAATATAAAAATAAACAAATAAAGGAACATAAGAAAGAAAGAACATGCCCGTAAGAAATGGGGTGGGGGTAATCCAAATCAGAAGTAGATACATATATTGTTATTGGGTTTTACTACATATAATACATAACCCCTAATCCGAGTACCAGCCTTGATGGCGTCGTGGTTAGGCCATCGGTCTACAGGCTGGTAGGTACTGGGTTCGGATCCCAGTCGAGGCATGGGATTTTTAATCCAGATACCGACTCCAAACCCTGAGTGAGTGCTCCGCAAGGCTCAATGGGTAGGTGTAAACCACATGCACCGACCAGTGATCCATAACTGGTTCAACAAAGGCCATGGTTTGTGCTATCCTGCCTGTGGGAAGTTGAAATAAAAGATCCCTTGCTGCTAATCGGAAAGAGTAGCCCATGTAGTGGCGACAGCGGGTTTCCTCTCAAAATCTGTGTGGTCCTTAACCATATGTCTGATGCCATATAACCGTAAATAAAATGTGTTGAGTGCGTCGTTAAATAAAACATTTTTCTTTTTTCCTAATCAGAGTACTCCGGCGGTAAGAGAGCTATAGCCTAGTCCATCCCACAGGGAATGCCTTTTTTATACTATAAAATTTACTACAAGTTACAGAGGTGTCGTATGGAATTTGACATTGGGTCGGCGGAGAGGGTGGGTGTGTGAGGGTGTCCCCCTCTTGTAATAGATGCTGCAGGGGTGTTCCCGCTTGAAACATCTTCAAAGATATCTACTTTCGGAGAATATTGTCAGAATATTAAACAGAAAGAATAGTAAAATATGTACCAGCATGTACTGTTCACTTGACACCTAGCACACCTAGAATTTTCCAAAAGTTATCAGTCGCGATTCCATATAAATTGCAAACTTGAATTATAGCCTACTTGCGTTTGCAGCTAGCGAATGCAATGTCCACTAAACTTCCACAATTAGCTCTCGTGCTACATAACCCAACAAATATGCGTGACCTTCCCCAATATGGCATATATAATTATAATGTTCACAACGGCCTAAAACACAAGACGATATGTGAAGTCAGTCGTTCAAATCGCATATATGGGGGCGAGGCGTAGCCCAGTGGTACAGCTTGATGCGCGGTCGGTTTGGGATCGATCCCCGTCAGTGGGCCCAATTGCGCTATTTCTCGCTCCAGCCAGTACACCACGACTGGTACATCAAAGACCGTGGTATGTGCTATCCTGTCTTATGAGATGGTGCATATAAAAGATCCCTTGCTGCTAATTGAAAAGAGTAGCCCATGAAGTGGCGACAGCGGGTTTCCTCTCTCTCTAGTAGTAGGCCTATAGATCTACATCTGTGTGGTCCACAACCATATGTCTGACGCCATATAACCGTAAATGAAATGTGTTGAGTCCGTAGTTAAATAAAACATTTCCTTCCTTAAGGCCTAAAACACAAGACGATGTGAAGTCAGTCCTTTCAATCGCATATGAACATATCGGACGAAATTAACCGAGTGTTGCCGAACTATGACACCGGATACATGTCGCGCAAGAACGGAAAAAGGTTACACTTCCGCGTTTAGAAAAAGAAAAGTGTCCGAAGTTTGATTATGTTATAAAAGTTTTTATTAAGTTATCGGTTAGCAGTGATAAACAAATTCAACTTTGATATGCATTAGTCCGGATATTCTACGTTAAACGGAGTAGGCCTAACCAGAAGCACCATCATGGTAAGTTTTAAAGTCGTTTATAAAATTGACAGGTGTTACGAATAAAACCTTATTTGGTCACTGAACAGGTGTGTATAAATTAAAGGATAATGGAAATAAACGTAGTTTGGCAGGTTGCACACCTACTTATAGGTTAATTAGTACGAGTTATAAGTTGCAAGATTTAGATCAGATTCATTGCTGAATATAATACAAAATTAGTTAAATTATTATTATTGTAAGTAATTGTTACTAAGATCAAGGACAGACACTTCTTTCCCTTCTGATTCCAAATCTGGGTTTCGCGAAAACACAGAACCCTGCTAAATTCACAGCCTTTTTATATATAATAAATATCAAGCAAATGGTCCGCTTTCAGAACTAAAACATACAGGTTTATACATATGGAGTTTCTGGTGATTAAAAAAACAAAATAGAAAAGGGGTCCACTTTGTTCATATTCGACCCCCCCCCCCCCCCCAGGTCCAGATCACACTATGTCCTTGATTATAACAGCAGGCACGTGCTGGAATTTTAGGAGGGGTGGGATGGGGGGGGGGGTATAGACTGTTGGAGTGAAGTTTATAGGGGATCCAGTCATGGTCCGCAGGAAATATATTGAAAAACAAGAACATTTGCATGAGTAGACTGGGGTTTGACCAACCCTGCACACACTTGCATATCTACCAATAATTTTCTGATATGATATATTTGACAAATGGTACTTTAAAAAAACTATTATTTCATCTTTTTAAACTTAAACATGATATTTTACTGAAAATTATAAAATGTAAAACATACCAACATATAGATGGTGTTGTCTGTTGGGTGGTCAATTAATGTGGAACTCAGAACTAGTTTGACAGGGATGAAGGTAACTAGACCAATTGTTTTGTTAAAGGGAGAGCAAACTAAAATATGAGCCTTATGTGTTGGAAGGTAACCAGTCAGTTCGTACCATAGTCATTTTGTACCATAGTCATTTTGTACCTCAATCATTTATTAGCAATATACATATGTGGCAATATACATATGTTCAGAAAAGTGAATTCAATAGGTTAATGACCACTGAAACACATTTCATAGTTAATTTACTTCTCTTATTTAAACCTTTGCTCACTTTACAAGGTATGTTTACACGTCAACGTTTATTTATCAAAAATAAGAAGTGGCATACCATGACACAAATAAGATATCGAGTACGAAATGACTATTGTACGAAATTACCAAACGTTATGGTACGAGATGGTAAAAAGTAGGTACGAAATGGCTATGGTACGAAATGACTGTGGTACGAAATGACCAAAGCACTATGGTACAAAACGACTATAGTACGAAATGACTATGGTACTATATGTGGTAGCAGCAGGTTTATTTCTCTCGAGCAAGTGTCGAAATAACCATGTGTGTTAGCATATAGCCATTCATTAGTTAAAAATGTATTTTTAAACAGTCTTTACAATTTTCTTTTCATTGTTATAAAATCTGTCAACATTGATCATAGCTGGGTTATCAGAGTTGAGTGGGTGGGGCCACATGGAGTTGAGTGGGTGGGCCCACATGGAATTGAGTGGGTGGGGCCACATGGAGTTGAGTGGGTGGGCCCATATGGGAGTTGAGTGGGTGAGCCCACATGGAGTTGAGTGGGTGGGGCCACATGGAGTTGAGTGGATGGGGCCACATGGAGTTGAGTGGGTGGGCCACATGGAGTTGAGTGGGTGGGCCCACATGGAATTGAGTGGGTGGGGCCACATGGAGTTGAGTGGGTGGGCCCATATGGGAGTTGAGTGGGTAGGCTACATGGAGTTAAGTGGGTGGGGCCACATGGAGTTGAGTGGGTGGGGCTACATGTGGCTCTGTCTCACCACTTCCCCAACCTCTGTATTGAATGGAAAGGAAACCCATAACAGAAGAAGAAAGACAGCTCAAAAATCCTCAAACTGTTCCCCGTTTATGTAAGGTAGTCTATGGTGGGACGTAGTGCAGTGGTAGAGCACTCACCTGATGTGCAGTCGGTCTAGGATTGATCCCCGTTGGTGGGCCCATATGGGCTGTTTGTCGTTCCAGCCAGTGCACCACAGCTGGTTTATCAAATGCCATGGTATGTGCTATCCTGTCTGCAGGATGTGCATATAAAAGATCCCTTGATACAAATGGTAAAATGTAACAGGTTTCCTTTCTAAGACTGTTATAAAATATTATATTTGACATCCATTAGCCTATGATTAATAAATCAATGTGTCCTAGTGGTGTCTTTAAACAAAATAAACTTTAATTAAAATTAAAAGGTAGTTTTGAAGACCGACAATTTCAACAACCATATGTTTTCAAATTAAGTACTGTTGGTAAAGTATATAGACTTTTCCGAAATCAGATGCCACAAACCTTTATTTTGATTATTTTAAGAGTTCAGTCATAACATTGTACAGTGAAACCCTTCCACAGTTCCTTTTTTAAATATCAGTACAGAACAGAACCTCTCCAAACTGGATACCCCTTATAAAACCAGACATTTTACTTGTTCCCATGGGTGTCCAGTCTAAAGAGGTTTCACTGTACTATAGTGTTTGTGATCAATACCAATGGAGCAAGAAGAAACTGTACACCACTATTTAAAACACAGTCTGCTGGTTTCAGATAAGGGTGTTGGGTTGCTTCCTGTAGCCAACATGTAACTAGTTACCAACATGCAAGTTTATTGTAATCTGTGAATTCCAAAGTTAATCAGATCTGCTGTTTTCTACTCAGTTGTTTGTCATTTGTCCAACAGGGCAAACTGTTCACACATAACTTTGTGGATGTTTTTTTAGTTTTGTCCATATATACCCCGATGAATTTAATCGAAATATAGAGGGGATGATTTTCCACAATCACGAAAACTAACAGTATCACAAAATTCAGTAACTGATCAGGAGCCACAGAATGGGGATGTGTGTGTGTGTGTATGTGTGTGTGGACTAAAACTCAACTCCATAACTCTTATTTCTCAGACACACGTGCATTTTTAAAAATATGAGGAATGCATTTTGTGATATTAAAAACACCAGGATGACCGAAAACACTTCAAATGTACAGAAATTGATAATCTAAACCATTAAATCTAAATAAAGTATGATTTCATTTATCAAAAACGGCTATAACAGTCGAACATATGCCTTAGCGTTTAAAAAGTAGGATATGTCCCTTTAAGAAAATATAGTAAAATGATCTTAACTTGATTTGATATTTAAAGATATAAGAAGAGTTTGTTTTGTTTAACGATACCACTAGAGCACATTAATTTATTAATCATCGGCTTTTGGATGTCAAACATTTGATAATTTTTACATATAGTCTTAGAGAGGAAACCCACTACATTTTTCTATTAGTAGCAAGGGATCTTTTATGTGCACTATTCCACAGGTAGGACAGCACATACCACGGCTTTTGATATACCAGTCGTGGTGCACTGGCTAGAATGAGAAATAGCCGAATGGGCCCACCAACGGGGATCTATCCCAGACTGACCATGCATCAGACGAGCACTTTACATTTAAAGATATAAAAGTTTGATTTTAACATAAAAATTTGATTTTAGCATAGATTACACAATTTTTATGTTTGTTTTTTTCATTTGTTTTTTTCACTCTTTGGTCTTTTGGTAAACAACTGAATCATTTGATCCATCTGACAACATAGTTTAGAAACCCATTATAGTAAATTTGTATACCGTATACCGTACACAAATGGTAAAAACAAGAAGGAATTTACCAGAATCTGAAATGGTAAATCATCCACTCTAGAAATAACAGACAATCCTTATAATTAATTTGAAACATAATGGTTAATAATAATGTAACATTTTTGGTTAAACAAACATGTTTTTCTGTGACTGTTCATGTACTGTATGAATGTTAGACCATAAATATTCTGTTTCAGGCCTACCACTGACAAACTGATAATGTTAAATATTCTGTTTCAAGCCTACCACTGGTAAACTGACAATGTTAAATATTATTTTTTCAGGCCTACCACTGGCAGGGTGACAATGTTAAATATTTAGTTTTCATGTCTACCACAGTGACAATGTTAAACATTTTGTTTTCAGGCCTACCACTGTGACAATGTTAAATATCCTGTTTTCAGTCCTACCACTGACAGAGTGACAATGTTAAATATTTGGTTTTCAGGCCTACCACAGTGACAATGTTAAACATTTTGTTTCCAGGCCTACCACTGTGAAATGTTAAACATTTTGTTTCCAGGCCTACCACTGTGACAATGTTAAACATTCTGTTTTCAGGCCTACCACAGTGACACTGTTAAATATTCTGTTTCCAGGCCTACCACTGTGACAATGTTAAATATCCTGTTTTCAGGCCTACCACAGTGACAATGTTAAATATCCTGTTTTCAGGCCTACCACAGTGACAATGTTAAATATCCTGTTTTCAGGCCTACCACAGGGACAGTGTTAAATATCCTGTTTTCAGGCCTACCACTGTGACAATGTTAATCATTCTGTTTTCAAGCCTACCACAATGACAATGTTAAACATCCTGTTTTAAGGCCTACCACTGTGACAATGTTAAATATCCTGTTTTCAGTCCTACCACTGACAGAGTGACAATGTTAAATATTTAGTTTTCAGGCCTACCACAGTGACAATGTTAAATATCCTGTTTTCAGGCCTACCACTGTGACAATGTTAAATATCCTGTTTTCAGTCCTACCACTGACAGAGTGACAATGTTAAATATTTAGTTTTCAGGCCTACCGCAGTGACAATGTTAAACATTTTGTTTCCAGGCCTACCACTGTGACAATGTTAAACATTTTGTTTCCAGGCCTACCACTGTGACAATGTTAAACATTCTGTTTTCAGGCCTACCACAGTGACACTGTTAAACATTGTTTCCAGGCCTACCACTGTGACAATGTTAAATATCCTGTTTTCAGGCCTACCACAGTAACAATGTTAAATATCCTGTTTTCAGGCCTACCACAGTGACAATGTTAAATATCCTATTTTCAGGCCTATCACAGGGACAGTGTTAAATATCCTGTTTTCAGGCCTACCACTGTGACAATGTTAAACATTCTGTTTTCAAGCCTACCACAATGACAATGTTAAACATCCTGTTTTAAGGCCTACCACAATGACAATGTTAAATATCCTGTTTTCAGGCCTACCACAATGACAGTGTTAAATATCCTGTTTTTAGGCCTACCACAATGACAATTTTTAATATCCTGTTTTCAGACCTACCACTGTGACAGTGTTAAATATCCTGTTTTCAGGCCTACCACAGTGACAGTGTTAAATATCCTGTTTTCAGGCCTACGACAGTGATAGTGTTAAATATCCTGTTTTCAGGCCTATGACTGGCAGAGCCACAATGTTAAATATCCTGTTTTCAGGCCTACCACTGACAGAGTGACAATGTTAAACATTTTGTTTCCAGGCCTACCACTGGCAGAGCCACAATGTTAAGACCAGCGGTGTCGATGACATGGTCTTGCTGCAGAAAATCTCCGAAGGATCCATTGTGGAGAATCTCAAGAAACGCTTCATGGAAGACTGCATTTATGTATCCTTTGTATATCTATGTGTATTAAGCAGGACGCAAAATATTGTTCATAACTGAGTGATTGTTGAACAGTAATATACAGCAGGGTTTGTTTACCTCTGCTGTTAATCACAAACCACCATCCAACCATCCTTTCTATAAACCGTCCCTGGCCAACCTCCATTTATTCAATCATCCCTCTGTTCATCCATTGGTTCATTTGTCCGTGATTCCATCCATCCATCCATCCATCCATCTATCCACTTTGTGTACTAATATTATTTCAATATCCATATGTAATTTCTTTTTTATGTCCATCCATCCATGCATCCATTCATCCATCCATCCATCCATGCATCCATATATGCATCCATGTATGCATCCATCCATCCATCCATCCATCCATCCATTTTGTGTACTAGTATTATTTCAATATCCATATGTAACTTCTTTTTTATGTCCATCCATCCATGCATCCATTCATCCATCCATGCATCCATATATGCATCCATGTATGCATCCATCCATCCATCCATCTATCAATCCACTCACTTGTGTACTAGTATTATTTCAATTTACAGTACCATACGTATGTTCTGTTATTAAGTTCATCCATCCATCCATCCATCCATCCATCCATCCATCCACTTTGTGTACTAATATTATTTCAATATCTATATGTACCGTAACTTCTTTTTTATGTCCGTCCGTCCATCCATACATCCATTCATCCATCCATGCATCCATATATGCATCCATCCATCCATCCATCCATCCTCTTGTGTCCTAGTATTATTTCAATTTACAGTACCATACGTAGGTTCTGTTATTAAGTTCATCCATCCATCCATCCATCCATCCATCCATCCATCCACTTTGTGTACTAATATTATTTCAATATCTATATGTACCGTAACTTCTTTTTTATGTCCGTCCGTCCATCCATACATCCATTCATCCATCCATGCATCCATATATGCATCCATCCATCCATCCATCCATCCTCTTGTGTCCTAGTATTATTTCAATTTACAGTACCATACGTAGGTTCTGTTATTAAGTTCATCCATCCATCCATCCATCCATCCATCCATCCATCCATCCATCCATCCATCCATCCATCCACTTTGTATACTAGTATTATTTCAATATCCATATGTAACTTCTTTTATGTCCATCCATCCATGCATCCATGTATGCATCCATGTATGCATCCATCCATCCATCCATCCATCCATCCACTCACTTGTGTACTAGTATTATTTCAATTTACAGTATCATAAGTAGGTTCTGTTATTAAGTTCATCCATCCATCCATCCATCCATCCATCCATCCATCCATCCATCCATCCATCCATTCATTATGACATAAATTCATTTATTCACTACAATCCACTTATTCAAATAATTAATTCATTCATTCATTCACTCATTCACTCATTCACTCACTTATTCAGCCATCTGTCCATCCATCCATCATAAATAATTGAAAATATATATTACAGTAATATGTGGTATTAAACATAGGAAGGAAGTAAGTAAACAGAACTTTGTTTACACAGTAAAATGTGTGCCAACATGTACAGTGTAATAAGTTTGACAGGAAAGACACCGTAACATAATGTATGTGGTCAGTAATATCCCTACAAGTAAACATATATATATATACGTACTGTACCTGTGTATTAATAGGTCTATATTTAATTTAAAATCAATGTCCCTAGGCAACACACTCGTTTCAGTATTGTATTGGCCATTTAGCAGTGAAATGTATGTTTGGTCGACCAGTTAAACAGGTGACATATGTTGTACTAATAGCGTTTAATAATACTTGCACCACGGCAGGGCTCGAAATAGGAAGTAAAATATAGTATGCTGTATACCTTTGAAAATAGCAGGCCAACAGAAATATACATGTCCTGATAAACAAAAAACTATGGCCTACTGGAAATAGGAGAGTCACAGCATGGTATAAGGGGAGGGTTTGGGAATGTGTGTTACTGGAAATAGGACAGTGAAAGCATGGTATAAGGGGAGGGTTTGGGAATGTGTGTTACTGGAAATAGGACAGTGACAGCATGGTATAAGGGGAGGGTTTGGGAATGTGTGTTACTGGAAATAGGACAGTGACAGCATGGTATAAGGGGAGGGTTTGGGTATGTGTGTTACTGGAAATAGGACAGTGACAGCATGGTATAAGGGGAGGGTTTGGGAATGTGTGTTACTGGAAATAGGACAGTCACAGCATGGTATAAGGGGAGGGTTTGGGAATGTGTGTTACTGCACAAAAAATACATGTCCTGATAAACAAAAACTATGGCCTACTGGAAATAGGACAGTCACAGCATGGTATACGGGGAGGGTTTGGGAATGTGTCTTACTGGACAAAAAATAGGTGTAGCTGAGTTATAAAGTGCCTGCCTGATACATGGATTGATTGTCTAGGATTGATCCCAGTCAGTGGGCTCATTGGGCAATCTCTGGTTCCAGCCAGTGTACCACAACTGGTATATCAAAGGCTGTGATATGTGCTTAGTAGCGGATGAGATAATCATACATAATCATCTCTTAAAAAATAACCCATACTTTTTTGGTGTGTGGGGTTGGAGGGGTGAAGATAGCAGGTGAATTTCTGTTTCAATTGCCTGGTCTAAAAATGAGCTGCTTTTCACTTTTTAAAAGTTTTTGCAGGCTGTTATTACAAACACTGCATAGCCATACCCTAATGTTTCATATTTTACCTGTACATATGGCTACATATTTCACAGTCATTGTGGCATCTTTGAGAATGTTTATAATAACACTGGGAGAAGTTTATTAACATAACCATAGCCTCAAGTCAAGTATCAAAGGGGAAAAAAACCCAGAGAGAGAATAACAAAAAAAAAAAAAATAGTTATGCATAATTTGTTCATAAAAGTAAATCTTATATTTGATAATGATACACAGAGCATGTCCTTTATATACATTTCTACTTGATTTACTTGTAATTTCCTTTACAAAGTTGACTAGCTGTATGATATGTAGGGTTCAACCCTTGAATTTCAGATCATGTTGTGACATCAGTTTTGTAGATATAATTAATAACAAAGTAAATACTTTGTTGTGATAGAGGTGCCATAGCAAAATGGCAAGTTTGCCAAATTGTTAATAATGTCTTATTTCCAGTTTAAACCCTGATCAAATTTTAAAATGTTTCTGCCTCAATGACATTGAAATTTGCAATGATAATATAAAGAGCTGCTGCAAAAAGCCATTGCTAAATTGATCTGTGGCAGGCCGTGTGCGGGGCACAACCTCTAGAGGAGTGGGGAATCACAAGCCATTTTTATATGCCCATCTCTGGTGAGTCGTATTATGGTATGGCGTTGTCCTTCCGTATGTCCGTCTGTTAGCTTTTTCTTGTCAGGACCATATTTTGCATACAGATGCATACAGGACCTTCAAACCTCACATGTAGGAACAAGTTGGGATGGTGATGTGTCATGTACTATTACTAGGTCACTGTGACCTACTTTTCATGGTCTACTGCACATAACAGTAAATCATTGTCCGGACCATATTTTGCACACAGATGCATACAGGACCTTCAAACCTCACATGTAGGAACAAGTTGGGATGGTGATGTGTCATGTACTATTACTAGGTCACTGTGACCTACTTTTCATGGTCTACTGCACATAACAGTAAATCATTGTCCGGACCATATTTTGCACACAGATGCATACAGGACCTTCAAACCTCACATGTAGGAACAAGTTGGGATGGTGATGTGTCATGTACTATTACTAGGTCACTGTGACCTACTTTTCATGGTCTACTGCACATAACAGTAAATCATTGTCCGGACCATATTTTGCACACAGATGCATACAGGACCTTCAAACCTCACATGTAGGAACAAGTTGGGATGGTGATGTGTCATGTACTATTACTAGGTCACTGTGACCTACTTTTCATGGTCTACTGCACATAACAGTAAATCATTGTCCAGACCATATTTTGCACACAGATGCATACAGGACCTTCAGACCTCACATGTAGGAACAACTTGGGATGGTGGTGTATCACATACAATTACTAGGTCATAGTTAGACTTGAATCATACCCGTAACATATTCATTAATATCTGTGGTTTTCCATCAAACTCCTGATGGGCGTATCATGTAACTCTTGTTACCTTTGTTTATATAGAGTAAAAAGAGTTAAAGTTGTTTTTGTTTAATGACCCCACTAGAGCACACTGATTTATTAATCATAGGCTTTTGGATGTCAAACATTTGGTAATTTTTGACATATAGTCAAAGAAGAAACCCGCTATATTTTTCCATTAATAGCAAGGGATCTTTTATATACACCATCGCACAGACAGGATAGCACATACCATGACCTTTGATTATACTATTTGTGGTGCACTGGCTGGAACGGTTATGTAGAGTAGGACAAAAAACATACATTTCAGTCCTCGTGTAGGTGACTTGTGTCACCCCGACCACCCTCCTCCCCCCTCCCCCCCCTCCCCCCCCGGTTCCTGCGGGCCTGTGATATGGCATTTTTATCATTATCAGGTATTGACTTTGTTATTATTTGTACTAAATTGCAGTCACATGATGATTTGAATTTCAAGGGTTGTTTGTGTGAATAAAAATTAGGCTAGTCTTATAAAAGATATAATTTTAGAACTGTAATCTGGGGCCTAATTCACTAAACTCTTGCAACTGCGATCTCGCAGTGCAATGCTAAAAGACTTGCAAAGAGGATGCTTTGTTGTCTAGCAGAGCCTAAGAGACCTTTGTGAATTAGGGCCCTGATCTGTATAAACATTTTCTTATTGGGTGTAATATCTTGCTTACTTTCCTCTTTCCCTGTTTCATTATGACCAACTAAAAGAAGTACAGTGAAACCTGTCTCAACCGAATCACACTGGGGACCTAATTTTTATCCGATTTAGACAGGATCTGATGTTTAGACGGTCACATTTTACAATTTAGAACATTAGGGACCATGAAACTGGACTGAGTATTGTCAGAATTCTGGTTTATTCAGGGTCCAATTTAGACAGGTTTCACTGTATTAAAATGTTTTAAATTGTCTACAAACCAGCACTATTAAAATGATGAGGTGAGTTACAGGAAACAACATATTAAGAATGTCACAGCAACATGACAATGTATACTTAATTAGGGAACTTGCCTGTACCGTCATACATAAATATAGGATGTTTCCTGTATGACTTCACGTTAGGAGTGTACAGTGTTTTTGTTCAATAGGTGCAAGGCTGCCCTACATGTTCCTATGTGTGCGATTAAAAGAATCAGTGTCTTCTTTAATACTTGTACAAACTGTCAGAATCGTGCTCAAGCTTATAGTTGCATGTTCTAAAAATAGCGTAACCGTAACACATCAGTGCATGTAGTCTGCCTCCCAATTCTGAAAAAACCCTGTTTATGTACATTGGTTTCACTTGTATACAATCATATGAATGTGTATGTTTCTTTGGGGTTTTCTCCTGAAGTGAAACAAGTATTCATGCACTCATATGAATGTTGTTTTTGTTTGGGGGGTTTTCTGAAATGTTACAAGTATTCAGTCATATGAAAATTCAAATGCTACAAATATTCAGTTATATGAGTTTGTGTTTGTTTTTCTTTTTTTAAATGTTTCTCATGAAATGTTGAAAATATTCAATCATGACTTGTGAATGTTTTTTATTTTAAAAACAATTTTTATTTTTTATTTTATTATTTCTCTTAAAGTAGTACAAATATTCAATTAAATGAATGTATTTTTTGGTCCTCGATCTCTTTAAAGTATTGCATTTATTCATGTGTATTACCCTACCCCCCCTAAACTTTTACAAATATTCAATCCTATAAATGTGTAGCTTTTTATTTACTTAAAAAGTGAAAGTACAAGGCATTTGTTTTGTATTAAAACTAATTTTGGTAAAAAAATTTAACACGTCTGTCAAAAGCTACATTTATAAAGGTTTTATTTAAAAACTAAATCTAACTAAAACAGTAGGAATCATGGATGTTCACAATGATTCGTGGCTCAAGATGTACAAATGTATTCTATTACAGGTATTGAAATAGGAAGTAAAATATCGCCCGCTGTTAGGTTTGTTTTAAATAGCTGACCAAAAACAAATAAGACAAATACATGTGTATATATGTCCTGCTACGAAAAGAATATGGCTTCTGTAAATACAAAAAAAAACATAGGGTGAAAAAAACCTTCAAAATATGTTTTCTCTTTGGTTTTAGTCTTCATACCCCCTCCTCCCCCTCTCCCCCCCAGTTTTAGTAATGTATTGCTGTCAATTTAACCAGTGAACCACAACTGGTATATCAAGAAGTTTGTTTTGTTTAACGACACTACTAGAGCACATTGATTTATTAATCATCGGCTATTGGATGTCAAACATATGGTCATTTCGACACGGTCATAGAGATGAAACCCAGCTACATTTTTCCATTAGCAGCAAGGGATCTTTTATATGCACCATCCCACCGACGGGGATCGGTCCTAGACCGACCGCGCATCAAGCGAGCGTTTTTCCCACTGAGCTACGTCCCGCCCTCCTGGTATGTCAAAAACCATGGTATGTGCCATCCTGTATGTGGAATAGTGCATATAAAAGATCCCTTGGCAAGTTGCTACTAATGGACAAATGTAGCGGGTTTTCTCTCTAAGACTATCAAAACTACCAAATGTTTGACATCCAATAGCCGATGATTAATAAATTAAAAACAATATGCTCTAGTGGTGTCGTTAAACAAAACAAACTTTTTTTTTGCTGTCAGTTTAATGCTTTTCCCCCTCCCCTCTCAGTCCCTTAATATTTGTCTATCAAAGTCTTCGCTTGTTTCCACAATATTTGAATGGTTTAAAATATTTCTGTGTGAGTGAAGCAGTTTATATATTATACATTACGTAATTATAGTCTTTTTTTAAACATCCTGCTTATTTTTTATTCTATCAATGCATTCATTCGTCCATTCCATTCACACATCCATCCGTCTTAGATTCTAGGCATGCAGGTTCATACATTGATTCATCAAGTCATTGGTCCATTCATCCATCCATCCATCCATTTATTCATCCATCCATCCATCCATCCATCCATCCATCCATCCATCCATCCATCCATCCATCCATCCATCCATCTATCCATCCATCCATCTGTTGATCCATTCTCCCATCCATCCATCCATTTATTCATCCATCCGTCCATCCGTCTGTTGATCCATTCTTCCAACCATCCATCCATCCATCCATCCATCTATCCATCCATCCATGATGATTATCCATCCATCCATCCATCCCCATCCATCCATCCATCCATCCATACGTCCATCCATCCATCCATCCATCCATCCCCATCATCCATCCATACGTCCATCCATCCATCCATCCATCCATCCCCATCATCCATCCATCCATCCATCCATCCATCCATCCATCGGCTATTGGATGTCAATTTAAAAAAAAATCCATTTGTAGCCAGGGATATTAATTTATTAGAACAGACAACTAGAGAATTCTCCGTGCCACTTTTTTTTGGGAAGGGGCCTATGTTTGGTCCCACAGAATGCATAGATAATTCCCAGCATATACACATATATCTTATTTTAAGTATTAGTAAATTAACTAAAGCAAAACTCTTTAATTATAGTTACTGTAATAATATTTTAGTTTGTTTTACTATGTTGTCAGCGATTGAGCCGAAATTCATACAGTAATAATTTGAGTTTGGTTTACTGTGTTGCCAGTGATTGAGCCGAAACTCGTACAGTAATAATTTGAGTTTGGTTTACTGTGTTGCCAGCAATTGAGCAGACACTCATACAGTAATAATTTGAGTTTGGTTTACTGTGTTGCCAGCGATTGAACCGACACTCATACAGTAATAATTTGAGTTTGGTTTATTGTGTTGCCAGCGATTGAACCGACACACATACAGTAATAATTTGAGTTTGGTTTACTGTGTTGCCAGTGATTGAGCCGAAACTCGTACAGTAATAATTTGAGTTTGGTTTACTGTGTTGCCAGCAATTGAGCAGACACTCATACAGTAATAATTTGAGTTTGGTTTATTGTGTTGCTAGTGATTGAGCCGACACACATACAGTAATAATTTGAGTTTGGTTTACTGTGTTGCCAGAGATTGAGCCGACACTCATACAGTAATAATCTAAGTTTGGTTTACTGTATTACCAGTGATCAAGCTGATCTCAAGTGTGACTGTATTGTGTAGCTGACATGTTTATCAATCTGCACAGTCCATCTACAACTTCCTGGGTTAGCAGAGTTTCACCACAGTCAGCCGATATGAGTCAGCAGGGTTCATTACTCACAAGGCATGCAGCAAATCCAAATCTGTAATAAAACTTAAAACTGTTTTGTTTAACGAAACCACTCGAGCACATTAATTTATTCATCATTGGCTATTGGATGTCAAACTTCTGGTCATTGTGACACATAGTTGGAGGCAAACTATTAAAAACATAAATCAGTTAGTAGCAAAGGTTCTTTTAAATATTCACTTTTTCAATGACAGGACAGCACATACCAAAGCCTTTGATATACCAATTGTGGGGCACCATTTGGGAGGGAGAAAAAGGTCCACTGTGGGGATTTGATCCTATATCCCAAGCACCTCACCGATCTTGCCCCCACATTGATGATGGTGATGAAGATGATGATAATGATGATGATGATGATGATGATATTAACATATTTTTAATAAGTTCTTTCACAATAACAGCCACAGCAATAAAAATAATGATAAAATAATAATAATCATTACAATAACAGTTGTCATAATCGCACCAGCAACTGAAAATAACAATCACGTGTAATAAAAACATCAATATTAAACCTTTTCGTGAGGTTATTCTAATAATGGTCCACATTGTGCCATTATGTCCACAATGTAATTAACTTAATACCGGATTCTGTGGTGTAGTGGTTAAGCCATCAGACTTAACACTGGTAGGTACTGGGTTCACAGCCCGGTACTGGCTCCCACCCATTGTGACTCGGTGGGTAGATTGTAAGGCCACTATACAGACTCCTCTCTCACTAACCAGTGACAACTAACCACTAACCGACTGTTCTGGACAGATAACTGAGGTGTGTGCCTAGGACAGCGTGATTGAATGTAAGCACGAAAATGAGTATAAATCTGTTAATTAACTAATGGCATGCAGTGCACCATCAAGCTACTTAAATCAGCCTTGGTGGTTTAGAGGTTATGCCATCGGACTTGACACTGGTAGGTACTGGGTTCGTATCCCACCTGAGGCAATGGGTGATTTTTCATGCCAGTACCAGCTCCAACCCAGAGTGAGTGCACTACTAGGCTCAATGGGTGGGTGTAAGGCCACATACACTGAGTTTCACCCACTTCACGGGTGCGTTTATGGGTGTGTCTCCCGAGTGTATGACCCCACATAGGGTGATTATCCAGCATGCACTGCAGGTTCTGTGTACCCTGGGCTCAGGTGATACTGAGATATAGTCAACTGACAGCAAGCGTGGAGCATGGCCCTGTCAAGTAATCCCGTACTAAAATGGAAATACTGCGGCTTCACCATTCATCTCATCATCATCCATGTTTGTAATGTCCAAAAATACAAAAAATGTCTGTGTTAAATGTTAGTGGCGTTTAAAAACTAAAACAAATGCTACTTAAAGGTTAACTTTATAATGAATGTATTAACTACGAGCTACGTGTATAGTTTAAATCAATTCCACTGACACTGTATACGTTGTATAGCCAATATTGAGTGAAAAGTGTTATTCCTACTTCAGCTTTCACACAAGCATCACATATAGTCCTACAAATTACGTATCCTAAACGTTCCAAACTTTATTGGAAAAACAAATCCAAGATGACATTGTTGTTGGTTGTGGGTATGGGACGTAGCCCAGTGGTAAAGCACTAGTCTTGATGCGTGGTTGGTCTAGGTTCGATTCCCATTGGGCTATTTCTCATTTCAGACGGTGCTCCACAATTGGTGTATCAAAGGCTGTGGTATGTGCTATGCTCTCTGTAAGATGTTGCATATATAGAAGATCCCTTGCTAGTAATGGAAACATGTAGTGTGCTTCCTCTAAGACTACATGTATATGTCAGAATTACCAAATGTTTGACATCCAGTAGCTGATGATTAATAAATCATTGTGCTCTAGTGGTATTTTTTATTTATCAGACGTCATTAGTGAGCGTTTTCATTATGTCATTATACGACTGTAGTTGGGCAAAATTCTCCCGGATTCCCAGGTTATTTTTCTTCTTAACCAAAAAGGCAATTTAATCCAGTATTTTCAATAATTTTTATTAAATTGAAAAAACCTTTATTGGAAATAAAAGCATATATAATGTCATTTCCTGTAATTAGACAATGTGCTGGGGTGTCATCAGACTTTCCTTTCCTCCGGTTGTTTGCCTTAACGTTTGTCAGACGTACATCGGTCCCGTCCTGGTCTCCGTGAACCCATTCAAGCAGCTCAACATATTCACCGACAGACACATCGACATCTACCAAGGAGCGGTTAGTATTTTTGATTTTCTTTAGATCTCATTCTTTTTTTCCCACTACATCTCACTTACCTCTAATAAGACTTGGGGCGCGACGTAGCCCAGTGGTAGAGCGCTCGCTCTATGCGTGGTCGGTCTGGGGTCGATCCCCGTCGGTGGGCCCATTGGGCTATTTCTCATTCCAGTCAGGGCACCATGACTGGTATATCAAAGGCTGTGGTATGTATTACCCTGTCTGTGGGATGGTGCATATAAAAGAACCCTTTCTGCTAATCGAAAAGAGTAGTCCATGAAGTGGCGACAGCGGGTTTCATCTCAGTATCTGTGGTCTGTAATCATATATTTGACGCCATATAGCCATAAATAAAATGTGTTAAGTGCGTCGTTAAATAAAACATTTCATTCTAATAAGACTTGAGCTGTATCCTAACCGGATGCGAATGATGCAAGCAATTTTTTTTAGAAACCATTGATTTCAATCGCCATATTCTGATTACATGGTGAGACAGCTAAATTTAATCAAACGCATGACCACACAATACCCATGGGAATTGTTCCTATTTTTCTTGCAGGACACAAGCATCAAAAATATGTATTAACCAACTGAACAAGTTTTACTTGGCAGCTTCAACTTCAATTTCAAAATGGAGACTCATTATAGTCGTCTCTGGTTAGGATATAAATATTATTGTATTGCTTGCATCGCTCGTGAAGCATGCATCCGGTTAGGATACAGCTTAAGTTTTCAAATAACTTTATATATATTAGACACCAGATGGCTATTGTTTAAAAAGTGCTGATGTATTGTTATACAGACATTCCTTTCCTTTCCTCTCTAGACCAAGTGTTAAAATAACCATATGTTAGCTGCAAAATAGCCGGTGTTTAAAATGTACTGAGATGTCATCAAGCAAACATTCCTTTCCTCTCTAAACTAAGAGTCAAAATAATGAAAACCCAGGCACCAAATAACTCTACTTTAAAATGTTCTGAGGTGTCATTAAGTAAACATTCCTTTCCTCTCTAAACCAAGTGTCAAAATAACGAAAACCCAGACCCCAAATAGCTCTACTTGTTTCGAATTGCAGATCTTTTTCGTTTCGCGCTAGTATAGATTTACACCCCCCCCCATGTTTTGATTTATTGATTGATTGATTTTATTTTATTTGTTTATTTATTTATTTGTTTTGTTTTGTTTTGTTTTGTTTGTTTGTTTGCTTATTTATTTATTTATCAATTTATTATTATGTGTTTTAACCATTATATCTTCTTTCTTCTTCTCCTATATTTCCCAGTCCCTTCCATTATATGCATCATAGCAATTTGTTTTGTTTTTTTACCAATCTTTAATTTACACAGAAACATTAGAAATGCATTTATGTATCAAATTGTTATATATGATGATATAACATTATTATACAACAAATTAGATATATGTACTTGTATATAAATTATATTACTTTGATGTAAGGCCATGAATTCAAGGCTCCCCAACCTTGACATGGTCAGAATGGACTGGGGGAAATAAATATTTACCCCCCCCAACCCCCCCCCAAAAAAAAAAACACCCTCTACTTTAATATGTGCTGAGGTGTCATTAAGTAAACATTCCTTTCCTCTCTAAATCAAGTGTCAAAATAACGAAAACCCAGACACCAAATACCTCTACTTTAAAATGTGCTGAGGTGTCATTAAGTAAACATTCCTTTCCTCTCTAAATCAAGTGTCAAAATAACGAAAACCCAGACACCAAATAACTCTACTTTAAAATGTGCTGAGGTGTCATTAAGTAAACATTCCTTTCCTCTCTAAATCAAGTGTCAAAATAACGAAAACCCAGACACTAAATAACTCTACTTTAAAATGTGCTGAGATGTCATTAAGTAAACATTCCTTTCCTCTCTAAACCAAGTGTCAAAATAATGAAAACCCAAACACCAAATAACTCTACTTTAAAATGTGCTGAGGTGCCATTAAGCAAACATTCCTTTCCTCTCTAAACTAAGTGTCAAAATAATGAAAACCCAAACACCAACTAACTCTACTTTAAAATGTGCTGAGGTGCCATTAAGTAAACATTCCTTTCCTCTCTAAACCAAGTGTCAAAATAATGAAAACCCAAACACCAAATAACTCTACTTTAAAATGTGCTGAGGTGCCATTAAGTAAACATTCCTTTCCTCTCTAAACCAAGTGTCAAAATAATGAAAACCCAAACACCAAATAACTCTACTTTAAAATGTGCTGAGGTGCCATTAAGCAAACATTCCTTTCCTCTCTAAACTAAGTGTCAAAATAATGAAAACACAAACACCAAATAACTCTACTTTAAAATGTGCTGAGGTGCCATTAAGCAAACATTCCTTTCCTCTCTAAACTAAGTGTCAAAATAATGAAAACCCAGGCACCAAATAACTCTACTTTAAAATGTGCTGAGGTGCCATTAAGTAAACATTCCTTTCCTCTCTAAACTAAGTGTCAAAATAATGAAAACCCAAACACCAAATAACTCTACTTTAAAATGTGCTGAGGTGCCATTAAGTAAACAGTCCTTTCCTTCTTTTTCATTAACATGGTTTCTAACGTGTTCAGCAATAAGTAATGCACAGTCAGGTTCATGTACCTGTGGTTGAACCTGCCCTAGCAGCCACCTCTATTAATTAAACTGCATGTCCTGTCTAAAGGTCATTGTACACTTACTGAAATCATCTTACACAGACATCGAAATATGCATTGACCTGATAACCCATATATTACAGACCTATACATATACAGGTTATCACACAATTATCAAGTTTACAATTCCTATTATCATTCATTCACAAACATGGTGATATTTTCAATTGTTATTCATTCTTATCACTGTAACAGTTCTCATTGTACTGATACATGAGTGTGTGTGTGTAATTTGTAGTTACACAGCACACAAATTTAATTGATCCACTTTTAGATGGTGTGTTTTTCTCAAAAGTTCTGTTTGTGACATTCTTGACATGTAGTGACCTCCTAGTCACCTGAATGGTAATTCTTGACTTATTTAGATGTCTGCTAACATGATACAAATAGACCTGTATTAAAGGTGCTATGTCAAAGTTGCAATAATGGCGGTTCCCGACAAAAATGTTTATTAATTTTTACTTTGAAACAGACTTTATACCTTCAGCTATATGTCAAAAAATATTGCAACCAAATAATTCCATTTACCAGTAAAAACTAAATTATTTTAGTGGGGAATCTTGGAGTGTGTCACATGTATTAACTTGTGACGTCACTGTTTTATGCCTACAATTCAATATACCAATTTTACCCAGAATTCTTTGAGTATTCTTTGTGGTCAACTAACAGAAGAAACAGATGGTGGCCATGCTATATTTAGCCACCAATTTTTTGGGATCCTCTTGTCGTACAGTGAAAGACATTTTAATATATTCTAAAGTTCATTATGGAAAGATTATGCATGGAATCAGTTAATTTGTTATTTATTACAAATATCGTAGTTTCAACTTTGACATATGACCTTTAAGCGACCATCTATGTTGAGAGGTCATTGAATCTTGAGAGTGTGTCACACACTTTAACTAGTGATATCACTGATTTATGCGTACTGTATACACATTCAACACTCAAAGGTTTTTTTAATAATTCTTTGCAGACAAAAAAACAAAGATAGTGATCATACTATATTTATATATATCTGCTTTTCTTTTGTTGTTCAGTAAATAATGCAAATAAATTTTCAATCATTGATTATTGTACTATACTTAGTTCTGCTATTTCTTTTTTATTTCTTTTTGAACAAAACCCCAAAAACAAATCAGGGTAACTTAATTTTTGTTTACATGCAATCTCATTGTGAGCTCTTGGTTGCCTTTGAACAGTCTCCAAAATCAATTAAATTAACCACTGCCTTTGATATTTTTGTTCATAGATTCTGTTAAAAACTATTTTAAGTAATTAATCCATGTACTGGTTATGATACATGCAGGTTTTGTTTTGCTTCACAAAGTAAAAAGGTGAATTATAAGTATTACGTTTCCGATGTGGCGATATGGTAGCATCAACTTTTGCATTTAGATCAATGTTTCTTGTTTAGCTCCATTTGTCACAAACTGTGAGCCCTACATCAATGAAACTTGGTTTATAGTTGCATCTGTGAATATTAATCTGAATGAATGTTTTAAAAATTTGAAATTGATTAAATTAAAATGTTAATTAATTAAAAACTTTTTATTGAATTAAATTCTTTAAAAAAGTTTTTGTTTTGTTTTTGTTTTTAAACTTGTGATGATAGTTGGAATTATCAGTGACATCAGGCCTGGTGCTTATAAAACTTTTAGAGTCTAGACTCGAAACTCTAATAGAGTCTGAGATATCAACGTCATGGCAATGCCTGGGGGCGAGACGTAGCCCAGTGGTAAAGCGCTCGTTGGGCTGTTTCCCGCTCCAGCCAGTGCACCACGACTGATACATCAAAGGCTGTGGTATGTGCTATCCTGTCTGTGGGATGGTGCAAACAAAAGATCCCTTGCTGCTAATTGAAAAGACTAGCCTATGAAGTGGCCTCAGCGGGTTTCCTCCCTCAATATCTGTGTTATCCTTTACCATATGTTCGATGCCATATAACTGTAAATAAAATGTGTTGAGTGCGTCATTAAATAAACCATTTAATTTCATTTCATGGCAATGCCATACAAATTGTCTGTGTGTGACATCATTAGAGATTGAGTCTGGACTCTTAAAAGTTTTATAAGCATGGGCCCAGATAAGTTTATGGTAGACAAAGCATTTAATTCTGAGGAATTCTTGTTACATTTTAATTTGCTAACTACATGTTTGTGTAATCTTTCTGTAAGTGTGTATCATGTTTTTATATTTTTTCAGGCTCAGTATGAAAATGCGCCACACGTGTACGCCCTGACAGACAACATGTATAGAAACATGCTCATTGAAATGGAGAACCAGTGTGTGATTATCAGGTAAAATGTGGATGAAAAAGAAGAGAGTTTGGCCATATTGTGTCAATAAACTGGGTTACTGCTAACAATACCAGTTTGCCTTAATACATGGCACACTAGCCATTGTTGGCACTAGCTTATTGTATCCAAAACTTCCAACAACTGAATGATCCTGAGCAAAACAATGCCCAGAAGGCCTGACCACACCAAATGAGTAATGTTTAGCTTTGCAATATACATGTAAATTAAGTGGCCATTGGTGAATATTGTTTAGTGATATTTAATTTGTTGAAAAGCTCATTAGACAATATCACAAGATCCCATAATATAAATTATGCTTTTATTTTGTTCCATTTGTTTTCACTAAGAATTGTTTTTTGGTTAAATCACCAACAATTCTTTTTCACTTTGGTATAAAGTGCTCACCTGAGAGGATAGCATTGGAGAATCAAATCCCATTGGTGGACTTATTGGGTTTTTCCCATACCAACCAGTACCCGACAACTGGCATATCAACGGCCATGTTATGTGTTGTCCTATCCTGTCCTGTGTGGAAAATGGCTTTTGAATGATACATGTACCTTGCTCCCAATGGAAAAATGTGATGAATTTTGTCTCGGACTATATGTCAGAATGATCAAATGTTTGATATCCAATAGCTGATGATTAATAATTCATCGTACTCCAGTGGTGTTATTAAGTTAAAAAACCCACCTTGTTCCTGAACTTGCCTGATTTTAAAAAAGAAAAAAGTTTGTTTTGTTTAACGACACCACTAGAGCACATTTTTGATTAATTAATCATCGGCTATTGGATGTCAAACATTTGATAATTCTGTCACGTAGTGATCAGAGGAAACTTGCTGCATTTTTTTTTTTTTACCGAGATGGTTTGATCCTGTGACGCAAGCACCTCAAGCGAGCACTCAACTGACTGAGCTAAATTCCACCCCTTGCCTGATTTAACTAAAACTAATGCATTTTCTTCTCATTGACAGTGGTGAGAGTGGTGCTGGTAAGACTGTGGCCGCCAAGTACATAATGGGCTACATCGCCAAGGTTTCAGGAGGCGGGCCCTTGGTCCAGGTGAGTGTTTGATTTTTGACAGGTATTTAGTAATTAAACACCCAGACAGTTTATTCGAAAATGCATATATGTGAATGGTTGAAAACCGGTTCTCATCACACCAACAGGTGAGGTACATGTGTGGGATTTGTATCTGTTTAGCAATCGGCCTCAGTGGTGTCGTGGTTAAGCCATCGGACATAAGGCTGGTAGGTACAGGGTTCACAGCCTGGTACCGGCTCCCACCCAGAGCGAGTTTTAACAACTCGATGGGTAGGTGTAAAACCACTACACTGTCTTTTCTTTCACTAACTACTAACAACTAACCCACTGTCCTGGTCAGAAAGACCAGATAGCTGAGTTGTGTGCCCAGGACAGCGTGCTTGAACCTTATTTGGATATAAGCACAAAAATAATTTGAAATGTCAGAATTCTTGTTTGAAAATGTAATTTATAATCATATAACTTTGGTTATATCCAATCAAAACTAGAATTATTTCTGGGGTGTTTTTTTTCCTTCATTCAGTATACATTAATTAAATTTACAGTTAAAAATAATGTAACATACCAAACAAATGATGACCGACCAACCAATAATTAATAGGATGTGGTGAGTTATGTAGAAATTAGGTGAACAATATTTGTGTATTGAATTATAATTTGTATTGCAGAGAGTAAAAGATGTTATATTGGAATCAAATCCACTCCTGGAAGCTTTCGGAAATGCCAAGACTGTACGCAACAACAATTCCAGTCGATTTGTGAGTACATCAATTGACAGAGTTTATAAGCTTTAAACGTTGCATTAATTTGGATTTGCAATTTCTACCCAGTAGTTTGGCAGCATCTTTCTTTTTTGCCTTCAACAGGGGAATTTAATTTTCTTAACTGTATTTAATGTCTTGTCTTCTCTTAAAAATAGCCGATTAATATCTGATATAAAAAGAGCTATTAGGCTTTTACATTTTGTAACACAAGCCAGTACAATAATGACCCACTTCTCGAACAATACTTCTTTTTGTGTATGTGTGTATGTGACATAAACAGTGAGTATAGTCAAATGATATATCGAAGATTATTATCCTCATGGTTCAACATACCAAAGTTAATAAACATCATTCGAAGCACATGTGTAATAACAAGTGTGATGATTTAATATTTTGGGATGCGATGTCATAAGATGACGTTGGTTCCCTAGCTCAGACTGCATGTTGTTGTTGAAACATTTTGAGACAGTACTTGTTATTCATAAAAAATAACACTAATAATATTGCTAATAAAGAAATTACTACACTTGCGTGTTGTGTCGTACTGATTTTATGAAACTTGTGTCAGGATTCATGTATTACCCTCACTCCCGCTCTGGCTTTAGCTCTGGCTCTCGTTCAGGCAATATAAAAATCCTGACACTCGTTTCGTAAAATTGGTACAATACACAAGCTTGTATATTAATCTCTATATAGTATTCATTGTTAAGAAATGTCTGTCTTTTGTCACAAACTTTGAATTTTCTTGTTGAGTCGATGCTTTGTAATGTTATGTTGACTTTTCAAGTTGTTATGTTGACTGTTTATTTTCAGGGCAAGTACGTGGAGATTCAGTTCAGCCGGGGTGGCGAGCCTGATGGCGGCAAAATATCAAACTTCCTCTTGGAGAAGGTCATTGTTATTCAGTGTATTTTCATAATTATGTCCAATTAAGGTCTACAGACCAATTTCACAAAATATCAGAAGCATAGTTTTGCTTGGAAATAACTTAAAACAACTTATAATTAAAAAAAGTGCAAATGATATAGTTTGAGATATACATATTGTTAATGTGTTTACTTTTCCATAATGCAGACCTCATTGTTTAAAGGGAGCTACCACTCTGGCTCCCCATCACTCCCCTAAGACTAGTTCAGTGGGATGTTTGCTCCCCTTAACGTGAATCTATATGGTACCAATATGGTGGTATCTTAATTGGCTCCACATAATCTAAGGTAGAGAAGCAATTAACCACTCCCCTTGATTTTTGTCATGCTGAGGTCAGAAAATGATGCCAAACACTTGAAAATGCGTTCATCAGGTTTAAATGCTAAATGTAAAATCATGTAAAATTATGTTTCCATATGTACATTTTTCCTATCTGTTTTCTGTGAATACATGATTGATCAACATAACATGTCTGCCATGTCTGTCCATGCTTTCCACAAACCATGTGTTATCTATGTACATCAATTTGGAATTGCTTTTTGAGAGATATTTTATTGATACACGGATCACGGATGTGTGGAATCTCACAAGAGATTACATCATGTATAAGAAATCATCGTCATAATTGTAGGCAAGACGTCTAAACTGACCGATCTTCTGAATGGTGTTATTGCATGTTTTGACTACAATTAAGAATGGATGGTCAAAAGGTAAATTTCATGGTATGAGCTATCTTGTATATAGAAAAGCAAATGCAAAATACTTGGAGAACATATTTTATTGTACAAAGATCCTTACTCCTTACTGCAGTGGTCAATTCAGTCTCTATAACGAGTTTGATGCATAACACCTTATGATGATGTTTGCTTTTTTTTTCTATTGTCAGTCGAGGGTTGTGTCTCAAAATGCTCACGAGAGAAGCTTTCACATCTTCTACCAGCTGATAGCTGGTGCTACTCCGCAACTGAAAGGTACTCTGAGTTAATGTGAAATACATAGTGCAGTTTATCCTCATGAATCGTCATCAAACCATTCTTGATAAAGTAGTTGACCAGTAGATGTGTTAAGAGAAGAGATGTTAATCCTCTCTCAAACAAAATTTAAACCATACATTGTCATCAAACCATTCTTGATAAAGTAGTTGACCAGTAGATGTGTTAAGAGAAGAGATGTTAATCCTCTCTCAAACAAAATTTAAACCATACATTGTCATCAAACCATTCTTGATAAAGTAGTTGACCAGTAGATGTGTTAAGAGAAGAGATGTTAATCCTCTCTCAAACAAAATTTAAACCATACATTGTCATCAAACCATTCTTGATAAAGTAGTTGACCAGTAGATGTGTTAAGAGAAGAGATGTTAATCCTCTCTCAAACAAAATTTAAACCATACATTGTGATTGAACCATTCTTGATAAAGTAGTTGACCAGTAGATGTGTTAAGAGAAGAGATGTTAATCCTCTCTCAAACAAAATTTAAACCATACATTGTCATCAAACCATTCTTGATAAAGTAGTTGACCAGTAGATGTGTTAAGAGAAGAGATGTTAATCCTCTCTCAAACAAAATTTAAACCATACATTGTGATTGAACCATTCTTGATAAAGTAGTTGACCAGCCCCCCTGCTCCGGAGTTGGTCACTGGCGAAGTCAGAGGCTAAATCCGGAGTGGGCGTGCCTGAACCTTCGTGGATAGGGGCACGTTAATAGAGTTTCCCAGTTCCCAGTAGTTGACCAGTAGATGACCAGTAGATGTGTTAAGAGAAGGGATGGACCTCAAAGAAGAAAAAGGGAAGTGGTTGGAAAAGTAAAACAAACATTATACAAAACATTTGGCACCACAGAACGTTGGTATGAGAACACTGAAGACAAAAAATACTCACATTTATGTTGGTCTGAGCAATAATTGTAGGATATTAAACAAGTTTCCATTTCTTATCCTGTTTATGTTCTGAGTAAATTAATTATTAGTTGTCACGATCTTTAGCGAGTAACAATGAAAATTATTTCATGAGAGACATAAACATGATACGAAATGGTAGCAAGTTTAATATCCTATTTATTACCCATAATCAATATTGATTTATATCAGTCAACTCGTTTGGTTGACATTCCTATACGGTTATAGTGTGCCAGTCAATGATGTCATCATGTGACGTCAAAGTCTTACATCCCACTTGGCATTCTAGTAGGACGTATCACTTTGAAAGGTACCAAGATTGTTTTTAACCATATGGGTAATAATTTCAAATACACCCTGGGACCCTAGTCTTACTTTTATCCAAACTATAAATTGTCTTGAATGTTGCCTGGTGTATTACGACGTCTTCTTACAGAGAACCTGGGTCTGACGATGCCGGACTACTACTACTACCTCAACCAGAGTGGAACTTACAGCGTGGACGGCATGAATGATGTGCAGGAATTCCAGGACACACTGGTATTAAATCTTACACTCATGAACCTGAGGGTGGGACATAGCCCAGTGGTAAAGTGTTCGCTTTCTGCATGGTCAGTTTGGAATCAATCCCCATTTGGGCTATTTTTCATTCCAGCCAGTTCATCATGACTGGTATATCAAAGGCTGTGGTATGTGCTATCCTGTCTGTGGGATGGTGCATATGAAATATCCCTTGCTACTAATGGAAATATGTATCGGCTCTCCTCTCTAAGACTATGTCAAAATTACCTAATGTTTAACATTCAATAGTTGATGAGTAATAAATCATGTGCTCTAGTGGTGTCGTTAAACAAAGCAAACTTCTTCTTTATTGATGAACCCAGATTTAAATCTTTTAAGGTTACACACCACCATTAATTACTCCATGCAGTCCAATACAATTTCAATGTCACAATATATTCTGTGAAAAATACAACACTGTCGAGACGGTCATCTGACTACTAATTTTATTGACAAGTACTGTGTGAAAAATCAACATAGGTTGACCATAAACATTTTCAGTTGGCCACATATCAGTTAGTACTACATATAACAGGTAACTTCAAACCAGTTGTTATTTAAATACTGCAGAGGTCCGCCTACGTGTAATCATCAAAGAAAGATTTCAAAAGACATATCAGAATGTTGTAGTTTTTTTTTTTGGGGGGGGGAGGAACTGTTTTCTAAACCAGACTATATTAACATGTAACAACATGACAAATGGTTGTGTGTTGCCATAACCCATTAGCCCTTGTTGACATAGTTTGTAAATAGTGAGGGCAAGTATCCACAGATGCCTTAGATCCACAGACGGTTTATAGTGTGCATGAACTGCTCTTAAATACAGATTCAGCTGTGTACACTTTGACAGTTGCTTTGCCTTATTCCCAACTGTTATGTCAACTAAGATTAATCGCCATTGGTGGACTTGGAGTTTGTTTTCTCCATTGTAACCTGTATTTCTCAGCTGGTATATCAAAGGCTATGGTAGGTTCTGTACTGCTAACACAAAAGTGCAATTAAAAATCACTTGCTCCTTTAAAACATAAAATATTTACTATTATAGTAGATTTTATAATTGATTAGCAACTATCGTTAATCCAAATTTTAAAGGGAAAAAAGATTCCTCTCGAGGCTGATGAAATTTGGTAAATACTGTTGTATGAAGTTTGTATTACGAGTATAAGAAGCATGTTCAGTGTTACCATATGCAGTTGATAATTCAATGAAATGCTGTGAATTTCTTGACAACTGTGATTAAGTGTTATATATGAAGTTGATAATTCATGAAATGCTGTGAATGTTATGACGACTGTGATTAAGTGTTATGATATGAAGTTGATAATTCTGTGAAATGCTGTGACTGTCTTGACACTGTGGTATTGTTTCCCGCAGCGTGCGATGCAGGTGATAGGGATTCCGGAAGAGAACCAGAATGACGTGTTGGCGATCGTGGCCGGAATCTTGCACCTCGGAAACATCAGCTTTGTCGAAGACGGAAACTACGCCAGAATTGCCAGCGATGACTGTGAGTTTGAACTTTATTAGAATTAAAACATTTTCTTACACACCCATTAGCAGGGATATGAGAGCTATGCGGAAACGCGTAAATGTGCTTTTCCATTTCATCTTAAAAAAAAAAAAAAAAAAAAAAAAAAAAATAATATGATGCGAAAAAAAAAAAACGAAAGTAGTATCACGCGGCGGCAAGTAGTATTCACACTTAGTGCATTCCCTTGGCTGGATTTCGTCGGCTTTGCTGCGATTGGCCAGTTTTGTCCAGTCCAGGATATGCTATTTGAAAGCCTTTGTTTGACTTGGGAAGAAAGAAGGTGAGCAGTAAACCTTTTGGTTTCAGCCCCTCTCACATTCCTGTATTAGTGAAAACATTTACCGGCCTCGGTGGCGTCGTGGTTAGGCCATCGGTCTACAGGCTGGTAGGTACTGGGTTTGGATCCCAGTCGAGGCATAGGATTTTTAATCCAGATACCGACTCCAAACCCTGAGTGAGTGCTCCGCAAGGCTCAATGGGTAGGTGTAAACCACTTGCACCGACCAGTGATCCATAGCTGGTTCAACAAAGGCCATGGTTTGTGCTATCCTGCCTGTGTGAAGTGCAAATAAAAGATCCCTTGCTGGTAATCGGAAAGAGTAGCCCATGTAGTGGCGACAGCGGGTTTCCTCTCAAAATCTGTGTGATCCTTAACCATATGTCTGACGCCATATAACCGTAAATAAAATGTGTTGAGTGCGTCGTTAAATAAAACATTTCTTTTTTTAGTGAAAACATCATTCATTATTTTTGATAACACATACTAATAATACACATGTGCAATAACATTTTAAAGACATATGACTGGCTGCTCCTAGGTGATGACCAGGTCCCTACTGCCATACCATCCAATGATAAATATCCCCAATTAAAATAGTTTACACTGTGACATATAAGTTAACCTGAAACTGATCTGTCTGTGACGTATATAGTTGACTACAAGTGTTAGGGCTGTAAATAATAACAAACTTTACTGAAAGTTATATCGTACATGTTGTGCAGTTCTGGCCTTTCCTGCCTTCCTGCTGGGGATTGACTCGGAGATGCTGAGAGACAAGCTGACGGGACGGATCATGGACAGCAAGTGGGGAGGCAAGACGGAGACGATCGAGATGAAACTCAATGTGGAGCAGGCCGTGTTCACACGAGACGCACTTGCCAAAGCCGTTTACTTAAGGCTCTTTGATTATTTAGTCATGGTGAGTCGTTTACTCACATCTTTTTGATTATATAGTCACAGTAATTACTTACTGCTCTTTGATTATTGAGTCGCGGTGAGTCATTTACTCATGGCTCTTTGATTGTTTTGTCAAAGTAAGTTATCTACACATGTTTCTTTGATTATTTAGTCTCTGTACGTTACCAGCTTTTTTGAAAACATATTGTTCAAGAGTCTCGATTTCTTTGGCTAGATCTTGAAGAATAAAAAAACCCAATATGTTGATCGCTGTCACAGTGTAAATCACTGGCACAAGCTACTGTATACTATTTAATAAGTTTTGTATGTGATGTATATAATACTATGTTTTTGTTTTTTTCAGTCCGTGAACATTGCCATGCAGAAAGAGATAGAAGAAGTGAACATAGGCATTCTCGATATATATGGATTTGAGATTTTCCAAAAGAATGGATTTGAACAATTTTGCATTAATTATGTGAATGAAAAACTACAGCAGATATTTATAGAACTCACCCTGAAGGCGGAACAGGTTTGATATGCAGTAGATGAAATGAAATGGATATGAAATAGTTAACACTTGGCAAGGACGTAGCTAGTTAGGGGGTGGGTGGGCAGTTTGTTTTTACTGGTTATTGATATTGACATTTTAAGGATGTAATCTTGAAATGGCTGCAAAATGATATTTCAGAGCTTCTAGATTTAAAAATTTCATGGGGGGCATACCCCCAAATACCCCTTAGTGTCTTATGCCTTCCTTCCTCGTTCATTTGAAGAATTCATCTGCCCACCCCCAATAAAAATAAAACCCCTAGCTACGGCCCTGCTTGTTTCACAAAATATATTTTTTATATAAAGTGAAAAACCTAAAAGTTTTGATAAAAAAAGGTCATATTGTGGTTCCTGTGAAAAGTGAAAAGAATGATTGTGACAGCTTTGTATGATATATCAGAAACCATGGTATGTGCTGCCCTTTCTGTGGGAAATATATATAAGAGATCCCTTGCTACTAATGTAAAATAAAAGTGGCAGGTTTCCTCTGAAGACTACATTCCAGCCAGTGCTCCACAACTGGTGTGACAAAGGCTGTGGTATGTACTATCCTGTCTGTGGGATGGTGCATATAAAAGATCCCTTTCTGCTAATCGAAAAGAGTAGCCCATGAAGTGGCGACAGCAGGTTTCCTCTCAATATATGTGTGGTCCTTAACCATATGTCTGACGCCATATAACTGTCAATAAAATGTTTTGAGTGCGTCGTTAAATAAAACATTTTCTTCCTTCCTCTGAAGACTATGTGTCATTGTGTTCTAGAGAATTTGAAATCATGGTAATATGTGACCTAATGGTGTGTTGTTATTTCAGGAAGAATATGTACAGGAAGGGATAAAATGGACGGCTATAGACTACTTCAACAATAAGATTGTCTGTGATCTGATCGAGGCGAAGAACCCCCCGGGAATCATGTCCATCCTGGATGATGTCTGCGCGACGATGCATGCCGTGTCGGAAGGTGCCGACAGCAAGCTGATGAACGTTGGTGGACCCTGTTTCATTTTAACCACAGTCCCAGAACTGATCACATGGGTGGAGGGGAGGGGAGGGGGTAGAGTGCACTGTAGACTAATTGGGGTGGAGCATAGTCCAGTGGTAAAGCACTTTGCTGGTGTGCGATCGATCGAGGATCGATCCCCGCTGGTGAGCCCATTGAGCTATTTTTTATTCCAGCCAGTGTTCCTAACAGGTGTAACATAGGCTGTAGTGTGTACTATCGCTGGTGAGCCCATTGAGCTATTTTCTAATTCAGCCAGTGTTCCACGATTGGTGTAACATAGGCTGTAGTATGTACTATCCTGTCTGTAGAATGGTGCATATAAAAATCCTTTAAAAGTGTAGCCTATTGCATGACATGTGGCAAAAGTGGGTTTCCTCAGATTGTCTATGTTTGTCCGTAACCATATGTCCGATGCCATATAACCGTAATTAAAAAGTGTTATGTGTACTGTTAGATAAAACAATGGTGGGCGTCTAAAAAGATTGCTTGCCCCATCACCCCTACCCTTGTGGTGAATTCTGTAGCAGCTTTAAGTTAATATATTTTACAACTTATTGTCTTGTATTGACATTCATGTAACTTGTTTTAAAAACACTTTTAATCAAGTTTTATATGGACATATGTCATTATTAGTCCCCTACTGGTCTAACCAAAGGGGATTAAAGGTTTTGTCTCTGTCCTTCGGTCCGTCTGTCTGTCTGTTTCTCTGTCTGTCTGTCTATTTGTACCACATATTGTTTTCCGGATGTTTTTTGTGTATGTTCTATCTTGTTTGTGTGATTGTGCATATAAAAGCCCTTGCTGCTGATGGAAATATATAGTGGGTTTCTTTCTAAGAATATATGTCAAAATTACCAAATGTTTGACATCCAATAGCCGATGATTAATAGATCAATGTTGCTCTAGTGGTGTAGTTAAACAAAACAAACTTTTTTCCATGGCGATTTACCCATGTTTGACATGGTTATGGCCCTTGAACTTAGGAGATATAAAAATTTGTTTTTGTTTTTGTTTTTGCAATGCCTGAAGATAATGAGATGAAATTTTGTATTTAACCTTATACATGTACAGATCGAGTTTTTCTCTCATTGCAATTTACCCAGTTTTTACAGAGTATTGGCTCATCAACTTAGGAGATACGAACATTTGTTGGGAAATGTATTGCTTTAGTAGTTCTCTCAGCATGTTTGTTTTCACAAATGTTTAATGTTAATATACACGTTGTATTGCATTTTTGGGGGTTGTGTGATTAATCTATGATTAATCCCTTTAAACGGTGGGCCCATTGGTCTATTTCTCGTCAGACATTGCTCCACAACTGGCTTAACAAACTTATGTACTATCGTGTTTCCAGGATGGAGCATATAAAAGAGCCCTTGCTATCATTATCTGTGTGGTCCTTAGCCACATGTCCGACAACAT
Organism: Gigantopelta aegis; assembly: GCF_016097555.1. Lineage (NCBI taxonomy): Eukaryota > Metazoa > Mollusca > Gastropoda > Neomphalida > Peltospiridae > Gigantopelta > Gigantopelta aegis. The sequence continues at coordinate 4,139,619 of NC_054700.1, read as the reverse complement.
ATAACCATAATTTAAATGTGTTCCAGTGTGTCATTAAACAAAACATTTCTTTCTGTCTTTGTTTTACATTGTAATTTTGTACATGTTTTTAATGGCATTTTTAAATGTTTCAGAAACTGTCAATGGCGGTTGGAACACACAATCATTTCCAGGGAACCAGTACTGGCTTTGTCATCCACCATTACGCTGGCAAGGTAACAAATTACTGAGTATTGTCAAAATCCTGTTTTTTAGAACAACCTGAATTCGCTGTTAGATTTGGGGTGGCATGTAGCCCAGTGGTAAAGCACTTTCTTGATGCACAGTTGGTTTGGAATCGATCCCCGTCGGTGGGCCCATTGGCTATTTCTCGTTTTAGCTAGTGCTCCACAACTGGCTTAACAAACTTATGTGCTATCCTTTCTGTGGGATGGTGCATATAAAAGATCCCTTGCTACTAGTGAAAAAAATGTAGCGTCTTTCCTCTGTAAGATTATATGTCAAAATTACCAAATGTTTGACATAGCCGATGATTAATGAATCTATTGGTGTTGTTAAACAAAATAAACTTTTGCTGTTAGATAACTTTGATATCACTGGATATGGTCACTTTTTGAAAAAAAGTTTTCACTATTTCAAAATTGTTTCCTTTTATAAATGTCTCTTTCCCCCTTGTTTTAAGTAGACATGTATATTAGTTTTTTAAATGAACATGTATATTAATTTAAATAAATATAAATAAAAATTATTTCTATTTCTTTTTCAGATTTTTCTGAATATTTTAAACATTATAAAACTTTTCCTGAAAACCATAACTGAACAAAGATCTGGTTGTCGGCTCTCACATCTATAGATTGGCTTTAAATAACGATAATCATATTTAATGTCTGCAACAGTGCCGCATGTTGCCATTTTGTTTTTCTTTTACACCTAATGCCACACGGTTTACCAAAGGTCATTATTTGTGCTGTCCTGTGGGAAGTACATTTAAAATATCTCTTATTGCAAATCGGTATTGATGTAATATTAGCATATACGACATCATTGGGTTTTATCTATCTTTGTCTCTGGGACCATGTCGTACAATTTCCACATGATAGACACATAATAACTACAGATTAAAATGATGCTGGGGTGTCACCACAAAAATATTCCTTTAGTTTCGCTTGAGGGCAACAAGTCTTATTTTTTTATTCAACTGATCGTATATTATCTATTTGCTTAATAAGCTGAGGAATGCTGTTATTGTAAAAAAAAAAAAAAAATGAAATCTATATTTACAGATTTGTATTACCATAATGTAATGATTTTATTGAGGTCACTTATGATGTTGATGGTTTTTGTGAGAGGAATCGAGACGTTTTGTTCTCAGATCTTATACAGCTTATGCAGTCGAGTCAGAGGTAAGTGGCTGTTTCACTGGCAGATTTATATTTTATTGTCTTGCTGTAGAATTGCAGACCTAAAAATTGCGACAATGATCGCTTCAGTCACGCATCACTTGCACAAAGATTGTTTTGCGAAAATCCATTTGTTTACAGAAGTTTTTAAATCTCAAAGACCGTAAGTGCATCATAAACACTCTTTGCTGCCCTGCCCTGCCCTGCCCTGCCCTGCCCTGCCCTACCCTGCCCTGTCATGCCGTAACCTGCCCTGTTGTGCTGTATCCTGCCCTGTCGTGCCGTAACCTGCCATGTTGTGCCGTAACCTGCCCTGCCCTGCCTTGCCCTGTCATGCCGTAACCTGCCCTGTTGTGCTGTATCCTGCCCTGTTGTGCTGTATCCTGCCCTGTCGTGCCGTAACCTGCCCTGTTGTACCGTAACCTGCCCTGTTGTGCTGTATCCTGCCCTGTCATGCCGTAACATGCCCTGTTGTACCGTAACATGCCCTGTTGTACCGTAACCTGCCTGTTGTACCGTAACTTGCCCTGTTGTACCGTAACCTGCCCTGTCATGCCGTAACCTGCCCTAACCTGTTGTGATCAGACTTGAACTGCCCTGCCTCTATCCATTCCCATTCTCTCTTGTTTTCTTTCCATAACTTCAATCACACAAACAGTCCTAAAGTTTTTAAAAGAATCAGTTACTATATTATATTTTAACACAACATGTAATATTTTATTTATTAAAGCTCTGTACGCTATTACATAAGTTAACTACACTTTTGTAATAATCGGCTCTACACACTGATTTTCGTTCATTATTTTTTCTGTTCATTCATTCATGTGTTCGTACATTCATTCTGTTTGGGGTTTGTTTCCAGTGATTTTATAGAGAAGTTGTTCCCAGAGGATGTTAGTGCGACAACCAGAGGACGACCCACAACAGCCAGCACCAAAATCAGGGTAAATATTAAATGTTTATTTTACATTCTCAGATTTTCCCTAACTTGACTTTTTTCCATCTCCTCGGCTTTTCAAAAACAAAAGATTTAGTCCGAATATTATTTGCTGCAATTAAAACCTATTTCTATTTTTAATCCCCTATGGGATGGGACTATAGGTTTTGTCCCTGTTCATTTGTCTATCTGTCCCACATATATTTTTTAAAAGGTTTTTCTGCACTGAGCCGAAATTATGTGTATAGCTTGATTGCGGTCAGTCTAGGATCTATCCCTGTTGGTGGGTCCATTGGCCTATTTCTCGTTCTAGCCAGTGCTCCACGACTGGTATACCAAAGGCTGTGGTATGTGCCATCCTATCCGGGATGTGGCATATAAAAGATCCCTTCCTACTAATGGAAAAATATAGCAGGTTTCCTCTCGAAGTCTGTATGTCAAAATTACCAAATGATTGACATCCAATAGCCAATGAGTAATAAATCAATGTACTCTAATGGTGTCGTTAAACAAAACAAGCTTCTAGTGGTGACAATAAACAAACAAACTTTAAACTTTAATGATCACATTTGAGTTTCATAGAGATTTGTCAATTTTTGACAGAATTATGGCCCTTGTTTTTTTCTTGCTGTGATATTGTGTAATTGACAATTAACAGTTGACAGGTTGGTAAATACTTAGCCTCATGGCAACAAGGCTATAGTTTCCCTGCTTACTTTTGTCATGTAAGTTCTCAATAATTGTATTTTTACCTCTGTGTTTAGACTCAGGCCAACAAACTGGTGACGACGCTGATGAAGTGCACTCCTCACTACATCCGGTGTATCAAGCCGAATGAGACGAAGCGAGCGAAGGACTGGGAGGATAGCAGGTCAGTGTGCTGTCACAGTAACGCTTTCAGTGTAGAGTCCTTGGCTTTAACCTTTAGACTACTGGATTCATTTTTAACAAAAACCACGTTGAGTGGTTACAAGTTTATAATTTTTACTCACATATATTCACTTAAATGTTTTATAAATACATGAAATAAAGTTCATATATGAATCGGTTAGTATTATTTTTGTGGGTTTTTGTAATTTTTATTATTTTTAGATCAGTTAATGGTGATTAAAATTAGTCAAAACATCTAAAAAGTTGCGTTTACTTTCGGGCATTTGTGGCCATCTGTCCAGTATTTATGTCCATTATTCCCGATAACAGTGGTTTTCTGACCAGAATTTCTTTTTAAAACCCGAACTACGATTCATATTGCAATATTTGGTGATTTTTGTTGTTGGTAAAATGATCAAATTTATTATCAAATTAGCTATCACAATCAGCTATCGATCCCTAAAAATGACTGCGACGTGCCTCCATTTTTGTCAAGCGAAAATACTTGCCGAAAACCACTTTTTGAACTAAAAATTTCAAGGTATTTTCAGTTGAAAAAATCAAAACAAAAGCCAACCATTTTGAAAAGAAATCTTTTTTCTTTTATTATATTTTCGTTTCCGGTGAGTGTCGTGTGCAAAACGGTGGGAAATATGAATTGGGGAATGCACTGTATACAGTATACAGTATTTCAACTGACGTGACGTCGGGCGAGATATCTCGCCTGCAATACTCAGAAGGTTAAATAGGGCTTAATTGGTGTTCTCGTTATGCGATCATTTGCACCGATCTATTGCATGCAATTTGTTGTAGCATCTCCAATCTTATGTGTAGAGTTAGATGTTCTCACAGTATGATTTGATTGCATGTGACAAGTCGGTGCGACTAATCACTCTAATTGTATGTGTATAAGATTAAAGTCGTTCCGATTTAGGTGTTCTAACAATATGAATCGATCGCAAGCGACAAGTCGGTGCGACTAATCACTCTAATTGTATGTGTATAAGATTAAAGTCGTTCCGATTTAGGTGTTCTCACAATATGAATCGATCGCAAGCGACAAGTCGGTGCGACTAATCACTCTAATTGTATGTGTATAAGATTAAAGTCGTTCCGATTTAGGTGTTCTCACAATATGAATCGATCGCAAGCGACAAGTCGGTGCGACTAATCACTCTAATTGTATGTGTATAAGATTAATGTCATTCCGATTTAGGTGTTCTCACAATATGAATCGATCGCAAGCGACAAGTCGGTACGACTAATCACTCTAATTGTATGTGTATTAGATTAAAGTCGTTCCGATTTAGGTGTTCTCACAATATGAATCGATCGCAAGCGACAAGTCGGTGCGACTAATCACTCTAATTGCATGTGTATTAGATTAAAGTCGTTCCGATTTAGGTGTTCTCACAATATGAATCGATCGCAAGCGACAAGTCGGTGCGACTAATCACTCTAATTGCATGTGTATTAGATTAAAGTCGTTCCGATTTAGGTGTTCTCACAATATGAATCGATCGCAAGCGACAAGTCGGTGCGACTAATCACTCTAATTGTATGTGTATAAGATTAATGTCGTTCCGATTTAGGTGTTCTCACAATATGAATCGATCGCAAGCGACAAGTCGGTACGACTAATCGCATAATGAGAACACCCCTTTAAATGATATATTTTATTTATTTATTAGGTCCACATATTTCTCAATCTTATGTGCATAAGACTAATGTCATTCTGATTTAGGTGTTCTGTACGATTAGGTTGCATGTAACAAGTCAGTACAACTAATCACATAATCGCTTAGATAATGTTTAACAGTCACATGATTTTTTATGACTTCTTTATGATGTGAAAACCCCACCTATATACTCCTAATTCCTAAAAATATATATATGCGCATATTTTACGCAAGCCTTGATAATGATATATGTATTTAGTGCATACATGTTTTCTGCAATAAAAAATAAATTAATGTCACACCCCACATAAATTCCATCTTATTGTTCTTTTTCTTTTAATGGGTTTTTTTTTTTTTAGATTGCTAGTTGTTGCAACTAAGTTCATGTGAAATTGGATATACATGTGTAACTATGTACTTTTAATGTTAGGATTATAATGACTGTTTTTAAACCTCTTAGTGTTAATTGTTCATTCATTCATTCATTCATTCATTCACTAATTTTATTTTATTCATTCTGGCAGAGTGAAGCACCAGGTGGAATACCTTGGCCTGAAAGAAAACATCCGAGTGCGGAGAGCAGGTTTCGCATTCAGACGGGAGTTCCTCAAATTCCTCAAACGGTATGATAGGATACTAAACGAAATCTTCTGTTAGAACATTGATGAGTGTGATTTAGTAAACATAGATAGAAATTCCTTGGATTTAGACATGGATTTTCTGCAGTAGATGCTTTGTGTTTTGTTCTATTCCGGGGCAGGATCTAGCTCAGTTGGTAGAGCACTTACCCGACATGATTGGGTCTTAGGATCAAATCCCGTCAGTGGACTCCTTGTGGTTTATCATGCCCCAACCAGTGCTCCATGACTACCATGCCAAAGGTATTTAGTGAAAAAATGCATATAAAAGATCCTTTGCTTATGTAGATTTTAATTTTATTTTAATAACCATGCCTGTGCAAATTTAAAACTTGAATAATTTAAAGAGGGCTTAGGGTTAGTGTTATATAACCTTAAATTTATAAAACAAAATTATCACTTTTTTTTAACAATATTCAAAAAAGAAATAAAAGACACGTTGCTAGAACTGGACATTCAGTAATTATTACGCTATCGGTAAATGAGTTGTGTTAAATGAAATGACGTGAACGATGCATCAATAAAGCTTATGTTCTAACTGAACATTGTAGGTATGCCATTCTAACCCCCGAGACGTATCCCAGCTGGCAAGGCGACCCACGACGAGGCATCACTCACCTCATGGAATCTGTGAACATGGACAGAGACCAGTTCCAGATGGGCAAGAGTAAAGTGTTCATCAAAAACCCAGAATCTGTAAGTAATTCAAACAGATGAAACCTTTAAAGAGACGGTTCAGAGTTCCTAACCATTGTAAGATGTTTTCAACTAACAGAGCATTTTTAACAACGAAAATTACACATGACATTTTTTAGTTTAGAAGATCAATGTCAAGAATAGTCTTTATCAAAAACCCAGAATCAGTGAGTTCAGACAGATTAAAACTGTTAAAGAGACTGTTCAGAGTTTGTAACCATTATAACATTTTCAACTATAGTTCGTCCCATCCTACAAAAAAAAGAAAGTTTTGTAAATAATTTCAAATTGGTTTGATGCAGGAAGAAAAATAAAAGTTTTTTGGAAATGACCAAAAAATACTATTTTTATGTGCGGTTTAGAAAGCAATTGGCTCAGAAATGAATAACATTTTACAGGTAGGTTATTGTAGATTTAATAGCATTAAATGACATTTAAAACCAAATATGTTAAAATAATCAACAATATGACAGGTTGTTATTGTAAATTTAACCCTGCTATTTTAAGGTAGGTGCATGGCCAATCAGAATCAAGTAGAATCAAGTCATGGTAGAATATATATGGCATTGGAAAGTTTTGTGTGTATGAAATTATAATCTATTTTGGGTTACTGCAGATATTACGGTAACGTCACACAATATGAGTGTCTCACAGAATAGCTGATTTTGACAACATTACAATTTCATTGGCTGCTGTTAAATTGGCTGTTCTTGTACGGGACACTCATATAGTGTGGCATCGCCTTTAGGGTGACCAGAAACACAGATACTGGTATTTGAAAAGAAAAAGGTTATTGTGTAAGTTATGATTTCACATCACAGTGCAAATGTTGTAGTTTGAAATAAGATATCTCTGTTTAATATCAGTTGTTTCTGCTGGAGGAAGTGAGAGAAAGGAAGTTTGACAGCTTCGCTAGAGTGATTCAGAAAGCATACAGAAAACACCATGCTGTCAGATTGAACCAGAAGAAACGTGAAGAAGGTAACTTTGTATCTGCCACATTGTTTGTCATTCTCTTTGTAACATCTTTGTCTAACTGTGACAAACCAGACACATTTTAGTTCATTTGAAGATGATATTTAATTGTATGATGTAGAGTTCAACCTGTTCAGGTGGTCACTTGTCTTGCAGAGCCACCATAGGATTGGGTGGGGGATGGGCATGGGAATGCAATAGGACAGAGGTCAGGTTAAATATTAATGAAGGAGAATGCAATATAAGTTTTCTTCAGATCATTGAATATTGATTAACTAACTTGTATGAGGTCAGTTATTCTACTAAAATGTATTACCCACCACTAAATTTGAACCTAAAATTGCACAAAATCTAAAATTGTCCTTGGGTCAAATTCAGTAATGAGGAAACACATCTTGGAGAGCATGTGTAAAACCAAAAATGACACATTATCTTCAATGAAGATTCACTCGCATCTATTCCATCTAAGCAGCTGTCTTAGTAACTTGAAGACTTTTGGTTCCTATGGGGCAGGATGTACCGGTAGCTCAATAGCCTGATGCGTGGTCGGTTTAGAATCGAACCCCTTCGGTGGCCCCACTGGTCTAGTTTTTGTTCCAGACAAAGGCGCTGTGCTATCCTGTCTGTGGGATGGTGCATATAAAAGATCCCATGCTACAAATAGAAAAATGTAGCAGGTTTCCTCTCTAAGACTATATGTCAGAATTACCAAATATTTGAAATCCAGAAGCCGATGATTAATACATCAATGTGCTCTAGTGGAGTTTTTAAACAAAACAAATTTTAACTTTCTACCTGTTCCGTCTTGGCAGTCTTTGTAAGTTGAAGACTTTTAGTTCCCTGTCTGAGATTATTCACAGCTAATTTAGAGATTCTGTCAGAATTACCAAATATTTGAAATCCAGTAGCTGATGCTTAATACATCAATGTGCTGTAGTGGTGGTGTTAAACAACAAACTTTAAACTGTTTTTTGAAGAAAAAAAATTCTGGATCCTTGTCCTGAGATTATTCCCGACTAATTTAGGGATTTCTAATCACCCACCAAGTGTTTATTTTGAGTGTTGGTTTTTTCCTTGTTTCAGCATCTGACATACTTTTCAACAAGAAGAACCGAAGACGACACAGTATTAACCGAAACTTTGTTGGTGATTACATCGGCCTCGACAACTGTCCTGAGTTACGTGCCCTTGTTGGCAGGCGCGAACGAATCGAGTTTGCTGACACCGTGAACAAATATGATAGGAGATTCAAGGTTTGTGTGTGCTTATTTTGTGTCCTATCTAGCCCAGTGGTAAAGCGCTCACCTGATGCACTGGTGGTCTAGGTCAGGGGGCCAATTGGGCTATTTCTCGTTCCAGCCAGTGTACTACGACTGGTATATCGAAGCCATGGTATGTGCTATCTTGTCTGTGGGATGGTGCATTTGAAAGATCCCTTGCTACTAATGGAAAAATGTAGCGGGTTTTCTCTCTAAAAATTACCAAATGTTTGACATCCAATAGTCGACGATTAATAAATCGGTGTGCGGTGTTGTTAAATAAAACAAACTCCCCCCCCCCCCCCCCCCCCCCACCTTTGTTGTCTTCCTTTGAGAACATTAGTTGGCTGAGACATAAGTAACTTGTAGTAAATTCCATTGTATGAAAAAAGGCATTCCCAATTGGACAGACTAGAGGTAAAAATCATAGGAACAATCTTCCAGTTACCTCAGATTTTATTTTGTCTTCTTTCAGTCTGTGAAGAGAGATCTGCTGTTGACTGGCAAAATGTTGTACATGATTGGACTGGAAGTGGTGAGTTCAAAATGTTGTACTTGATTGGACTGGAAGTGGTGAGTTCAAAATGTTGTACCTGATTGGACTGGAAGTGGTGACTTTAAAATGTTGTACCTGATTGGACTGGAAGTGGTGAGTTCTAATTGTTGTACCTCATTGGACTGGAAATGGTGAGTTCTGATTGTTGTACCTGATTGGACTAGAAGTGGTGAGTTCTAATTATGGGCAGAGATATCACACAGAACAGAGCAGAACAGAACAGAACAGAACAGAACAGAACTTTATTACACTCAGGCCGTTATGCAAGGGCTTAAGAGGAACATACATATTCTGATTTTGACAAGATGGTTAACAGGAGGACACAAATAATAGGAATACATTGCTTGGTACATATATGAATACAAATACAAATACATGACATTACATTACATTATAAAGATATGTCTATTAATAATATAAATACATGATATTACATTATAGAGATATGTGTATTAACCATATAGATGCATTCTGCGATGTAACAAAGTAGAACCCAAAGAAGGAATTTTAACTGCATCATACATATTGAAGATTCCGTAAAGTGAAGTTATTAATATTATGCAAATTATTCACAGAAATACTAAATTATTTTAATTCATAATTTGGCTTATCAGAGGAACAAAAGTGACAATTGAAAAGCAGAAATTAACAAATTAACAGGAATAAAAAAAACGTTTCTGGCTCTAAAATCGTAGTTGAAATTATATTAACTTTAGAATTTTAAGATATTTTACCTTGCAAATGTTTCTTATTATTTTACTATCATGGTACTTTTTTTTCTTAAATTAGAGGGAAGTTACTGTTACAAATGTGTCTACCTTTTTTGATATTGGGAAACATACTAGTCAGTTGTCAGTTAGATTTTACACCATATAAAGTGCAAGGTAGTGGACTAAAATTGCTGTAATTGTCACCAACTTGAATAGCTTTGGAGTTACTCCCCTTTGATATGTTTCTATTCCACAAAACCTTTTTCAATTTCAGTGTGCATATACACGTATATTTTATCACCAAGATTAGATGACATAAGGTCAGTTAGTACATGTATGTTTGCAATGTTGGACAAACTTACTCTTTTTGTTTTCAATTTCAGATCAAAAAAGGACCAGACAAAGGGAAGAAAATTCTAGTCGTCAAGCGACATATACCACTAGATCAGATCACTAGTATAGGTTTGAGGTAAACTGTCAAATTGTTTTATTTTTTAAATAACAATGGATACTGACCATGATAAGAGGAAATTTTAGCCAGTGATTAATAAATCAATGTGCTCTAGTAGTGTTGTTAAACAAAACAAACTTTAAATTTTATTCACTGTTTCACAATTATTATTTAATTACTTTAATTAAGGCTGGGTAATGTGGCAATGCCCTAAATTTATTTGTTATTATGTTCTGCGGTGAAACCCCTCTAAACTGAATACCCACGGGACCAAGTAAAAAAGTTTGTTTTTAGGGGTATTTGGTTTATGTACTAATATTTAAAAAGTGACTGAATAACATCCAGTTTTGAAGCAGTTCCAGTTTATAGAGAGCCTAGTCTATTTGGTTTATGTACTAATATTTAAAAAGTGACTGAATAACATCCAGTTTTGAAGCAGTTCCAGTTTATAGAGAGCCTAGTCTATTTGGTTTATGTACTAATATTTAAAAAGTGACTGAATAACATCCAGTTTTGAAGCAGTTCCAGTTTATAGAGAGCCTAGTCTATTTGGTTTATGTACTAATATTTAAAAAGTGACTGAATAACATCCAGTTTTGAAGCAGTTCCAGTTTATAGAGAGCCTAGTCTATTTGGTTTATGTACTAATATTTAAAAAGTGACTGAATAACATCCAGTTTTGAAGCAGTTCCAGTTTATAGAGAGCCTAGTCTATTTGGTTTATGTACTAATATTTAAAAAGTGACTGAATAACATCCAGTTTTGAAGCAGTTCCAGTTTATAGAGAGCCTAGTCTATTTGGTTTATGTACTAATATTTAAAAAGTGACTGAATAACATCCAGTTTTGAAGCAGTTCCAGTTTATAGAGAGCCTAGTCTATTTGGTTTATGTACTAATATTTAAAAAGTGACTGAATAACATCCAGTTTTGAAGCAGTTCCAGTTTATAGAGAGCCTAGTCTATTTGGTTTATGTACTAATATTTAAAAAGTGACTGAATAACATCCAGTTTTGAAGCAGTTCCAGTTTATAGAGAGCCTAGTCTATTTGGTTTATGTACTAATATTTAAAAAGTGACTGAATAACATCCAGTTTTGAAGCAGTTCCAGTTTATAGAGAGCCTAGTCTATTTGGTTTATGTACTAATATTTAAAAAGTGACTGAATAACATCCAGTTTTGAAGCAGTTCCAGTTTATAGAGAGCCTAGTCTATTTGGTTTATGTACTAATATTTAAAAAGTGACTGAATAACATCCAGTTTTGAAGCAGTTCCAGTTTATAGAGAGCCTAGTCTATTTGGTTTATGTACTAATATTTAAAAAGTGACTGAATAACATCCAGTTTTGAAGCAGTTCCAGTTTATAGAGAGCCTAGTCTATTTGGTTTATGTACTAATATTTAAAAAGTGACTGAATAACATCCAGTTTTGAAGCAGTTCCAGTTTATAGAGAGCCTAGTCTATTTGGTTTATGTACTAATATTTAAAAAGTGACTGAATAACATCCAGTTTTGAAGCAGTTCCAGTTTATAGAGAGCCTAGTCTATTTGGTTTATGTACTAATATTTAAAAAGTGACTGAATAACATCCAGTTTTGAAGCAGTTCCAGTTTATAGAGAGCCTAGTCTATTTGGTTTATGTACTAATATTTAAAAAGTGACTGAATAACATCCAGTTTTGAAGCAGTTCCAGTTTATAGAGAGCCTAGTCTATTTGGTTTATGTACTAATATTTAAAAAGTGACTGAATAACATCCAGTTTTGAAGCAGTTCCAGTTTATAGAGAGCCTAGTCTATTTGGTTTATGTACTAATATTTAAAAAGTGACTGAATAACATCCAGTTTTGAAGCAGTTCCAGTTTATAGAGAGCCTAGTCTATTTGGTTTATGTACTAATATTTAAAAAGTGACTGAATAACATCCAGTTTTGAAGCAGTTCCAGTTTATAGAGAGCCTAGTCTATTTGGTTTATGTACTAATATTTAAAAAGTGACTGAATAACATCCAGTTTTGAAGCAGTTCCAGTTTATAGAGAGCCTAGTCTTGAGGGGTTTCACTGTCTTATTTGTTACTGTGTACTGTATGCCTTGTTTCCTGTTGATATATTTATATTATAATGTTGGCACATGCTGTCCTGATTCATACAATCATCTTAATCATATTGAATTCAATTAAGGATTGTCTGTTATTTCTTATACGTTCATCCGGGTATGCACCAAAAAAATCATCCGCAAACTGAATTGGCGAAGCCATTCTCACATAAGTTTGCAGATGATTTTTGGGGGGTTCATACCCAGATGAACTTAAAAGAAATGACAGACAATACTTATAATTAAATTTGATTCATACTTGCTAATAATAACACCAGAACTTCAAACTTTATTTTGAATTATTTTTGGTTCATAAACAATAACGCTCAATAAGACAACTTGCCCATATAAAATGACGTCATCAGATATGATGTTCCCATATGACGTGATTTTTACATGCATCGGGAAATTAACAAGCTTCTGTTGCAACGTCAGGACCAATGGGATGACATTATATTGTATTGAATGTAACGGAAATTTAATTATTCATTCTTACAAGATATTTTCTTTGTTTTTTCCAGCACAATGCAGGACGACTTTTTCTTGGTGAACGTTCAGAATGATTACTCGAGTTTACTGGAGTCGGTGTTTAAGACAGAGTTCCTCACGACACTGTTCAAGCGGTACAAAGACGCCGTCAGTCGTCCGCTCACCATACACTTCTCTGACAGGTGGGAGACGATTAGTCATACTCTAACCACCGGCATTAAAGTGACAGACCCTAGTTGTTAAACACTAGGACATATTTTAACTATTAGAGCTGTTTTTTGATAATTTAAATTAGAAGTAGTTAGATTTTATTATTTAGAATATCAATTTTTGTACACCTGACGTTTTGGTCATCCAGGTTTTTTTCAATACCCTAAAATGCATTTATTGTAATTCTAAAAATGTGTACTTTCAAACAGGTAGGCAGCACATACCACAACTTTTGATATACCAGCAGTCGTGCGGAACTGGTACTTCTATACTTTAGTGCAGATTTGTTTTTTTAAAATGACACTTCTCAAAATGTGAAAGAGAGAAAATTACATTCTTCAAAATAATCAGGAAAAGTGTGTTTTGTTTAAAAGAGGTATGCAATATTTCACACCCATCGGACTGAAGTTAGGTGTGTGCGACTGCCTGACTCACATTCAGGCCTCTCAAAACCACAAGTCTGTTGGTGTATAAAAAACGTTTTGTGCTGGAATTCACCGAGACTTTTTTTCAACTTATTTTGGGACTTATTTCCAATTAAGGTTCAAGCACGCTGTCCTGTGCAAACACCTTCAGCTGGACAGTGGGTTAATGGTTAGTTCTTTGTGGTTAGTGAGAGAGAAGAGGGTGTAGTGGTCTTACATCTACCCACTGAGTCATTAAAACTTGCTCTGGGTGGGAGCCGGTACCAGGCTGCGAACCCAATACCTACCAGCCTTATGTCTGATGACTTAACCACGCAATCACCGAGGCCAGTCACTGAGTCATATTTTGAGTGTCTCGTACCGTGTTTTCAGTCTTGACTCGTGTTTTGAGTGTCTTGTACCGTGTTTTCAGTCTTGACTCGTGTTTTGAGTGTCTCATACCGTGTTTTCAGTTATGACTCGTGTTTTGAGTGTCTTGTACCATGTTTTCAGTCTTGACTCATGTTTTGAGTGTCTCATACCGTGTTTTCAGTCTTGACTCGTGTTTTGAGTGTTTTGTACCATGTTTTCAGTCTTGACTCATGTTTTGAGTGTCTTGTACCATGTTTTCAGTTTTGACTCATGTTTTGAGTGTCTTGTACCATGTTTTGTACCATGTTTTGAGTGTCTTGTACCGTGTTTTGAGTCTTGACTTGTGTTTTGAGTGTCTTGTACCATGTTTTCAGTCTTGACTCGTGTTTTGAGTGTCTTGTACCATGTTTTCGGTCTTGACTCGTGTTTTGAGTGTCTCGTACCGTGTTTTCAGTCTTGACTCGTGTTTTGAGTGTCTCGTACCATGTTTTCAGTCTTGACTCGTGTTTTGAGTGTCTTGTACCATTTTTTCAGTCTTGACTCATGTTTTGAGTGTCTTGTACCATGTTTTCAGTCTTGACTCGTGTTTTGAGTGTCTTGTACCGTGTTTTGTACCATGTTTTGAGTGTCTTGTGCCGTGTTTTCAGTGTTTTATACTGTGTTTTCAGTGTTTATTACTGTGTTTTCAGTCTTGACTTCCCCGTGAAGAAGGAAGGATGGGGTGGAGGCGGCAACAGACAGCTCAAGTTTGTCGCGGGCTCTGGCGACGTGGCGGTTCTGAAACCTTCTTCAAAAACCCTCATCATTAGTATTGGGCCAGGTCTGCCAAAGGATACCAGTAAGAAATATTATATATGGTGGTTTTTTAAATATTTATTTCCCCAGATACAGAACATAGCAATGTCCTGTTTTGGATATTGGGTCATCTCAAATCTTTTTTTCTTTTTTAAATACAAATAAAATCAGATAAATATTTAGTAAAAGACAGTCATTGAAAAATCCCAGATCACAATATATAGCAATGTAACATAGGCTAAGAATAACAATGATGTTTGATGTTATTTGAGATTTTTGTTTAATTATTTGTTTTTGTAGGACCCGGCTTGAAGCGTCCAGTTAGTAATGGTGCACCGTACCGTCCAGCAGGAAGATCAGCACCGCCACCAGTGCGGGGTGTGGCATCACGAGGCCCTGCCCCTAATCGCCCCGCCCCACGGATTTCATCCAGTGCTGCACCTCCCCCTCCAATATCCAATCCACCCTCCAGAAGCCACGGTTTGTACAATATTTACACTTGCTGTACTCAGTAAGCAGCAGGTTTATTAATCTGACGACTACTGGTTTAATTTTTGAAAAAAATCACGTTGAGTGGGTACAAGTTTATAACGTTTACTCACATATTTTCACTTAACATTTTATGAATATAGAAAATAATGTTCAGATGTGAAAGGGTAAGTATTATTTTTGTCGGGGGTTTTCTCATTTGTATAGTTTTTAAGAGCAGTTATTGTTGTTTAAAATTATGTAAACAATGCCTTTTCTAACGTGCATTTGTGGTGAGATATCCAGTATTTACAGCTATTATTCCCAATCACGTTGTTTTATTGTCCACAATTATTGTGAACTGTGATTCATATCCCAATATTTTGTTTGTTAAATTGGTCAAATTTATTATCAAATTAGCTGTCACAATCAGCTATCAATTCTGCAAAGTCACTGTGACGTTCCTCCACTGTTGTCTAGTGAATATACTCGCTGAAAACCACTTTTTCAAATCAGTATTCCCAGGTATTTCACAAAAACAAACACAAAAGTAAAGTGGCCAATTTAGTCTCGACCTGTTTTATTATTTCTGGTCAGTCACATGTGCAAAAAGGCAGGAAATATGAATTTGTGAATGCTCTGCATATTGTATAGTGTCTTGGCTTGTGTGATGTCAGGCAAGCTATCTCACCTACAGTAGTCGGAATTTTAAAAATTGTCAGTTATTTCTTTTAGATTCATTGGACAATGAATAAAACTCTATATCATATGCAAATTTTGTGATTCGGCGAAGCCTTTCACATAAAAGTTTGCTACGGCTTGATCAATGGGATGGCTTTAAATTGTAATTATTATAATGGAAATTTAATTATTTGTAGATGAGTATATATGGCAGTCAAAGTAATTTATGCTTCTATTTTCTAAAAGCAAGTGTATATTTGTAGAATATTTACAGCAATAATAATTATTTTTTTGTTTAATTATGTGTTCACTGATAAAATCTGTATTCAACAGTTAAACGACAGTCGAGTATTGAACTTCAGGACAAGATTCTGAAGCAGCGATCTCGAACTAAGGCTTCTGACAAGATGCCATCACTCCCTCGAGACGGGGCGCAGCGCATGGCTAAGAAACTGAACCAGGCGATTCTTAACAACAACAATGAATACCTGGCCACACCAGACGCAGGGGTCGCTGGGTAGGTCATACTTAAAAACAACAAGTACCACGAAAACCGAACAACCACAGGAACAAGTAAAGAGTCTGGTTTTTTAGGGGTAACTGGTTTAGAGAGGTGCTGGTCTGTACAGATATTTTAAAATGTTCTCTGAAAAAAACGTCCAGATTTGAGGGAATTTTGGTTTACTGAGTGTTTTGAAAGGTTTCATTGAATATGATGCTTCAAACATTTATACATTGGAGAAGAGAATGTATCTTCTAGACAAATAGACAAATAGACAACTCTAACAATTAAACTGAATGCAGAATTTTGATTCAAATATTGGGAAAATTACTGTAAGTGCTGCTGACCAATTTGATAATTTAAACATTTAACCCTTTTTTTCTTCTGTTTTTTGAGGGGTAAGGGTGATGTTATGTTTATGTAGGCAAATTGCCATATGTTAGATCTGTAATAACTGTTGATTTAACAGCTTCCTTCCTTTTGTAATCAAGAGCGTGTAGGAGGTTTGCGAATTAGTCTATCTGTCCAATTGTGTCATTGCACAAAGTGTCTTATTAATAAATGTATAACCTCTAAACCGGACACTCACTGGCCCAAAGAAAACAGTCTGGTTAACAGGGTTATCCAGTTTATAGAAGTTCTGTTCTGTACTGATATTTGAAAAGTGACCATGGAAAATATCCGGTTTTGAGACAGTTTTGGTTTCTGAGGTTCCAGTTTTCACTGTATATATTAAATTACTGTTCATTTTGTATTTGGCAGCTGAAATCTGGCCGGTGCTTATAAATCTTTTAGAGTCTAGACTACAGACTCTAATAGTCTGAGACAGTAATATCATGGCCATGCCATACAAATTGTATGCATGTGACATCATTAAAGATTGAGTCTGGATTCTACTAAAAGTTTTCTAAGCATGGGGCCTGATTAGTGTTATGATCATCTGTCGACCATTATAGTTTGATTAAAATTACTTTAATTTATTTGTGTGTATAAATTCTGACTGTATATTTTGTATATTTATATTTATTCAGAATGCAAAGACAGAAGCGTATATCGGCCAAACCCACCCCTGCTGGGGGAAAACCCCGCCCTGGTTTGAAGCCCAAACCCAAACTGCCTCAGTGTAAATGTCTGTACGCTTACGATGCCCAGGATACAGATGAACTCAGTTTTAACACTGGAGATATTATCGACATTGTTAAAGAAGGTGAGCATATTTCATTTTCATTTCAACTTTATTTTCGTGGTTATATCCAATTAAGGTTCAAGCACGCTATCATGGGCACACATCTCAGTTGTCTGGGCTGTCTGTCTATGACTGGTTAATTGTTAGTAGATGTTAGTTGGTGAGAGTATTAATGACAGAAAGGAGGACTTAATGGTCTTACACCTACCCATTGAGCCCATAAGAACTCGCTTTGGGTGGGAGACGGTATGGGGATGCGAACCCTGTACCTACCAACCTTTTGAGACCGACGGCTTAGACCACTGCGCCGTCTAGGCCGGTCAGTGAGCATATTGTATGTGATGTCTGGTTGTTGTTATATGTTGCACATATAGAGGTTTTGTCCATCCTTTTTTTTATATTGTTATATGTATATATATTCTCATGTTATATGGAAATCGGGTTTCCCGCTTGTAAGGAATGTGGGAGGGGTGAGACATAGCCCTGTGGTAAAACACTTGTCTGATGAGCGATCGGTGTATGATCAACACCAGTTGGTGGTCCCATTGGGCTATTTCTCGTTCAATCCAATGCTCACCAGCTGGTGTAACATAGGCCGTGGTATATACTATCCTGTCTATTTGATGATGAATATAAAAGATCCCTTGCTGCTAATCAAAAAGAGTAGCACATGTGATGGCAGTGTGTTTCCTCTCATGTTCTCTGTGGTCCTGAACTATATGTCCAATGCCATATAGCCGTAGTTAAAATGTGTTGTGTGTCGTTAAATAAAACATTTCTTTATGTATAGAATGGGTTGTACTAAAACATGACATGAGTGTGGATAAATATGTGCACAGGACATAGCCCAGTGGTGAAGTGCTCGCCTGATGTGTGGTAGATTTAGGATCGATCCCTGCCAATGGATACATTGGGCTATTTCTTGTTCCAACAAGTGCATCACAACTGGCTGTGGTATATGCTGTCCTATCTGTGGGTTGGTACTTATAAAAGATCCCTTGCTTCTAATGGAAAAATGTAATGGGTTTCCTCTTTAAAACTATCTGTCATAATTACCAAATGTTTGAAATGTAATAGCTGATGATTAATAAATCAACATGTTCTAATGGCGTTGTTAAAGAAAACAAACTTTTAACTTTATAAATAAATTTTAAATTAATTAAGTCGGACTATTCGTTAATATGCAGTGTTATTCGTTAATGTGCAGTTGTGGGATCCAACTCACTTGTTAAAGCATTCGCCAGGGGTGCCTGGGTCACGGGATTGAACTGCCTCTGCGGACCCATCTGTTTTTCTCCTGTCCCCCAGGCGGGACATAGCTCAGTGGTAAAGCGCTTGCTTGATGCGTGGTCAGTCTAGGATCGATCCCCCTTAATGGGCCCCATTGGGCTATTTCTTGTTACAGCCAGTGGACATGCACCATGACTGGTATATCAAAGGCCGTGGTATGTGCTATCCTGTGGGATGGTGCATATAAAAGATCCCTTGTTGCTAATCGGAAAGAGTTGCCCATGAAGTGGCGACAATGGGTTTCCTCTCTCATTATCTGTGTGGTCCTTAATCATATGTCCGACGCCATATAACCGTAAATAAAATGTGTTGAGTGCGTCGTTAAATAAAACATTTTCCTTCTCCTGTCCCAACCAGTGCCCCATGGCTTGTATATCAAAGGTGATGTCAGGTGCTCTGTTATCAGTGGGAAAGCACATATAAACGGGCATGTTTCCTCAAGACTATGTGTCGGAGTTATCAAACATTTAACATGTAATAGCTGATTTTAATTCAGTGTGCCGTGTTGGTGTCGGTAAACCAAATAAACTTTAAAGGAAGACTATGTGTCAGAGTTATCAAATATTTAACATGTAATAGCTGATTTTAATTCAGTGTGCCGTGTTGGTGTCGGTAAACAAAATAAACTTTAAAGGAAGACTATGTGTCAGAGTTATCAAATATTTAACATGTAATAGCTGATTTTAATTCAGTGTGCCGTGTTGGTGTTGGTAAACAAAATAAACTTTAAAGGTAGACTGTGTGTCAGAATTGTCAAACATTTGACATCTAGTAATATAAATTATAATTATTACACATGCTCATGTCATAACAATCACTCAATATCTAACTAGTGTAATATTGGTGTTAACGTGAGCATGACATAGATCACTTGATGACCCAATTCGTAGAAAAATAACGTGAAGTAGGTATCGACATTTCTTACTTCTGCGTTGCGGCTTGTTTGCAGTTGGTTTGTAATAAATAAAATACTAAACTAGCTTGTTTGTCATACCATTTTTATGAAACTTGTGAACAGTTTAGGTGTCTGACACGCGCTCGTCAGATACCTAAACTGTTCACTCATTTCATAAAAATGGTATAACAGGCAAGCTCGTTTAGTATTTTATATTTATTTAATCAGTATGTTTTAAATTAATGGTGTTGTTAAACAAAAATAAAGTGTTACTTATAATCAGGTTCTTGTGTTATTTATTATTTTGCAGACAGTGCTGGATGGTGGCAAGGAAAGTTACGAGGAAAGGAAGGACTTTTTCCGGCCAACTATGTGGAAAAATTATGAGAACTTAAAAAGAAAACATTGTGATAAACTATTCAGGTTGACCACCTATTTGTTGTGAAGTCGCTTCAATCAGTGTCACTTCAGAATTACCACTGATTGTACAAGGAAATGCTGAAATATAGTCATCTTTTTGCAAGTTTTTTTCTTGGAGAAGTCGTAAAGTATTCATTTTGATCACAGAGTGTCAATTCTTTAAAAGGAATTAAGTTTAAAGCACTTTAATTCATTTATTTACAACTATAAAATCCAGTCGAGAATAATATTTATATTAATTATTTAACATTAATGAAATTGAATATAATTTATATAAAGTTTTTTTTTGATTTTAATTTTAATGCTAGTATAGTGAAAGCTAGGTAAAACAAACTGATTTGAGTATTATTTTTTGATTAATCAGGCTGATTGTTCATTTTAGAAATGTTGTCGCCTAATTTTGCCATATAATATAATTTGTTAATTCAATATGTTAAAAATACCAGAAAATTAGTATTTTTGTTTCTATTTTGTTTTAAGACATAACAAAAACAAAACAGCAAAAATTGCTGAAAATAATACACTGGATGAAATAATAATTAAAGCTTGTATTTTTTGTTGTACTAGACACAGCTGTCACTTGGTAATTTGGTGCCTATGACCTGCTACATGTGTACTGATAATCAAAGATTTGACGCCATGCATTACGAGTCGTATGATACATTTACTGCATCCCATGGCAACATTTTAATCACTATTACAACCATTGCAATTGCCCACGGCAATCGGCAATGCCATGTAGTTTTTAATTCTCCACGGCACATGTTTTGCCTTGGACTATAGTCATGGTTTTTACCAATGGCTTGTTGTTTTTTTACCATGGACATTTTCTTAATTGCAGGGATTGTATTATAAATTTTTTTATAGCAAATATTGTTGTTTAGAAAAGGGAAGTAATTTTTCTTTTAAATTATGGTTGCAATAAAATTGATTTTTTTTTTTTTCTTATGATTAGTTAGGTTGCGGAAATGTGTATTTTGTTTAAGGTAGATCGAAGCCTTTTCCACCGATTTATCATTGTAATTGTCTCATGGTTTCTTGTATAGCTAATATACATTGCTTGCTTAGTTACATTTTGAACGCAGTATGATTTTGTATCCAATGTATTGTTTGAATTACATTTGTATGTTGAGCTTATGTTGCATGCTGACACTGTAACAAATAATGTAAATAATGTGTGTGTGTGTATAATAATTAGAAGTATGGCCAGTGCTTATGCAGATTTTGCCCAACTGATGTCATTTCAATGACAAAGAAAAGACATTTAATTCAGATCTGAAGAGTTGTATTTAATTATTGAATGCACAATGAGCTTATTTCTGATATTCAGAACCAATCGATGAACAACCCAAAACACAGAAATATAGAAACAAGCAAAACTAAAACAAAACAAAATTAAAATAAACTGCATGTAACATCCAAAATAAAAATGACTGCCAGGATATAAACCTGCTGTCTCAAATATTGATAAGATCTCATTTTGACCAGATGGAAGTCTAGTGTTTACTCATTAGGAGCCGATCCACGGGGTTATTGCTGGAGATGCTCACCCCATCCCCCAAACTTCAAAGCACTATGGAAATCCTCTATATACATGTAATGCAATTTAGTATTCTTTGGAATACCCTATGTGGCCTTTTTGAACTTAGAATCTTGGATTGGATATAAGCACGAAAATAAGTTGCAGTGAAATGTTTCAGGAACACTCTACCCACCAAAAAACAACAAAACACAAGAACAACAAAATATGAATGTATACTGAACGGAAGTTATTAGTTACATTTCACTGCCACAGTCGGTTTAAATTACATGTAAATTATGTGATAAGTGTGTTGTTGATTTCTGCTGCAGAAAAGTGCATATACAAGTAATTATTAATGATCATTTTCCTTCTGTCATCATTTGTCATGTGGTCAACAGATTTATTTCACCGGCCTTCTCTATCTGTTGTATATATCATGAAAAATAGTAAATGTTTATTATGTACACAGTTTGTAGAAATAGTTTTGGACTGTTTCTTAAAAAGATTTGGTGTGGTTTAACTTAATCCTCTAGTTTAGTAGCTATTTGAGATATTCAGGTTACGTCCATTCTCTTGTTGTTTTTTAAGTTTGCAATTAATGGGGAAAATATAGTTATATATATTTTTTGTTATAAAAAAAGTAATGTAAATGTGATAGAAATTACTTAAAAGTAGTCTTTCATGATCTACTAAATTAAATGTAATATGAAAGTTGTTTTACAGTTCATACTCTCAATAATACATTGTTATTGTTGTTTACATTCCAGACTAGATAATATTAAAAACAATATTAGACAGATGGTTCACCATATTTTGATACACGTATATCATATGCCAAGTAGAATTATACTTAATGAAGCTGCAGAGTAAAGCATCAGGGAAGTCTAATGGTAAAACAACCACCTGTCCATAAGGGACACCTCACTATTAATGAAGCTGCAGAGTAATGCATCAGGGAAGTCTAACGGTAAAACAACCACCTGTCCATAAGGGACACCTCGCTGTGTCCCTTCAACATATCACTACATTTATTCCAATCTATAAATGAAGGCCGCTTTATGTAGGTTCAGTGGGCGACCATTATGGACAGGTTTGACTAAATACATTAACAAGTGCATTAATAATATATGCTTTACCAATTTTGCTCTTCTTTTTGTTTTGTTTAGATGAGTATGTTACAACTTATTGATCGTTGACACAAACCAGAAATGGAACTTTCTGTCCTCTTGTTTTCAATTAGTCAAATTTTGCTCTTCTGACACTAAAATCATCATGCATGTCACAAACGTTTATCTTGACGTTTGATTCTGTTTTTGTAGTATTATTGGGTTTATTTTCTAGTATCCTTGTTTGTTAATTACATCTACTGTACACATACATTTTAAATCTTAAAATACATGGCTATTGGGCAGTGTAAAATTTATTTAGCTGCTTCAGCTTATGAAAGTTAACTTGGCATTGCTTCCAAATTATAATCTTTGTCAAATCAATTGTGTGTTTGGTTGTTTTGGTGTGGTTCAGTAGGTCAAGATGCATTTTATACAAAACAGGAAAGATGTGTGTCTCAGAAAGAAAAACAAATAAGTACACCACGACTGGTATATCAAAGGCTGTGGTATGTGCTGTTCTGTCTGCGGGATGGTGCTTATAATAGATCGCTTCGGGCTAATGAAAAAATGTAACGGGTTTCTTCTCTAAGACTATATGTCAAAATTACTGAATGTCTGATATCCAATAGCCGATGATTGCTCTGGTGGTGTTGTTAAACAAAACTAACTTTAACTTTTATTTCAGTTGGGGGACAGCTAGAATCTGGCTCTGTTGGTAGAGCTCACACATGAGGTGCTTGGGTCATAGGTCGAATCTCTTTCATTGACCCAACCAATGCCTCATGACTGGTATATCAAAGGTCTTGGTATGTGCTGTACTGTATGAGGAAAGTGCATATAATGGTAATGGTAAAATAGTATTGGGTTTGATCTAAGTCTACACATCAGAAATATGAAGTATTTGACATCCAATAGCTGATGGTTAATTAATAAATGTTCTCTAATGTTGTCGTTAAACAGAACCAGCTTTATTTCAGTTAGATTTATTGCTATCTTTGATGTACATGTAAGGAGGTTTATTTTATTTTAAAAGGAATACATGACCTTTGGGGAATACCTTGGCGTCATTAAACAAAACAAAGTTTAAATTTTGGGGGATACTTTAGATATTGTAAGACTTAATTAAATAACCATTTGTGAATTTGCTTAATATTGTTTCCAACATTGATAATTTGTTATTATTATTTTATTTTTTTAAACAATGGATCTGTGCATGTACATTTCTCCATCTAGGCTGTGTTGTATATCTCTGCTTATGTAATGTAAATTTTAATATGTGCTTCACTGCAAGTTTAATATATTTATAGCAAACTTTATGCACATAAATCCTGCATGTGGAGCAATATACGTGTATTGCTGTGATAAAAATATATCTTTACATATAGCTTTGAATACTGACCACATTCCTATTGATTTTGCTGTCACTATATATTAATTATTATAATATATAATGTAAGATATGACATACAAATTATATTATATAACAAATTTTGATCACTATAATTATTTAGCCTGTTACTCAGTGGACATCCCATTTGAACTATATAATTTGTACTAGTCTTTATATAAAAAAATTTTAAATATGTTAAAGTTTCCATACTCTTTGTAAGAAAATGGAAGTAAAATTTATAAC
Source organism: Gigantopelta aegis (assembly GCF_016097555.1). Classification (NCBI taxonomy): domain Eukaryota; kingdom Metazoa; phylum Mollusca; class Gastropoda; order Neomphalida; family Peltospiridae; genus Gigantopelta; species Gigantopelta aegis. The sequence continues at coordinate 4,115,406 of NC_054700.1, read as the reverse complement.
ACAGGAAGTGTAAGGAAACTAGTTTATTCTAATTAGGTGTGAATTGGAGTTTAAATATTATTTTGTTCACGTGACAAAGTTTACGTGTTAGTTACCAAATGTTTTGTTGTTAGACTGATGGATTGTTTTCAACCGAACAAGGCTGATTTTTCATGTTGACAGTTTCCCCAAGAAAAGTGACCTTTTGGATTCAAAAGTGACCTTTTGTTTTAAATGTGACCTTTTCAATTTAAAAGTGACCTTTTTGTCTTGCTGGAGAAGACTAAATTACGAAGCCCGGATTCTTTTTAAAAAAGAATTTGTTTACTGCATCCACCCCTACAAGATCCTTGGTAGGTCTATAGATGTTTGGTGTAGAAATATGTAACTGGTAACTAAGTCAATTTAATATTAAAATATATATATATATATATTGGTTGTCTACAAGTACTTATTTACACATGGTTAATGTGCCTAAAATATTTATGTGATTGTTAACTTTATAGTATATATTATATGCATTTTTATATATTAGGTTAAATTGTTGCATATATGTATAGTTATTGTATATTTGCCTTGAAATATATATATATATATATATATATGTAATTGTAATTTCTTTATTGGTAGACTATCTTACAAATATCTGGTATACTTGTACATTTATCAAATTCTGTTACAACTATCTCTACAATTGTACATTTATCTTCTAAAAATATACTATTTTCAATATTGGCTGTATTTGTTGTTTGTTGTTTGTTTTTGGCTGTTTGACCGGCCTCGGTGGCGTCGTGGTTAGGCCATCGGTCTACAGGCTGGTAGGTACTGGGTTCGGATCCCAGTCGAGGCATGGGATTTTTAATCCAGATACCGACACCAAACCCTGAGTGAGTGCTCCACAAGGCCCAATGGGTAGGTGCAAACCACTTGCACTGACCAGTGATCCATAACTGGTTCAACAAAGGCCATGGTTTGTGGTATCCTGCATGTGGGAAGCACAAATAAAAGATCCCTTGCTGCTAATCGGAAAGAATAGCCTATGTGGTCCTTAACCATCTGTCTGACGCCATATAACCGTAGATAAAATGTGTTGAGTGCATCATTAAATAAAATATTTCTTTCTTTGGCTGTTTGTTTTTTGTTATCTTTATACCAAGGGGGTGAGATCTATATGTACCACATCTCAGTCAGTAGGGTGCACCCTAAGGTTCTCTGGTCATAGAATCGAATTCATTGGTGGAGATGGGCGGTGGAGTCCATCCCTACCAGTGCCCAGCATAGTAGGTTTTTTCCGTGTCCGTGGGAAAAGTGTATTGAAAAGACCCCCTGCTGCTAATGAATGAAATGTAGTGGGTTTTTCTCTGAATATTGTGTCAGAATTATAAAATGTTAGACTTCCAATAGCCAATGTTTTAATTTGTTATGTTTAATGACACCACTAGAGCACATTGATTTAGTGATCATCGGCTGTTGGTCAAACATTTGGTGATTTTGATATATAGTCTTAGAGAGGAATGTTTCCACTAGTAGCAAGGGATATTTTATACGTGCTGCCCACACACAGGAGAGCACATACCACGGTCTTTGATATACAAGTTGTGTGGCACTAGCTGGAATGAGAAATAGCCCAATGGGCCTCCTGATGGGGATGGGGATCGATCCTGCTCCTGTTAGGTTAATCAATACACTCTAAGGTTAATCAATACACTCTAGTAATGTTATTAAACAAAATAAACTTTACTTTTAGAACTGCATTGTCACAAAGCAAACACAATTGGTTGTATATGGGTTTTTTATTTTTGTATTAAATATATGGATTACAATTAAATCTCGAAACATATTGTTCAGTACTTGTGCTATGGGTAGCCACATGAATCACTTGTGTGCCTGTGCCTCGAGAGGAATGCCTAAGTCCAAATGTTTGTGGTGAGACGTTGCTCAGTGATAGAACACATACCTCAGGTATGGTGGGTTCTAGGGTCAATCCTCGTATAAATGATATGTCTTGAGAAAATCACTGGTATGTTTATGGACTATGGTATATAATGTGTCTGAGAAAATCACTGGTATGTTATGGACTGGTATATAATGTGTCTGAGAAAATCACTGGTATGTTATGGACTATGGTATATAATGTGTCTGAGAAACTCACTGGTATGTTATGGACTATGGTATATAATGTGCCTGAGAAAATCACTGGTATGTTATGGACTGGTATATAATGTGCCTGAGAAATTCACTGGTATGTTATGGACTGTGGTATATAATGTGCCTGAGAAACTCACTGGTATGTTATGGACTGGTATATAATGTGCCTGAGAAAATCACTGGTATACTATAGACTGTGGTACATAACATTATGACTATATTAAAATGACTCATGTATATCATGAATGTGGTATATGATATGTCTGTGAGAAACTGACTGGTATGTCATGGACTGGTATTTCATACCGCGTCTGTGAAAATTTAACCAGTATATATGTCTGTGAGAAAATCACTGGTATATCATGGATGTGGTATATGATATGTCTATAAGAAAATGATTGGTATATATATATATATATATATAAACCTGATACATAACGGACTGTAGTATATGATATTGCATCTGTGAGAAAATGACTGGTATATCGTGGATTGTAGTATACCATATTATTGTGTCTGAAAAAATAAAGGTAACAGTTCTTTAGAAAATGCATACATAACGGTATGTTTGCACTGGAAAATGGCAGTTGTAGGGATGGGGGGAGGGGGTCAGCAGGGTTTCACTCACACCCCAAATCATTTATACCTATAACAATATTAAAAACATAATAAAATTTACTATATAGTTCCAACTTAATTAACAGTGGTGTGAACCCATGGAAAAGTCTTTTATTACACCTCGGTCGATTCCGTAAATATATCCGTAATTGGCCGAATGAACAACAGCGTTATTAGTGACGTGCATTTCCGGTTGTTTTGCTGTTTGTGTTCGTGGAAAGGTATTCGTCAGTTTAAAAGTTGACCTAGGATGTCAAGTAAGTGTTTTAAAGGTTTACATTTGCATTATGTAATGTTTTAATGTTTATGCAGTGAACTAAATAGCTCACGCTCATGACCAAATCGGTGATTTTTGTTTCTGTGTCACTGAGAGGATGACCCCATCACACTGTCACCGTGACTGTCGACTCGCACCGCTCTCAATCCCATAGTCATGGCCCATCCCCCCATTTCCACATGCACCGGGTTTCGTTTCCACTATGTCCACAGCCTTTGTCTTTGCGATAAATTTAGCATAGACACCACTTATTGACTGTTGGACTTTTATCCACAGATACTTGTGGCTATGTTTTAAACCAGAACACTCGTCAATCTGTACCAAGCTAGGTGTGCTCCAAGGTGTTTTGGTCCCCTGTCATTTTGTTACCATAGCTCTGCAGAGAATATATTTTTGGTAAAATATCCACCTGTTATCCCTCTACTTTAAACATTAGGCTTATACTATGGTTAGATTTAGGGTTAAAGTGACGCCACACAATAAATTCAAGTCTAGGGTGAGGTTCCCTTAGTTGTTTCTGTACATATCAATACACTGGTGATAATATTACTAACAAGTGGGTAATAACATTTTTTTATTTTGGAACTGCCCAAATTAAGCATAATCATGATAGTGCCTCGTAACCTGTGTATAGGTGAACATAAATTATAGGCCTGGACCCCGTTTTATGAAGCGATCTTAGCACTAAGATCACCATTAGTACATACGGTAGCTTATGCATTTACGGTGATCTTAGCACTAAGATTGTTTTGTAAAACGGGGCCCTGGTAATCTATAGATTAAGACACATTTATGAAATTCACATTATAATCCCTTCACAAATACTTGTATAGTCCGTCCCACTTGGAACACCTTTTTTCATGCTATAAAATTTATGACAACTTATTTATTTCTGAGCCGATTGTTTTCTAAATTGGACACAAAAAGAAGTGTTTTTTTTATATTTTAAAAACACTTTTACTTTTCTTCTTGTAAACGTCAGACCAAACTGAAATTATTTACAAAACCCCCACATTTTTATAGAATGATGAGACAGACTATAATACTGTTCTCGTTCTACTGATACATCTCTGTGTAATTCATGTTAAACAACACAATTGATAAAAATTTAGGTTGTGATGTTTTTGTTTTAAAAAATGTGGAGAATGGCATACTATCCTTGACTTTCTTGATGTGGTAACCTGAATGACCGCTCTACATTTATTTCAATCCCTGTTTGTTACAAACAATCATGGCAATAAATTATAAAATTAAGTCGTATTGGTAATTTTTTCTGGGTAAATATAGATGGAATTTATGTGAATGCAAGGATGTCTGAAAAGGTTGCATGAGTTAAGTGAGTGAGTATAAAGGATTGTTTTTAAGTTTTGACATCGAATTTCTGTGTGTACAGGTAACATTTTGTTTTTAAAAATTTGATTAGTGAAAGTTAGTGATCAGTTGAAAATTGAGTAGCAATTACTTTTAACATTTTAGAATTGTGTAGCAATGCGATACTGAACAAAATATTCCCTGGTCTACAAAGAAGATATGCAAAATGCACAAAAGACTGAGTCTGCACAGAACATGTCCAGACAAGCTGGTCTGGATCTGCCAACCAGCTGTGTGGCAATCTGGAGGTTAAATGTTTAATTCACCATGGTCCTGTGTGTGAGTTAGTTCTCAATGATTCTTACATCTGAGCCATTGATGAAGTGTACGTGTGCTGCATTAGTTGAACTGGAGATAAAGGTATGGGGAGACTTTCACATTCAATGATTCATATATATATATATATATATATATAGGGTGTCTGTTTAAACAGAAAATACCTTTGTTTGCTATTTGTACATGGAACATAAATTAACTGAAGTGATCAGAATTTGGTGTTCCATTATAAGGATTATAAATAATCCATTTGTTTTAATATAATGCATACAGTGTTATTGAAATGATGTTTTTATTGACTTTGATATTCTGTTATCAAGATTATAGCTAATGATTTTTTTTATTCAAACACAGTTTATTGAAAGAGTGTTTTGTAAAATAGGGTCTGTATGATGCTATTGACTGTAAGAAAGTCATGGGCAGGTCTTGGGGGAATTGTCAAACTGTTTATGTTGCTATGAAAGGAAAGGAATGTTTGTTTAATGGCACCACAGCACATTTTAAACTATACATAAATATTAATATGGCTGTTTGGTGTCTTAACATGGTACTGTTGACATTTAGTTTATAGATCACAGAGTGAACTTGCTGTCACCACACTGGCTACTCTTATCAATGAAGCAACAAATTATCTTATGCACATAGACATGGTTCTTAACCATATGTCTGATATGTCATATTAACCGTAATTAAAATGTATTGACTGTGTTGTTAAATAAAAGATTCCTACCTTCCTTCCTTCCCATAGACAGGACAGTACATACCACAGATGTTTGCATGACAAGAATCCCTGGAGACTAGTCTGATCATGTGGTCAAGCATTTTGTATATTCGTAGGCTTCCTAGAACTGACCACAACATGACCCATAGTGAGATTTGGTGGGTGGGCCCCCCTCCCCCTTAAAGTACTGTAAGTGCCCTAATAAAACCCCAGTGTGAATTTGTGATCAGTTTATGAACAAGCAACAAAATGATAGTAAATATTATAGAAATGTATTTCTAGTAGGTATTTCTTGAGTAGAAAGGTGTATTGGATACCTTCTGTATATTAATTTACTTAAACTGGTATTCAAATTGACAATACTTAAAATATCTGTCACAGCAATATTATATCCTCAGAGGAAGGGGGACCCAGAACTGTCACTCTGACAAGTACGTACCCACACCCACTTCTATAGATCTTTGTATCACTATGGTAGGTATTCTCTCCCTTCCATGTAATGGAGTAAACACAGAAAGAACAAATGTAAAATACATACATGTATATGTTGGACTACTGTCTAGTTAAACGAGTGGACATAACCAGTTAAGATTGTCAGGCCTCGATAATATTTCTTGTTCCTTATATATACCTGTATATGCATGTGTCATTGTGTACTATACTTATATATATAGTACTTAGCATTGATCAACTGTTGTTCCACCAACATATGCTACAGTATGGTATGCTATACATGTAGTTAGGTAGTGCCGGTACGCACCGTATTACATATGTTAGCTATGATCTTTAATTGTAGGTAAGCTACTTACAGGTATTATTTGTACTTTTAATAAATGGATTAAGATGTGAGCCATATGTTCACAATGCGGTGCCACTGAGCCATGTAACTTGATACACGTATTTACAGGTAGCCTCCGTGGTAGTGTTAAAATTGGGAGTCTAATTGCAATTTATTTCACCCAGTTCACACCTGTGCATTGCACATTGTATGTAGCACACTGTCACTAATCTTTCTATTTGTTGAACACAAAAAAATATGACAAATACTTGTTAAGGTAGCTCAGAGTTTAAGCTTTATTATAAAATAGCAGAGCCCATATTTTTGAAGCAATATTAGTGAAAGAAAGAAAGAAATGTGGGCCCTGGACATGGCCTAGTGGTAAAGCATATATTTTGCTCTATGTGGTTAGTTTAGGATCGATCCCCATCGGTGGGCCAATTGTGCTATTTCTCATTTCAGCCAGTGCATCACGACTGGTATGTGCTACCCTGTGTGGAATGGTGCATATAAGAGATTCCTTGCTACTAATGGAAAAATATAGTGGGTTTCTTCTCTAAGACTATACATTTGTCTATGTCAAAATTATCAAATTTTGACATCCAATAGCCGATGATTAATAAATCAATGGGCTCTACAGGGAACATAATTGCAGGTGTTTAAGCATTGTAAATGTATGTAGTAACAACCATAGTCTTTTTTTTAATATAAAACAAAGGCTGTCCATTTAAATATTTTCCAAAAATCTTAACCAGCATTCCCAGTTTTCGTTGAATTCTTTATGTAAACAATTCTTGTAATACATATGTATGTTTGAATCCAGTTTTATTGAGTGTGGTGTTCTGTAATTTTGTTTTGTATATATAATACTTTACATTTATAATTAACCAATTTACGAAATTGTTTTCCTTATTTATATCACCAAATAAAATCATAGTTTTGTCAAACTGGAATTCTTCACCTGTTTGTTGCAACCATTGTTCTATAAGATTCCAAAGTTCCACGACTTTGGGCAAGTATAAAACAAGTGATCTGATGTTTCTGGCTGGCGATGACAGAAATTACAGTTTACAGAGATTTGAATCAACATATTTTATTTTATATAAGAAAGTATTCGTTGCTGTAATTCTATGTAGGATTTGGTATTGGAACCATAACAGTGTTGGGTCTTTTAAAATCTTAAATGGCATGTTATAATACTTCGCCCACTCTGAAGGGGAAAAAGCAAATCCTTCAGCAGAGTATTTAATCTGCGAAGTAGGAAGTATATTCGTGTCGTTGAGTAGTTTATAGATTTCTTTACTTCCAGATTTATTTTTCAAAAAGGGTTTTATTTTAACTGATAAAATGGGATGCTTTGAAACACCAACTGTTTGGATGTTAAAAGTAGTTTTCTTGCGTATAAAACTTGTATAGCCTTTAATAAAGAAGCAAATTCTAGAAAATTTTATTTTACGTTATACTTTAAGCTGAATGTGTCATAATCTATAAACTGTCCTTGGTTATTAAGTAAGTCTTGTATAAATAAAATCCCTTTTTTGATGTAATTTCTATATACTGCTGGCTTTTTACCTATAACAATATTGTTATTATACCAAATGTTTGAACATAGAATGTCTTCTGTATTGACAAATGTTTGTTTGTGTTGCAGTAAAATCCAGTTATTTAGTAGATACATCTTTCCAAAGTAAGTTTTTTATTTGTCTTGTCTTTAACTAAATAAAGTGATCCCCAAGAATTATTAAATCTTTCATTGTTAAACCAGTCAAAGAATAGAAGAGAGTTGCCTATTTTAAATTTGATATAAAAAGTCTTCTAATCCAGGTCAGTTTTAATGCTATTGCAAAATTTGTAATATCTACCATTTTGATACCTCCATATTTATAATCTTGCACTAAAACTGCTCTTTTAATTCTAGCTGGTTTGTTTTGCCATATAAAATTGAAAAACAGTATTTATTTGTTTTAATAACTTCTCTGGGGGGGGGGGGGGGGGGGGGGGGGGGTTGGGTAGTGAAATTAATAAATGAGTGATTTTGGGGATTACTAGTGTTTTCACTACAGTTTTTCAAAAACTTTATTGTCATTGGGAATTGATCTGGCCTGGTATTTGTAAAATGTTTAGTCTAGACTCCAGACTAATAAGTCTAAGACTTTAACGTCATGGCAACGTCATACAAATTGAATGTGTGTGATGTCATTTGGAGATTGAATCTGGACTCTAAACGTTTTATAAGCAGGAGCCCTGATTCAAGACAATTAACCTGTTATGGCTGCATATATACACACATGTGAATGTGACGTGTACTATTCCGTGCATCAGATATGTCAGTTGTTCAGTGACTGTGTCCAGCAGCACATTACACTGATCTGTGACTTGTAGAGGTTCATGATTTTAGTTTGTAATCTGACACTAGACATTAATTGCCACCTTTATATCTGTGGAGGGTGTGTTTTGACGAAACATGGCACTTGAGACACAGTTGGCACACAGTGAATTGAGTTGTGTATGTATTTAACCTGATAATTATTTATTCATGTGTATTAAGAAAACAGATTTTAAGATAGAATCCAGAGCAGAGGCTGATCTGGGGGTGGGGGCAAGGGACCAATTCCCCCTAAATATATTCAAGTGTCTTTGTTTCTATGGCTTTTAAAACAAATTTTTAATTGATGTGCCCTGTTCATGAGTTGGTCCATGTTGCCTTTTGCCCTTAGTCCTCCAGTAATTTCATGGATCTGCTCTTGCAGGGGCCCTGTTGGGTTACATGTTTTTTGGATTGCAAATTAAGCAGTTCTCGGTGATTGAGATTTTGGACTTGCCCATATTTACTAATCTGTATTAACTGTAAGACATGTTTTAAAATGATAAAAAGATGTTCTAAGATATACATGTAAAATCTGTATTAACTGTAAGACATGTTTTAAAATGATAAAAAGATGTTTTAAGATATATTTTAGAATGCAAAATGACAATTAAGTATCTGGCATGCTTTTGCAGAACTCACACTCAAAAGTGTTTTGTTTTAAGCAATTATCATTTATGTAGAGTATTTTCTTTCAAATTATTTTTGAATGGCTAATTTAGGCAACATTTTTATTAGCCAACTACTGAATGTTGTAGTGACTGTATAATACATGTAGTTAGCAATTGGCTAATTTATCTATGGGCCTTCTTTTCGTTACCCGCATGTACAAATAATGCCTATATGTTAAAGGGACACACCCTAGTTACGACTATTTGTTAACCATTACGGCATTGTTTTTCGCTATTAAACCCCATTTTTCACAAATAAAATTGCACTTTACTTACATTTTATTATTTAGAATACACATTTCCATTCACCTGAAGTGCTTTTTGGTAATCGTGATGTTTGTAAAACCACGAAATGCATTTTTTGCATTTTTTCACAAGACGTACTGTCGAGAAAAAACCATTAAGCAAGCGAGGTCCAATCTATTTATAGAGGGAATCTTCCTGTGTAAATGTCACAGATGTTGGTATACCACGTGACCGTTATCATTTTGGTTCGGTTTGTTTTCTCGTGCACGGTTCGCGCAATCAACATCCGATTTGTTGTTGTTCATTTGTGAGATTTTTCTTCACAGTTCGTGAACATTTTCAGTAACAATAAAGTTCAGACAAGTAAGTGTCTCAATACAAAATGTTACAAACCCTTAAAACCAATAATTTTGCTAAGTCTTATGATATCTGGAGAGGGGATACAACCAGGACAGAACAGTTGGAACATGTCCAGAAGAGGTGAAAAGAACGCACCCGAAGTCTGTGCGCACTCTGTGAAATTTGTCGTGACGTAGGCATTGTTGTGCTTCGAGCGACATCTACCGGTGACATCAGAATACTAACTTTCAAAATTATTTCAAGCAATTGGGACATGGGGATTCCCATGGTATTTATCGATATAAAACCTGCCTTTTTACTCTATTTGATAAAAACGTGATCTAAGTGTGTTACAGGTTTGTAGATTAACCAAATTATAATTTATTTTCGCAGGATGGAACTAGGGTGTGCGGCTTTAACCTAGCTAGCTCTTTAAATTACAGCACGTCATGTTTTATGTGTTTAAAGTAAACAAATATGACCTGTGATATCTAAAGAGTCATTTTGTGGTTTATATACAAGTACATATATAGATAGGGCCACGGATATTACAGTAAAAGAAAGCTGGGCATTTCAAGCATTTACTACATGGAGAGTAAACACCCACATGTCATATATCAACATTGTGTTTGACAGTTAATGACTGTACTACAGCTGATAACACCTGTCATTGTAGTACAATACAGGACAGTGGAACACAAGTCTGTGACACTCATTGGGTTTGGCACACCCAGTCTAGATTGAAACTCCAAGAAATTGACCACCATACATTTTTTCATAGATTTGTTTCCGACGTCGTCATTTAAGGGGAGCGGTCACTCTCGCTTCCCATCACTCCCCTGAGACTAGTTCAAGAAGAGTGATTTTTAGCTCACCTTAGCATGTGAATTTATATGGCATCAATACAGTAGTATCTTAAATGGCTCCCACCCATTTAATCTAAATTGGTGAAGCAATTAATCACTCCCCGTATGTTTTTTTACGTGGAGATCTGCTGTGAACAATTTTCCAATAAATTAAAGTACAGATCCATTCAGTAATCAGTCTGGATTAAAACAATTATCTCCAGTCAACAGCACCAGTACATGTTAATATCAACAATCCATTTTATTATTAGTCCACAACCAGTCCAACCGGAGGGGACTATAGGTTTCATCTCCGTCCTTCTGTGTCTGTTTGTCTGTCTATCTGTCTGTCCCACATACAGTTTTCCGGATGGTTTTTTGGAATGCCTTGAGATATTGAGATGAAATTGTTTGTATAGCTTTATCATGTACGTTTACAGATCAAGTTTGACTTTCATGGATATTTACCCATTTTTGATGGCATTATGGCCCTTGAACCTAAGAGATGTGAACAATTGTTTTCCAGACTTTTTTTCAGAAGATCTTGAGATATCGAGATGAAATTTTGTGTATAGCTTTATAATGTACTGTTACAGATCAAGTTTGACGTACATGGCAGTTACCCATTTTTGATGGAGTTATGGCCCTTGAACTTAGGAGATTTGAAAATTTGTTTTCTGGACTTTTTTTTCTCAGAAAACCCATGAGATATTGAGCTGAAATTTTGTGTATAGCTTTTTTATATACTGTTACAGATCAAGTTTGACTTTCATGGTGTTTTACCCACTTTTCACAAAGGTATGTTCCTTAAATTTAGGAGATAAGAAAAATGGTTGGGTTCGGTAGGGGACATATATTGCTCTAGCAGTACTCTCAAGATGCTTGCCCAATGGTAAAGTGCTCGCTTGATGCGCGGTCGGTTTGGGATCAATCCCTGTCAGTGGGCCCATTGGGCTATTTCTCGCTCCAGCCAGTGCACCACGACTGGTACAACAAAGGTCGTGGTATGTGCTATCCTGTCTATGGGATGGTGCATATAAAAGATCCCTTGCTGCTAATCAAAAAGAATAGCCCATGAAGTGGTGACAGCGGGTTTCCTCTCAATATCTGTGTGGTCCATAACCATATGTCTGACGCCATATAACCGTAAAATAAAAAATGTGTTGAGTGTGTCGTTAAATAAACAATTTCTTTTCCGTATAATGCTTGTTTTTTTATGCAATCAAATATCGTTTTCCCCAAATAACCCTGGCACCGGCCATGTCATATGATGTAATATGTGTGATTGAGAATAGAATTGGATTTATTTGTAAAATAAATTTCACAGCACATGAGGATCAGTATAAGTATTAATTTGAAATGAAAATAAATACTGAATAGAATTTGTACCATGTAAACAAGATGGTTTTATAAACTGAAGAACTAGTATCTAAGCCTTGTTCAAGTACATGTATATATATATATATATACATGCATTCAATAAAATGTTTTCCAGTGTTAGGAGATAGCTTTGAAAAAGGTATTGATAAATTGTCTGCTTTTAAATCGGCTGTGTTTGACAAGGGATTAGTTGTGTTATTTTAGGACCAGCTAGGTAACCTGTAGGTTACAGGTAAATCTTAACGAGGTTACAGGTAAATCTTAACGACAGCACACCTGTACATAAACACTAACCTCTGGGACTGCACCTGCATCAACCTTGGTGGTGTAGTGATTGAGCCCTCATTGAGCCTTCAGCTTGGTAGGTACTGGGTTCATATCTCGGTACTGGCTTCCAACTGTGAAGTGAGCTAGGTCTGACAGCTGTATACAGGGAGGTGTAACTGGCCTCAGTGGTTAAGCCATCGAACTTAAAACTGGCAGGTACTCACTGGGTTCGCATCACGGCACTGCATTACTCCCACCCAGAATGAGTTTAACGACACAGTGGGTAGGTGAAAGGTCACTACACAAAGTTTTCACTCACTAACAACTAACCACTAACCCACTGTTCCGAACAGATAGCTGAGGTGTACATGTGTCCAGGACAGCATGCTTGAACTTTAATTAGATATAAGAAGAAAATAAGTATAAATACAATAAAAATGGGGAGGTGAATGATTACTACACCCAACTTCTCTTCTTAATGCAGAGGGCTGAAAGACCTCAGTTATCTATACTCTTCAAAAAAAGTAGGGGAACCTGAAATATTAATGTTAATATCAACTATTAGACTGAACATATGTTTTGACCACAGACATATAGTAAAGAATGTTCAGGTCTGTTTATCAACACACCGAACACACTCCATAGTTTGCACATGCATCACGCAGTTTCCCCGTACACGTGCGTGGGGTCATTCTCGATTTTGACCATTTCCAGGAAGGTCGATTAATCATTGTGGAACATTATTTCTGTCAATCTTTTTCATTCTGTTGATCATACAGTTGTTATTGTTTTGTTTTTAGTCATTTTTATTGTTTGAATTTGCGATTTACTGATAAAAAACCCGTCAACTTTCAAATTTCACTTTTGACCCTAATCACTGGTGGTCATAAAACCTAATACTGAAGTACCGGTTGTAATGTTTGCCCAATTAATTCACTTTTATCATATAACCATTCCCCACAGCTTACAATTTTGGCAATTGTAAATTCTACTTTTTTTGTAGAGTATATATCGGGCTGTCTGACTGCGCTTAAAGGGTTTGAACTAATAATAGCTCACCAAATGTGAATTAAAGTTGAATTTGGAGAATATATTTCATTATTATTATGTCAAAAAGCTAATTTGAAAATCGTCTGTCTTTTATTAATGTACCAACGTTTTTGCTGTTTAGCTAAATAAAAGTTGAATTTGGTGACAGATTTTCTTAGCAGCTTAGCCAAAGTGGTAATATTTTATGGGATTCAACCTAAACCTTGCTCTTATCAGATGCAATCTGAGGCATGCATGTAAACCTGTATTTAATAAATATGCCGAGTACATGTATGTAAGAATATTAAATCAGTTAACAGATTTGGTTCCTTTTTAAAAATTTATTATTGAAAATAGTGTATTAGAAGATTGCAAAAACAATTGATGAGACTGATAATAAAAGTGATCAGTTGAAAATGGCAGTTAAGCTATAAACGATAACTAATTTTTAACTGCCTGCAGAAATATACAAGTTGTTATATTATCACTAAAGCTGCGTGCGTTTTGTATTAGCCAGTCATATAGTAGATACTGAAACGTGGCGGTATGACATTTAACAGTATAATGGTTGGGGTAGATTTTTAAGCATGTATATAATAAACATATAAAAAACACTATTGAAGACATAATATCCATTTGATTTGAAAAGGTTATGAGCATGTGGGTTTTAGCTGTTGAATGGTTGTGAGGAGAGTTTGACTGCGATGAATGGAGGGCTGTATTTCGAGTTTTGTGTTAAGGTTTGCAGACCTGATCAGTCGATTAACGAGAGCTATATAGCTTACAGGTAAAAATTAGTGTCGCTCGACTTGAGGCAGTGTTCCGTAATGACAGCCGGCGGGATGAAATATTACCAGTTATTGTCGCTCGTTCGTTCTTCCCTGAACGGATTGGCAAACATACCCATTTCCCAAGACCCTGGCACTTGAAGTTGATCCACAGCTATGTTCGTATATTCACATCACCATTGTACACTTTCTAATAAAGTCTCCAGTCATTTGTTCAAATGGGCTCAGCCTTTTGTGTGCAATTGCTCCATAAACACTGATTAGATGTCACACATGCTTTTCATCGTAGATTCTGTACAGTGTGGTGAATGCAGTGATTTATAAACATTTTCACCTTGTGTCCGTGGATTGTATTAAAGATAACTTAATGCATGGTAATGTTGTTCTTTTAATCCTGCGTCTTTGTGGACGAAATCCCACTTAATCCCCATGATGTAGTGCCAGTGTTCATTGCCACGAGTCGCTTCTAGTTGAGAAGAGTATATTTTGTAGCCGTCTACAAAGTACTGTACATACACACAGGTAGGCACTTTAATAATGCTGCTGATTTCCAATATTTATCATTTCCATATGATATGAATTGTAAATCTAGTCACGTGTAATACTAGTATAATAAACATATTGATAACTTATTGGGGTAAGGGCGGGATGTAGACTAGTGGCGGGGCCCACTGGGCTATTTGTCGTTCCATCAGTGCACCATGGCTGGTATATCTAAGGCCATGGTATGTGTGCATATAAAAGATCCCTTGCTACTAATGAAAAAAATGTAGCGGGTTTCATTTCTAAGACTATAATTTGAAATTACCAAATATTTGACATCCAATAGCTAATGATTAATAAATCAATGTGCTCTAGTGGTGTTGTTAAACAAAACAAACTTTAACTTTATATATATATTATACTGTCAAACCTGTGTTAGATCCATTATTGCTAACTGTAAAAACAAAGTGGGTCAGTTTGTACTGTTAACCAGTTGACTTGTAAAACAAGTCCGATACCTCCAGTATTAGCTGGTTAACAGAAGGGTGTGTGGGTAATTTTTGGCATGCTTCCATCAGAGAACTGTTCAAGCACGCCTGTCATGGGCACAATTTCTGACTTCGCCAGAGTTCTGTTCATGACGGGAGGAGCCTACTAAGTCTTGATACATTTTATATTAAGTTAACTACAAATTTGAAATTGCATTCTATGTTTTTAATCTAGACAAACTGCCTGTCAGACATCCACCCTACAGTGTACCTCACCTCATGCTCGTTTTACAAGCAGCCCCCTTAAGAAATTAAAGTATTATATGACTGTAATTGATTTCCATTGTTGTGTATGTATATTTAAGATGGTAAGTCTCTTGTTAATGTGTATGTTTTTAATCTAGATAAACTGCCTGTCAGACATCCACCCTACAGTGTACCTCACCTCATACTCGTTTTACAAGCAGCCCCCTTGAGAAATTAAAGTATTATATGACTGTAATTGATTTCCATTGTTATGTATGTATATTTAAGATGGTAAGTCTCTTATTAATATGTGTATGTGCTTTTTGTTGGCTCTGCTTTGATTACGAGTGAAGTGAATCAATCAGTGCGGCTAGCCCTCAACATGTCTGTACGTTCGTGTCACAACTCGTCAGGCAGAAAATCTCACATTGTTGTCAAAACATTTTTATATGCTTTTGGGGCAATGGGTTAGAGCCAGTTTCTATGCGATGTATCTGTGTAAATAATAAGGACCTCTATCCGTGCCACGCTTTGCTGGGGTTTATTTCTGCTTGACGGTCTTGCCGGTTCACCTGTGCAGTACGGTTGGATATATCCTTGTATACACCTGTGTGTTTTTTTCGGGGCTGTATCGTGTATCTGTGGTTGTGTTTATGTTACCTGGAGTAATTGCCTGTTTAGCTAGGTACCTACATGTAGGCTACAGTATACGCATGGATCTTGACTACAGAGTTGAACGTTTTGCTCGTCAAAATAATTCTGGTATGTACATGTAATCAATACAACCATTCCTGTAGCTGGTGGACTACAATTTGGTGTTACATACATATAGATTGATTTTGTAGTTTAGTTTGGTACACAATAAAGTTTATCTGATAGGGTAGTCCATATTAATAATTCCGACGTGTACATGTAATCAATACAACCATTCTTGTAGCTGGTATTTTACAATTTGGTGTTACATACATATATATTGATTTTGTAATTTAGTTTGGTACACAATAAGGTTTATCTGATAGGGTAGTCCATATATTATTTTATTCAAAGTAAATCCAATGGGTATGCAATGAATACTACAGGTATACCCTACATTTGACAAACTATGTGTACTGGATTGTAATTTGCTATTCAGTCTGTCATTCGAACCATTCCATGCTTTTATCCATTTCATTCATGTACTTTAATATACATACAGTGAAACCCCTCTAAAACAGACACCCTTGGGACCAAGACAAATGTCCAGTTTTAAGAGGGATCCAGTTTAGAGAGGTTACGTTCTGTCCTAGTTTTTAGAAAGGGACTCTGTAAAACGTCTGGTTTTGAAGGAATTCCGGTTTACAGAGGGTCCTGTCTTGAGGGAATTCCGGTTTACAGAGGGTCCTGTCTTGAGGGAATTCTGGTTTACAGAGGGTCCTGTCTTGAGGGAATTCCGGTTTACAAAGGGTCCTGTCTTGAGGGAATTCTGGTTTACAGAGGGTCCTGTCTTGAGGGAATTCCGGTTTACAGAGGGTCCTGTCTTGAGGGAATTCTGGTTTACAGAGAGTCCTGTCTTGAGGGAATTCTGGTTTACAGAGGGTCCTGTCTTGAGGGAATTCCAGTTTACAGAGAGTCCTGTCTTGAGGGAATTCCAGTTTACAGAGAGTCCTGTCTTGAGGGAATTCTGGTTTACAGAGAGTCCTGTCTTGAGGGAATTCCGGTTTACAGAGGGTCCTGTCTTGAGGGAATTCCGGTTTACAGAGGGTCCGGTCTTGAGGGAATTCTGGTTTACAGAGAGTCCTGTCTTGAGGGAATTCTGGTTTACAGAGGGTCCTGTCTTGAGGGAATTCCAGTTTACAGAGGGTCCGGTCTTGAGGGAATTCTGGTTTACAGAGGGTCCTGTCTTGACGGAATTCTGGTTTACAGAGGGTCCTGTCTTGAGGGAATTCTGGTTTACAGAGGGTCCGGTCTTGAGGGAATTCCAGTTTACAGAGGGTCCTGTCATGAGAGGTTTCACTGTACATGTATAAGGACTTTGGAAAATATTTGCACCAGTTCAACTCTGTTGAGATTGTGAAATATGCACATATTGCTTCCTGTACACAGGGTGTGAGCACTGTCAGTGTATTCTGATGGTACGCCACATTGTGGTGAAGTATAAGTATCTTAATGAAAGTTGAACAGATATATTTGGACAACGAAATGTCATGGAATCCTTTAGATTCCATCCAAAACTTATATTACAGTTTCTACGTGATAAGGACTTTTATTCTAAATTTTATTTTTATCTGTCTGTGATATTTGTATTTTTACACAGTTCTTTACACTGTGATTTTATTTAACAGTTGAATTTTTATATTGATGTTGATCATCACTAAGTTTTGCCTTTACCATAGTTTGACACCCAATAGCCGATATATGTTTTGTGCTAGAGTGTCGTTAAACATTCATTCATTCATTCCTGTACACAGGCTTTCTGTCAGAAAATATGTTGAGGGTACATGATAAAAACAAAACAGATTATAAGTCCCCCTACTAAATGGTTATATGGGTTTGAAATGTTTTGAAATTGGATACATTTCATGTACTTTGAAAAATATTTTACAGCATTTCTCTTCCCATATCATCTATCTATAAAGTATTAAAATGTATCCATTAATATTCAAGATTTTTGGGTACCATCCATACCCTCTGGCAGAAACCCTACTATAAGTATAATTATTAGTAGAATGCTTACCTAACAACTCACTTTGGTGGTATAGTGGTTCAGGCTGGTAGGTATTGGGTTCGCATCCCGGTACAGGCTCCCACCCATAGTGAGATTAGCGACTCAGTTGGTAGGTTTAAGACCTCTACACCGAATTCTCTCTCACTAACCACTAACCCTGAACTCTGTCCTAGACAGACAGTCCAGATAGCTGAGGTGTGTGCCCAGGACAGCGTGCTTGAACCTTAATTGGATATAAGCACGGAAATAACTACAGATGTCGAAATGAATTCATGAATGAATTACCTAACTTGGGATATGTTACTGTAGGATATTTTGGTCAGTTGTTAAGATGATGATCATTAACACTATGTTATGGTGGGTGGGTTTTTGGCAGGGTTCGTTTAGAAACCCATAGTTGGAAATGGAGATTATTTTCACAGCTAAATGTAACATTTTAATATATATTGTAATATAAGGCTATAATCGTCATGCCTATCAGTTACAGCCAACTAATTTTGGTAGCTTGAAAAGTTAAAAGATTGAAATTATCGAGGTTTGACAAAATGCCTGTGGTGCACAATATTTGATGCAACCTGTCATTTTGTTTGCTTCCACCATCACCTGTGTAGATACATGGTAGATTTAATAAATGGGTGATAAAATACAAAATGAGAAACCAGGGCTTAACATGCTAAGCGAAGGCTCACCCTGGATCAAAAATACCTGTAGCCTAAAAATTACCCAAATGGGATTTTCATTAGCCAAAATGAAAATGTTTTAGCGAAAATTGTTTTGAACAGTACTGTATAGAGAATTTATTAATGAATATAAAAATACATCTTTTTCAGCTAATTATGTACAAACTGGAATTAATCTGAACGACAAAACCGTATTCCCTGATCAAAATCAAAAACAGCAATGGGGGTAGGATCAAAATGAGAAATCAGGGCTTAACATACTAAGTCTTTAGTAAAATATGGCTAGCTGTTACTTTTGTTTAAATAGCATGTCAACAGAAATATGTCCAACTAAGAAAAAGTGTGGCCTGCTGGAAATAAGAAGAATGGGTGAAAGGAGGGTTTGGAATAATGTGTGAAAATCAGGACCTCGGAGATGACATTGTATTTAATTAAAATCTAACACCGTCATTAGCTAAATAAAAGATAAGATAATCGTACACACATCTGTCGCTTGAAAATTGATCTGCAAATTTCAATTTCACCTGTTAGGCATGAGAAATGGACTTTTCACTTTCTACAAGCTGTAATTTCACGCCCAGGGCACATATTTTCGAAGCAAAATTTCAATTTCACCTGCTAGGCATGAAAAATGGACTGTTTTCACTTTCTACAAGCTGTAATTTCACGCCCAGGGCACATATTTTCGAAGCAATCTTAGCGTACATAATCGTAAAAGCATTGTAAGCTGTGATGTCAGTATGGAGTGTGCTGTAGTGACGTCACAACCTACGATGGTTTTACGATTTCGTAGGCTAAGATTGCTTCGAAAATCCCTAGTCTGGAATCTTAACTGGTGTCGATGTTAGGATAGGTTATTTTGTAAACAACAACTTTTGATGTGGCTCAGTCTTTTTGATGTTCCTGCGTTCATTGTGTGGTGTTAATCCACCCGCACATGTATATGTACAAAACATCAAACACAAACCATGATATAACACAATAAAAAGTTTGTCTTTTTTCCACATTGATGACTACAGGCCTTTTTAAAAACCACCTTAATGACACCTGTCATGACATTGGAATTCTCCACACTCCATTCACTGTAAGAAAGGAACACTTTGATCTTTTGAAATTTCGACATTTTCAACATGTACCTTCGTTTTGTTACCCCATTCTCTGCCTGAAGTGCGAGGGCTGCGCTTTTAGTCTTTGGCTCGCTGTCTACTTGATGGAAAGTGCCTTAGTGCGGAAAAAGATCATTCCGACAAGCACTGCAGCATTATATGTGGGATTAACGTATCACGCCAAGCTTGAATGCACGCCTATCCGGTAAATGTCACTCCAGTATGTCTTATGTCAGTGATTTCCCAGTGCAGACAATCGCAAGAGGGCTGTGGAGGACACGGGCTCCAGGCCTGTGTATGAGACTCGACACAGCTTTTGAAAATACTAATCCCACCGGGATTAACGTTTTATGCACACGTGGCCGAGTCTGTATGCTATTTTTCAGTTTTGTATTGGCATGTAATCGTAAAATAACGGGTGTTGTCGTGTGGCCCCTTAAGATGGTACAGCTTTTAGTACGTGTCTCCGAGACGCTATTGTCTGGCCAAGACAAAGCATAGAATGCATGTGGGCTTTGACAAATGCTAAAACGAATTGGGTAGATTAAATTGAGATTTTTATATCCACTCCAAAAGTATGCTGAAGTGAGCAGTTTTATTACCAAGGTACATATAAGTATTTGATATGATCATAGTTGTAGAGTACGTGTTTAGTTCTCCGACAGACTTTGCAGCGGTGAATGAGACAGATTTAATCATCGTTCATGGTTCTTGGTTCTGCAGGTGTTTTGCTATCTAGAGTATAATCTATCTGGTCATTTATGTGTAACTTACATGTATTGCTTCAATGCTTCGTTATGACAAAGGTGTATTCATTTATGACTTCATGTGATTAGATTTTGCGTTCAGTAAAATTAAACATGTTTGATCGGAGAAATTTCAGTCGCATGCAACAAACATTTTCATCAACAGCTCAGGCTTTGTCTGGAAAGCTTTAGGATAGCGGCAAATTGATCACCTTGCAATATTTTTTTTAAATACATTTTATTTCAAACTTTGTGTGATGGCTTGCCGAGTACTATTTCAGGAGAGTGATCTTCAGCTCACCTTGATTTTACTCATTCAAAGGCTGAAAGTAAGTGTGCACATTGCAATCTCTTGCAATTTTCGTCTAATGCAACTACAATATTACATTGCTGCATAGATCTGTGATGACCTTTAGGAATTAATGTGTCTGCATGGGCAAAAATTTAATATTTAATATTATACTCTTCATGACCATTATTCTTTCTGTTCTTCAGTGAGTGTGAGGTCCGTGTTGTGTCAGATCTGTTGTCTTCATGACTAACAATACGTGTGTCTCTGCCATGAAGTGTTTGCCAAAGAGTCGGATCCGGTGTACGATGGGGCGAATCGTTGTGGGCAACAAGGAGTTCCAGTCTGCGTCGGAGGCCCTGCTGGCATACCTGCACCAGTTTGACGAGAAGAAGCGCACAAGGAAGCAGCAGGACGCGTATGAGCTGCTACTGTCGAAACAAGGCGTGCGGCGGCCACCCGGTCTCCCGCGGACCGGAGAGCTGGAAGCCGAGATTGAACACAGGCTGCAGAGAATCAAACTGCAGAGAGCGAAGCAGGCTGCTGATCGAAGACAGCATGGGTCGGCACTCCGCCAGGAAGGTAAGATGTTGACAAAGTCTCTGATGACAGTTTCTGAAGTATGTATCTTTTCTGGTTAGGCACGACGTAACCCAGTGGTAAAGCGTTCGCTTGATGCGCAGTCTGTCTGAGATCGATCCTCTTCGGTGGGCCCATTGGGCTATTTCTTGCTTCTTAACCATATGTCCAACGCCATATAACCGTAAAAATGTGTTGAGTGTGTTGTTAAATAAAACATTTCCTTCTTTCCTTCCTTTTCTGGGTAGCATTGAGGTACAGAATTGAAATAATCTGAAAAACAAGAGAGAATAAAATACCATTTGAAGGCTTAAAGAGACTCCAGATTTTGCTGCCATTGTAAGATGGTTACGACTTATAAAAATCTTTTAACAAATTAAATTGCAAACTAAATATACTTTTTTGTTTAGAATATCAGTGTCTGTTTATTCAGTGTTGTTTTGGTTGTCCTAATATTTTGTAAGGAGCCCAAAATGGATTTGTTTTTCCAACTATTTTCTACAAGGATATGAAAAAATATATATTAGGAAATAAAGTGAAATTTGATCTGGTACAAACACTAAGATGATCAGAAACACATTTAATATACAGCTACCGATATTTTATACAAACATTTTTATATAATGTAGCAACTGTGGTCATTATAAACATTTCTGTTAGTCAGTAACATCTTAGCAGTGGCAGTGCACTCAGGACAGTCCATTTGAAATAAATGTTTAAGTTCTGAGTTGGCTACCATCCAGTTTGTTTCTGGACATCCATGGTTTCACCTTTAAATTAATATTTTAAAGACTTTTATATATCTTTTTGTTATACTACAACTAGAACAGTTATTCCTATTGTATTAAAGTATAATATGTATAATATTATAATGACATTTAGTCATGTATAAATCAAATATTTGTTGATTTGTTTTTCCAGTTGAAGATGCCTTGTCCAGGTCGGCTTCGTTGCTCCAGCACATCAACGACGATGACGAGAGCATCAGCATGAAGTGTGTGAGTGACATCGGCAGCCTCACGACGGATGTTCTTCTGTCTGTCGATCCATACAGCGAGTCAAAGCGACAGATAGCTGGAGACAAGGATAGGAGGAATGGCCACGTGTACTGCTACCGCACTCCGCGACCTCGGGCGAGAACCATCGACAGCAGCGTTCCTCTACAGTCACAGGTCACAAGACCGTCGGGTCGGGAGAGAAGGTTTTCCATCGAAAGTCTAGCTCCCGTGGTTTTGAAATCACAAAGACAATACGCAAAAGAGAGATTTTCTCTGGCGGCTGCTGACCGCAACAGGAGCCGATCGGCTCCACCGTTACCATCGCATGTTCAGCAGTCTCGCCACCACCTTGCAGCGCTGCAACGACACCCCAGCTGGGTGGATGATTTAGATTCCTCCGTCTCCACGGTAACACCAGGTTGGGTGAAGAGTCTCGAGGCCGACACTCTGAACGAGTCGGATTGGAATAAAAACAATAAAGATGCAAAACAAAATGGAATCCCCAAATGGGTGGAGGCGGCCGAGAATCTGGATATATCCGGCTACTCAGACCTGCTGGTGGATATAAACCGGAAGAAGAAGAAAGTTTTGTTTTCCAAGACGACGACGCGTGACAGTAATAACACGACAGGGTTTACAGATAACTCTCTGCCGGGTTTGAACTTCTCCGATCTGAACACAAGCGAGGTGAGCGGTCTCGGCAGAAAGGGAAACAGCGTGTCCGAGGAAATTCGTGCTTATTCTCAACGGGTGCTGGCTCTCGAAGAGGAGAGAAACAACATTCTTAACGGGAAGGAAAATGTTTTACACAAGTTGAACGGTCGCACGGACGAATCTCTGCCAGCAAAGCAGAGACTTGGAGACAATCCGTACCTCGACGCAATGTATCTCGAACTGTCGCAGTCCTCTCAGCTGCAGACCAGTCTTGATAAATATCTCGAAGAACTGGACAGGAAGGTGTCGGCTTCTCCTGAAAAGTTTAGTTCCGAGGTGGGGAACAGACCCAGGAGAAATAGGCAGCGGTGTTCGAGCATGGAGACCTGCTCATCCGCGACGGGCCGAGCGGAAATCAAGTCTGATATTACTGGTGCTAGTCCTATTAACAAACACAGCCACCTGAGTAAGTACCAGACAGCATTTAGTAAACTGTATACATATAATGACAGGTGGGTAGATATTGTTAGCGGAAATCAAGTTTAATATTACTGGTGCTACAGTCCTTATTAACAAACACAGCCACCTGAGTAAGTACCAGACAGCACTTAGTACATGTAATATTGTTAGTGGAAGTCAAGTTTAATATTCCTTATTAACAAACACAGCGACCTAAGTAAGGACTAGCAGTCAGTCACTTTATTTGACACTGCTGTAATCAGCTATTTATTAAACAGAGGTGGGCATTACATTAATTTTTCTTTGTCTTTTAACATTTAGCTGTCCACCTCCACATCCCAGTCCTTGTCTCTCCAAATGCAATAATTGCTTGTCTCTGTACCACACATTTGTCATTTCCCATTGTGGCGACTGTTCAGTGGCTACTAAACTCCCATACTACCAGCAGTCAGGTTGCTTACCAACTTATATTAACTTATATTAAATATCATATGAGTTGTGGCCCTTGAATTTTGGAGAAACAAAAATTTGTTTTCCAGACTTTTTTTTTTTTACCCCCAAAGCCTTCAGATATTGAGCTTAGATTTTGTGTATAGCTTGATGATGTACTGTATTAGATCAAGTTTAACTTTCATGGTGATTTACTGAGTTATGGACCTTGAATTTAGGAGATACAAACATTTGTTTGTCAATCTTTTTTCCCCACAAAGATATTGAGCTGACATGTTGTGTTTAGCTTTATCATGTACTGTTATAGATCAAGTTTGACTATTGTGGCGAGTTACCTATTTTTCATAGAGTTATGGCCCTTGAACTTTGGAGATAGGAAAATTTGTCGGGCCTAGTAGTAGACGTATTGGTTTAGCAGTACACTCAGAATGTTTGTTGCAATTATTAATGGAATAATTTAGGTGCTTTTGTTTGATTAATGGATGGATGTACAATACAAGGTTCTGCGTGAAAACATTTTTAAAATACCAGTCGGGGCCCAATGAGCAACCACCATGAGCTGAGACCACACTGATAACATGTACTTTCTGTTTCTGTGCAAGAAAACAACAGTATGGCACATTGCTATTTATTTAAATGAAAGGTTCTGAACAAGTTGATACAGTATACAGGTTTGTTACTTTTATTAATTTTGTGTCTGTTTATCAGGTGTCACAGGTGTGTCTGACGATCTGCCGTTCATTCCAACCCCTGCCAAACCAACTAGTCGATTGAATCCTGAGTCTGGTGATGGGCTGGATAGAGCAAATCTGTACGTATTCCAATATCTTCAATCAAGTTTCCTTGCGCAGTGTATAATAGTCTTTTTTAAGAAATGTAATTAATGAAAGTACAAATATTTTATTCTCATTTGCTATTCTAGATGCATGTTAGGAAAATGTTTATTATACACAAGAAATGTGTGAAGTGTGTGTGCGTGTGTGTTCATTCTAACATAGAGCAACACGTAATTATAGCATATGATAATCTTATTTATTTCATTTAATCTAATAAAAATGTATTATACATACCGTATGTGCAGTGTGTGTGTGTGTGTGTGGTGTGTGGGAGGTGGGTGGGTGGGGGCAGGATCTAGCTCAGTTGGTAGAGCGCTCATTTGACATACTTGAGTATTTGAACTAAATCGGTGGACCCATTCTCTAATTGGCTTTTCTCCCTATCCCAACCAGTGCTCCATGACTAGTAGATCAAAGGCCATGGTATGTGCTGTGCTGTATATGTAAATGTGCATATATAAGAGCCATTGCTGCTAGTGGAAAACATTTAGCAGGTTTCCTCTCTAAGACTATATGTGAGAATTACTAAATGTTTGGCATACAGTAACCGATGATTAATAAATCAATGTGCTCTGACCTATAAACAGCTCGAAATTAAAATGTACAGTGTTTCTTGTGAAAGAATGTTAAAAAGTAATCAATTAATTTTGTATTTGTATTTGACATCGTTTTATTTTGTTTTGCTTAATTCTAGAACAACAGGAGTCTTACCTCAACACAAGGAACACCAGGAACACCAACTACAGCAAAAGGTAGGTTTAAACAAATGTTTACGTAATTTTATTGACTACAGCAAAAGGTAGGTTTAAACAAATGTTTACGTAATTTTGTTGACTACAGCAAAAGGTAGGTTTAAACAAATGTTTACGTAATTTTATTGACTACAGCAAAAGGTAGGTTTAAACAAATGTTTACGTAATTTTGTTGACTACAGCAAAAGGTAGGTTTAAACAAATGTTTACGTAATTTTGTTGACTACAGCAAAAGGTAGGTTTAAACAAATGTTTACGTAATTTTATTAACCAAAATTGGTGTCAGTTAAGATGGTATCATTGTTAATTTATAAGTGTTGCTACATGCATTAATCGCATAATATAATATATAGTTTTTAGTTTTGTTTTAGTTTTTATTTTAAATTGTAAAATGTTAAGTGTGTTTAAGTATGTAAGCTCGTAGGTATAAGGTTCGTTGATCAAAAGCTCTGTTGATATGAACATTTGTTGGAATTGGTTGGGAACAGGTATTGCTTTACCAGTACTCTCAGAATGCTTGTTTTAAGTTGGCAAAATAATGTCATGGAAAAATAAATGTTTCTGCAATTTTACAAGCTTAATAGATAATTTGGCAAACAAATTTGATCCGCCAGAGCTATAAACCTATATGAGAATACTACATGGCCTGTCATTGTGTTTGCCTTGTCTCCATACATTTGTAACGGCCTAACAGTTTAATATACCGGTATTATTAGTCTCTACTGATCCGACCAGGGGCCCTGAAATATTGACCTGAAATTTGGTGTACGTAGTTTTATCGTGTACTGTTACAGATCAAGTTTGACTTTCATGGCAATTTACATATTTTTCAGAGTTATGGACTTTGGAGATATGAAAATTTGTTTTGCAGACTAATTTTTTGCAATGCCTGAAGATATTGAGATGGAATTTTGTATGTACATGTAGCTTTATCGTGTACTGTTACAGATCAAGTTTTACTTTCATGGTCATTTACCCATTTTCACAGTTATGGCCCTTGAATTTAGGAGATATGAAAATATTGCTTTAGCATTACTCTCATAATGCTTGTTATTATATCTATGATGAAAGGCTTATTCAGATTTCTGTGTTTGTTTGATAAATTCAGTCGCCAACACTGACGGGTTCGCAGCAGCCTGGTAGCATGGAGGCACTGAAAAACATGCTTTTTAAACTTCAAGCAGAAGAGACCTCCACACAAGGGAAGGAACTCAGTTTAGTGGTAGGTGTTTTTTCTCAGATGAACATGTTTGAGGTAAATCTGTATCAACTCTGATTAATGCTGGATCCTTATTTAATTTGTAATTTGGCATATTTGGTCAGAAATTCTTCAGGCCTAAGTAAATTTCAGTCCATTTTTCAATTGGCTATTTGGCATTAGTTATGAAATATATTTGTTGAATTTGGTAAATACATGTAACAGCTTAAACCCATTTTTAAGTATCAGTTCAGATACCCATTAAAACTGGACTTTTTACTCTCGTGGGTGTCTGGCTTCATTGTAGTAGGTTTGTTTTTATACAAACTTTAATATTTCTACCTGCTATGTAATAGTTGGGCATGTAATATTTTATTTTGCATTTCTTAAATATAATGTTACAGGCTAACTACATGAATTTGCATATACATGTACATGGTATATGCAAACTGATGGTTTTCAGGAAAACAAGTTTTAGTGATTAAACATTTCAAAACAATCCAAAAAAGAAAGCAGTTTCTAGCTTTGCACCACTCTCACTACATGACTGTATGCTCTAATTAATTTGCACCACTCTCACTACATGACTGTATGCTCTAATTAATTTGCACCACTCTCACTACATGACTGTATGCTCTAATTAATTTGCACCACTCTCACTACATGACTGTATGCTCTAATTAATTTGCACCACTCTCACTACATGACTGTATGCTCTAATTAATTTGCACCACTCTCACTACATGACTGTATGCTCTAATTAATTTGCACCATCCCACCCCATCCCAAAACATACATTAAATAAAAAAAAAATAAAAAAAGAGAGATAATGGACCACTCTTCTTTTTTTTTTCCCCACTGAGAGAGGATATATAAACAGTTCTGGTTGTCGGACTTTGATGTAATCTCTACTTGAACTTATACCGGCGTCGTGGTTAGGCCATCGGTCTACAGGCTGGTAGGTACTGGGTTCGGATCCCAGTCGAGGCATGGGATTTTTAATCCAGATACCAACTCCAAACCGTGAGTGAATGCTCCGCAAGGCTCAATGGGTAGGTGTAAACCACTTACACCAACCAGTGATCCATAACTGGTTCAACAAGGGCATGGTTTGTGCTATCCTGCCTGTGGGAAGTGCAAATAAAAGATCCCTTGCTGCTAATCGGAAAGAGTAGCCCATGTAGTGGCAACAACGGGTTTCCTCTCAAAATCTTTGTGGTCCTTAACCATATGTCTGACACCATATAACCGTAAATAAAATGTGTTGAATGCATTGTTAAATAAAACATTTCTTTCTTTCTTTCCATAAGCCTTATGTTTTATTTTCCTCAGCACAAACGTGGTCCTGCCTAACCCGTGGATCTCACTGCCAGCACTAAAAGATTATAACTTCGTGTTTGAGTCTAGCATTATATACCGGTACCTGTATTCTCTGGCTCAATGTTGTTTTATTTTCCTCAGCACAAACCGGGTCCTGTCTCTCCCATCTCACTGCCAGCGCTAAAAGATTATAACTTCGTATCTGAGCCCGGAGGTCAGAGCCTGGAGCGGTGAGTAGTGTGTGCTTGTCTGTCACAGGGTCTGAATCTGGGGGTGAGGGGGAGGGGGGATCAAACATGAACCCAACGGTCCTTCTGTTTACAGTTTTGTTTAGCTATATTAATAGCCAACTACTGCACTTTAAAAAAAAAAATGTTTAGCCTCAGTAGGGGAGTGGGGTTCATCCTAACTCACTGAATCCCCCTCATACATACCAATACACCCTTATATACCCCTGTGACAAGCAGGCAAACTAAAACATACAGTATTAAACTAATTTTCTATACTTATCCTTCTCTGATTGGGGTTTTTCATGTTCCAACCAGTGCTTCATGAGTGTTATAACAAAGACTGTGGTATGTGTTGTCCTGCCTGTGGTGAAAGTGCACATAATTTAAAATTGCTACTATGGAAACATGTAGCAGGCTTTCAAGGAGACTATATGTCAGAATTACTAAATGTTTGACATCTAATAGATGATTAATAAGATAAATATGCTCTAGTGGTGTCGTTATAAAAAACAAACACGGCTCTATATTTATGTACATGTTTTCAAATACCTATAAGACAGAAATATTCTAAACAATGTTTCACCCTTGCACAGAAATCGTGCAATGAGTTGTAGTATTGATCATCTTTGTTGGAGTCATGTATTTGTTTTCAAATTCCATCCAGTGCCCCATGACTGGTACATCAAAGACCGTGGTATGTACTGTCCTGTCTGTAGGAAAAAATATATAAAAGATCCTTTTCCACTTTTTGGTAGGAATAATCAAGTTTAAAATGTGCTGAGGTGTTGTCAAAAAAACTTGTATTTATTTATTTTTACTGCACACCCACCAGTGTATAAAGTAATAACGTTGGTATGTTTCCTTGTTGCAGGGCGCTAGTGCACCTGAATCGACTGAAGACACTGGTACACAGTGGAGCCCCATCTGCCGATGACCTGTTGTCTGTGTCGTCAGTCAGCGCATCCACGACATCACTGCTCAACAAGCCGTAACCACCACACACACCACACATCACTGTCTGCCGATGACCTGTTGTCTGTGTCCTCGTCCACGATGTCACTACTCAACAAGCTGTGACCACCACACACACCACAGATCACCGTCCGTTGATGACCTGTTGTCTGTGACGTCAGTCAGTCCATGACGTCACTGCTCAACAAGCCGTGACCAGCACACACACCACACATCACTGTCTGTTGATGACCTGTTGTCTGTCAGTGCATCCACGACGTAACTGGTCAACAAGCCGTGACCACCACACACACCACACATCACCGTCCGTCGATGACCTGTTGTCTGTGTCCTTGGTCCCTTTGTTTTTTGGAAGCATCAAAATAAAGATATGTTAAAGTGACAGACCCTAGTTTTTAAACACTAAGACATATTTTTCACTATTAGAGCCGTTTATGATCACGGAAATCAAACATTACTTAGATTTTATTGTTTATATTATCCACTTCTGTACAACCGAAGTGTTTCTGGTCATCCTGGTGTTTCTAATAGCACAAAATGCATTTTTTATATTTTAAAAATGCACGTCTGTCGGAGTAATAACAGTTATGGAGTCGAGTTTTAGTCGTATTTTAGAGGGTATTTCACCGTTTCAATGTCTGAGCCCCTCTTGTTTCACTCTGTTGTAACATTATCCAAATGTCTTACAGGTTTGTAGATCAATCAAACTTGGTGTCCATTTTTACGGGTTGAAACTAGGGTCTGCGACTTTAAGGCACCAAATAGCCAGAGTAAAATATGTGCTGAGGTGTCGCCAACACATTCCATTCCTTTCCATTAGCTGCCTACATGCAATGGACATGCCACGTGGCCATTGTTAACACTACCTCACCCATTATGTTATTTATAACCACTGTAGATTAATGTGCATATAGAAAGGTCTTTCTTGAAGACAATTGGCTATCATGTTAAGGAGGCAAGTTCAGACACATATCGTTAATAATTTTCTTCAGGCAGTACATGTATATGTTCTGCAGTGATTTAGATCTTCAGTGAGAAGCTAGGTGCCACAAGATGTCAATTTTACTCAAACTGCTCTGGAATGTGACCTAGATGGCAAATAACATTGTACAAATATTTAAAGAATGACATATTGTGTGATGAACACAAAAACCGATAATCTTTTCTAAATGCTTAAATATTAAAAATATAGATGGATTACAGCTTTAATTTTAAGCTTGAAAATTGTTCATTACTACTAATATTTCAAATGAAAAATGTCCCTCAAAAAATATTTTTCTTTTGTTACGGCCCATACTTTTTAAAGCTCATGAGAAATGAAGAAATATAAATCTTATTCCCTCTGCTTGGACAGAGAATTAATATAAAAATGTAGGTTGATTAATATATCTACAATACCTGTATAATATAAAAATGTAGGTTGATTAATACAACACCTGTATAACAAAGTTAATTCCTGTATCCTCAACCTAGTCGGTTTCATGTAGGATTGTTTTTCCACAGGAGTTTGAATCTTAATCTTATGACACTTAAACATTGTATGTAGGTTTTCATTCCTGTGACCAGTGTAGCTAGTACGTGACATACATTGTTTAATAATGACTGTTACTTGGTGTAATCCTTTCTGAGTACATCTGTGACTCTTTCACAACAATATTTTGTTAATCTGTCAGTATAATTCATAACTCTTTCATTGTGTTATTTTATAAATCTGTCAGTATAATTTAGAACTCTTTCACTGTATGTATTTTGTTAACATTTTGTATCATGTAATCAAACAATTTTACTTCATTATTTTAATAAAGTATTTATCAACTTTATATTTTTGTTTTTCTTTTTGAAAGATAATATTTATGATAGGAATCTCTCTCAATCCATCTATCTCTCTATATATATACATCTCTCTCTCTATATATATCCATCTCTCTCTATATATATATATACATCTCTCTATATATACTCTTCAAAAAAAGAAACGCAAAAGGGTACAAATGGGTTATAACTCCGATTTTATGTTTCCTACCGGTTCATGCTTTGTGAATATAAGGTCATTGCATGTCCCAAACACATTCCCACGGTTACATTCGATAAAACGCAGCTACTGTACAATAAAGTTCCAAAATGTGAATATTCGCAAAAACGCAGCCACGTGCAAACCATGTCACCACTGCACGTGCGTTGTCTGCACGTGCAACATGAACACCGACAGTATAAAAGTGCAGGGTGTTCGCTTGCCTGGCCTCTGTATCTGGCCGACAGTTGACAATCCAGGACATGCCACGTCTCAGTGAACCGCAGAGAAACAATGCCATCGGCCGACTAGACGCAGGCGAATCCAGAACGGCCGTTGCCAGGGCATTCCATGTGTCCCCAAGCACCATCTCCAGACTATGGGACCGTTACCAGCAACATGGATCAACACGTGACCTCCCTAGATCCGGTCGACCAGGGTCACTACCCCCGGGCAGGACCGCTACATCCGGGTACGCCACCTTCGGGAACGATTGACTACTGCCACCTCCACAGCCGCAGCAATACCAGGTTTGCGCAGGATATCCGACCCAGACCGTACGGAACCGCCTACGTGAGGTAGGAATTCGTGCCAGACGTCCAGTTCGAGGTGTCATCTTAACACCACAACACCGTCGACTCCGACTGCAGTGGTGCCAGATTCATCGACAATGGCCTCAACTGCGATGGAGACAGGTGTGGTTCAGTGACGAGTCCCGATTTCTGCTCCGACGTCATGATGGAAGATGTCGCGTGTATAGGCGTCGTGGTGAACGTTATGCGGCAAACTGCGTGCAGGAAGTGGACAGATTCGGCGGGGGTAGTGTCATGGTGTGGGCAGCCATCTCACACACTGGCAGAACTGACCTGGTCCACGTGCAGGGCAACCTGAATGCACAGGGCTACATTGACCAGATCCTCCGGCCACACATCGTTCCAGTTATGGCCAACGCCAACGCAGTCTTCCAACATGACAACGCCAGGCCTCACACAGCACGTCTCACAACGGCTTTCCTACAGAACAACAACATTAATGTCCTTCCTTGGCCATCGATATCATCGGATTTGAACCCAATTGAGCATCTATGGGACGAGTTGGACCGACGCCTCCGACAGCGACAACCACAGCCCCAGACACTGCCCGAGCTGGCAGAAGCCTTGCAGGCCGAGTGGGCCACCATCCCCCGGGACGTCATCCGTACTCTGGTTGCTTCAATGGGCAGACGGTGCCAGGCAGTTGTCAACACACGCGGAGGCCACACCCGGTATTGACTCCAGATGACCTTGACCTTGGTGGTGTGTCCTATCACTTACTCACAATGGACTAGAATGAATTGTGAACAATCCTGCAACATTTGGTAATTATCGGACTCACCATTCAATAATTAAATCAATTCTCCAAATGTTACGACAATGTGGTTTTGCGTTTCTTCTTTTGAAGAGTATATATACATATACATCTCTCTCTATATATATATCCATCTCTCTCTATATATATATCCATCTCTCTCTATATATATATCTCTATATATCTATCTCTATATATATACATCTCTCTCTCTCTCTCTCTCTATATATATATATATACATACATATACATCTCTCTCTATATACATCTCTCTCTATATATATCCATCTCTCTATATATATATCTATCTCTCTCTTCTCTCTCTCTCTCTCGTGTGTGTGTGTGTTTGTGTGTGTGTGTAATTAAGTAATTCTAATACCCATAATAGGTTTTTGGTTTTAATTCAAATAAGTAAAGATCAACTCACCTTTATTCACTTATCGGTCATTGTGCTTTCCAAAATTCCTCATCTTCCCAAGTCACCAGCCTGCCCGTCATCCCGCTTGTCAGTCCAGTGTTAGCATTAACAAAACCACTGGCTAGTGGAGCTGAGATCTAGCTCGGTCGGCAGAGCGCTCACCGAGGTGCATGGGTCGAAGGATCGAAACCCCTTGGTCGACCCATTCTCTGAGTGGATTTGTTTCCGTCTAAAACATTGCACCTTACTGCTGATGACAAACGTATGTAGCAGGTTTCCTCAAAAAACTCAAAATTACCAAATGTTTGATATCCAATAGCCGATGATTAATAAATCAATAATAATATGCTCTTACGGTGTTTTAAAAAGTACCAAATATTTGATATCCAATAGCCGATTATTAATAAATCAATATGCTCTCATGGCGTTTTAAAAAGTACCAAAGGTTTGATATTCAATAGCCGATTATTAATAAATTAATATGTTCTAGTGGTGTCGCTTTAAACAAAGCAAACTTTTTATGTTTTTACTTTACCAGTCAATGACAAACACTTTACCATGGCGGGTGTTTGTTACAATTTACTTCTAGATGCTTAGCCAAAATACATTGTATGCTAATAAAGTACTGAGCCAGACATCGTAGATTCGAGCCAAGTGCAGTGTTTACGACATTAGACTGGCCCATCTCCCTTTCCCCTAGCCCGATTACTCGGGTGGTAAGCGAGCTAGACAGACATTACGCTCATTACCATATAACTGTCCAAATGTCCGTCTAGCTCTCTTACCGTCAGAGTACTCGGGCTACCCCTCCAACTATAAAACATAATACCTTTTCCCTATGAGAGGAGTGCGTATCCCATGACAACCAATAGTACATTGAAGAAAGAAAAAAGAGGAGAGGCAGGCAGAGTAAGTGAATGTGAGAGAGGCACATAGAGACACATACAGAGAGAGAGAGAGAGAGAGAGAGAGAGAGAGAGAGAGAGAGAGAGAGAGAGAGAGAGAGAGAGAGATACCGAGAAGGGCAGAGAGAGAGAGAGAGAGATACCGAGAAGGGCAGAGAGATACCGAGAGAGAGAGAGAGAGAGAGAGAGAGAGAGAGAGAGAGAGAGAGAGAGAGAGAGAGAGGGGGGGGTTGGGGGGGGGGTGGGGTGGAGAGAGATACCGAGAAGGGAGAGAGAGAGAGAGAGAGAGAGAGAGAGAGAGAGAGAGAGAGAGAGAGAGAGAGAGAGAGAGAGAGAGAGACAGAGACAGACAGAGACAGACAGATACAGAGACAGACAGACAGAAGAAGGCGAAGAAGAATCCCTTTTGATACAGAGAATGACACAGACTGCATCACCATGAACCTATTATGGAATCTCTCTCTAACACACCATTGCGGACATCTGCCCGGTAAATAACATTCGACTGTCAGGGGTCAGAATGTGTGTGCGTGGACGATACCATACATATTGACTTGTTGACGTACCGCTAACACTCGTATTTGACCATCACACCGATCAAATCTTCACGTTGGGTCTCAGCTTGCAATGTGATCAACACAATATGATGAACAAACACAGACGTATACACACATTAAATACTCGAATTATAAGTTTTATACAGTCGCACCGGCAACATGTTTTGAACGAAAAAACAACACAATATTAATTTGATGATCAAGGCTGTGTTTGTTATTTTTCTTTCAGCTGGTCGTTTATGTCTGCGAAAAACAACAGAACGCTTTGCGTTTAGCGTTTCGTTTACTTGAGAATTGACATAACAGGTTCGTGAGTATAGACCATCACAGGACGTATGTTCTTGTTAGAAGATCCAAGTGCAAGTATCATATCAAAACTGGGGAGTGTGTTATGCAAGGTCGTAGGAATTAGTAAGGTCATACAAGCTTGCGTCGGTCTAATATTGGATATTTGTTTATCAGTCATATTCAGAATCTGAACCCCTATATTTTAGTCCAGCTTTCTTACAGTCGGTTTTTCCTTCTTATGTGGACCTTAACAAGAACATGCAGTAACTGTTTCGTGATGAACAAACAATGTAGCAGTTTTGTCAACCATTCGGGTTTTTTTGGGGGTGCCCCCCCCCCCCCCCCCCCCCATATCACAGACCCCTGGTAAATAGCCTACAAAATCTGCTTTATTACAATATGAATACAAAATGCATGTCGTGGAATGAAAACTCTCCTTTACTAACGTATTTCAATGACAAAAATTATATCAACCCGTGAAAATTAACACTAAGTTTAGTTAATCTACAAACCTATAACACATTTGGATAGAGTTACAATTGAGTGAAACACGAGTCTGTGATTTTGAAATGGTGAAATACCCTCTAAAAACAGACTAAAACTCGACTCCATAACTGTTACTTCTCAGACGCACGTGCGTTTTTAAAAATATGAAAAATGCATTTTGTAATATTAAAAACACCAGGATGACCAAAAACACTTCGAATGTACATAAATAGATAATCTAAACAATAAAATCTAAATAATATCTGATTTCAGTTATCAACAGTGGCTCTAATAGTAAAAAAAATATGCCTTAGTGCTTAAAAACTAGGGTATGTCCCTTTAAGACTATAAATTCTAACTCATTTACTTTTATATTAATTCTTACGTTATTTTCGCACTTACATTCAGTTAAGCTTCAAGCACGCTGTCTTGGACACATATCTCGGTTAGGGGATGGATCTAGCTCAGTGGGTAGAGCGCTCGCCTGACGTACATGCGTCGTAGGATCGAATCACGTCAGTGGACCCATTTTCTGAATGGGTAACCTGGTTTTACCCGTCCCAACCAGTGCACCACGATTGTTAGCCGTAGCATATGCTGTCCAATGTGTGGGAAAGTGTATATAAGATCCCTTGCTGCTAAAGAAAAAATGTAGTAGTTTCGAACTTTTGTCTAAGACTACAACTAAAAAATTACCAAATGTTTGACGTCTAATAGCCGATGACCTTTTTAAAAAACATTTCGGTTACAGTGGCGGATCCAGAAAATCAATTTAGGGGGGTCCCATTGACATGAGGCGGAATGCCGATGGAACTTTGGGGGAGGTTTGGAGAGGATCGTAAAAAAATGAAAATTAATATATAATAAAATTATAACTGTCGCAAAATTGAGGGGGGGGGAGGGGGCGAGCCCCTGCCCCCCTAGATCCGCCTCTGGGTTATATAGACATAACAGTACTAGTCTGGGTTGGGCAGGACGTAACCCGATGGTAAAGCATTCACCGTATACACAATCGGTCTGGGTTCGACCCCCCGCGGTGGGGCCATTGGGCTATTTTTCGTTCCAGTGTTCCACAGCTGGTGTACCACAGGCCGTGGTATGTACTGTCATGTCTATGGGATGCCATGGTGCTAATCGAAGAGAGTAGGCACTGGCGTGGCAGCAGTGGGTTTTCTCATGCACATATTATCTGTGTGGTCCTTGTTCGACGCCATATTACCGTAATTAAAATGTGTTGAGTGCGTTCCAACACGCTTTTGCTCGTTAGATACGTTTACAGGTCCATAGGAGAGATATCTAGAATAGGAGGGGCACAATCTCTAGTGTATGTGTATGGAGGGTGGGGGGCACAAGCCAGATTTGTTTATTTATTTAGAGTAGGAAAAACCCCACGTAGTTTTGCTTACAAGTGGGGGAGGGGGGGGGGGGGGCACAGACCCTCTCCCGCGGGTCTGGTTTTAACTCATAATGTAAAATGTATCTAACGTCTACTCATGTAATGTTCGTCGTTTAGAGTTGGCAGCTGCTTGTACAGGGGTGTGAACCCCGTACCTACTAAACTTAAAACCGATGTCTTGACCACTGCTCCAGGAGATACCAGAGTTTGTAAAGATTTCCCTGGTCGCAACTCAGTGGTAAAGCATTCACCGGAAGTGCAGCGGGTGTCTAACTGTCGAGTTACTGTCCATTTCAGTCAGTGTTCCACAACTGGCATATGTAAAGTTGTTATGTGTCCTAAGCATCACCATCATCACCATAATCATCATTATCAAAATCATTATCATTATTATCATCACAACCAACAT
Source organism: Gigantopelta aegis (assembly GCF_016097555.1). NCBI lineage: Eukaryota > Metazoa > Mollusca > Gastropoda > Neomphalida > Peltospiridae > Gigantopelta > Gigantopelta aegis. The sequence goes on along the minus strand of NC_054700.1, from coordinate 4,078,301 downwards.
CATCATCATCATCATTATCACCGTCATAAATATTACCACCACCACCATCATCATCATTATCAATATCACCACCATCATCATTACCATCTTCATCACCATCATCATTATCAACAACATCATCATCATCCTCACCATCACCGCCATTATCACCATCATCATCTTCTTCATCATCACCATCACCAATATTATCATCACCACCACAATCGTCATTATTACCATCATCAAAACATCACCACATCAACGACACCCACCACCATCATCATCATCATCATTATCATCTTCATCATCATCATCACCTTACGTTGCGGCATGATCGTGGTGGTCATTTTCATCAAGTGACACGTTTGTAAAGCAGACCTCGAGTGTCCACACACTGGAAATACATACATACATGTCTACGGTTAGTGCCTTTAGTTCACCCACGCTGACCATTCTCTATACATACATACAAGTCTGCGGTTAGTGGCATTAGTTCACCCACGCTGACCATTCTCTATACATACATACACGTCTGCGGTTAGTGACATTAGTTCACCCACGCTGACCATTCTCTATAAATAGATACACGTCTGCGGTTAGTGACATTAGTTCACCCACGCTGACCATTCTCTATAAATACATACACGTCTGCGGTTAGTGACATTAGTTCACCCACGCTGACCATTCTCTATAAATACATACACGTCTGCGGTTAGTGACATTAGTTCACCCACGCTGACCATTCTCTATACATACATACACGTCTGCGGTTAGTGACATTAGTTCACCCACGCTGACCATTCTCTATACATACATACACGACTGCGGTTAGTGACATTAGTTCACCCACGCTGACCATTCTCTATACATACATACACGACTGCGGTTAGTGACATTAGTTCACCCACGCTGACCATTCTCTATAAATACATACATGTCTGCGGTTAGTGACATTAGTTCACCCACGCTGACCATTCTCTATATATAGATACACGTCTGCGGTTAGTGACATTAGTTCACCCACGCTGACCATTCTCTATACATACATACACGTCTGCGGTTAGTGACATTAGTTCACCCACGCTGACCATTCTCTATACATACATACACGTCTGCGGTTAGTGACATTAGTTCACCCACGCTGACCATTCTCTATAAATACATACACGTCTGCGGTTAGTGACATTAGTTCACCCACGCTGACCATTCTCTACAAATACAGCCAGCTGTCTCTTGACAAACACGGTCGTACAAATGTCTGACCGCAATTGGACAGTACTTTGTTTAGGTGTCATTAGGTAGTGGTCACCGTGATAAATAAACAATGTTTGTGGGGGCAGTGTATATATCGGATAGGGGGAGGGGAAGAAAACTACCCACAAAAAACCGATAACCCTGCTGAATATGGAATTATCTAAATAAAGAGGCATGGGTCTGAAGTTTTAATATTTCACAATCATTACTATATGGATATTTACCACATTCACTGAATATTGTAGGTCATTGTGTTAAATACTGTTAAATTAGCAACCGATTCAAAACTGTAATTAAGAAAACGCCAAAAACTACTTATTTATTTACCAGCAGTATTCACAGAGATTAAACTAAAAGAACACAATAATAGAGAAATTGGAAGAAATCACGTTGGAAGAAATCAGAATATCGATTTCATCATGGACAAAAAAAAACCCATTTGAAGACAGTCTGTAAGATATATCGGGTCTCCCCCCTCCCCCCCCCAAACGACAACCCTACTGAATATGGCATTAGCTACATGTAACACATATAGGGACTTTAACTTTGCTATTTCACACTCATTACTATATGGACATGTGCCACATTCAGTGAAAATTGTAGACCCATATGTCAGATGTTGTTAAAATAGAAACAGATTCAAAATTGTAAGTACAAAACTGCGACGACAAAATATAAGTGAAAATATATCCACAGAGATTAAACTAAAGGACAAGATAAGAGAGACATGAGAAGCAATCACGTTGAAAGAACTCAGAACATTTATTTCCTCTTGGGGAAAGAAAGAAAGAAGTGGTTTTATTTAACGACGCACTCAACACATTTTATTTACGGTTATATGGTGTCAGACATATGGTTAAGGACCACACAGATTTTGAGAGGAAACCCGCTGTCGCCACTACATGGGCTACTCTTCCGATTGGCAGCAAGGGATCTTTTATTTGCGCTTCCCACAGGCAGGATAGCACAAACCATGGCCTTTGTTGAACCAGTCATGGATCACTGGTCGGTACAAGTGGTTTACACCTACCCATTGAGCCTTGCGGAGCACTCACTCAGGGTTTGGAGTCGATATCTGGATTAAAAATCCCATGCCTCGACTGGGATCCGAACCCAGTACCTACCAGCCTGTAGACCGATGGCCTGCCACGATGCCACCGAGGCCGGTTCCTTTTGGGGAAGTCTACGACCAAAACTGTGGACACACTGACCACATTTTTCAAGTAAACAAAAGTAAAATAAAATTTCAAAGCTTTTGGCGTCGCATATTTTTCATACAATTTTGGATCTGTTGCTATTTTAACAATATTGGAGCTATGGATCTATAATTGTCACTGAAGGTGGCAAATATCCATAGAGTAATGAGTGTGTGTTATTACAATTACAGTCCCAATACGTTTTAGACAATTCCATGTTCAGTAGGGTTCTCGTTTTTGGGGGGTGGGCATTTTGCTTTTTGGCGGCGCATTGTTTTTACTTCCAGTTTTGAATATGTTGCTATTTTAACAATATTTGACCTACATGAACCTAAAATGTTCACTGAAAATGACAAATATCCATATAATAAAGTTGCAGTCCCCATATTTGTAAAACAACTCTATATTCAGTAGGGTTATTGTTTCCTTTTGCAACCCGATATATATACAGTAACGTCATAATATGTATGACGTCATATTTAGCAGTTATTTAGTTCCTTTCTGAAGATAAGTACAGACTGAAACATGTAAAAGGATCATTATTTCTTTAAATAGTTTTTTTTAAAATACATATATACTGTACACTTGTTTTCTTTTATCATTTTTATATATATATATATATATATATATATATTTATATACACGTGGTAATTTTGACGAATAGTCTAAGAAGAAAGAAAGAAAGAAAGCATCCTATTATGATTATATCAAAAGTGTATTAAAACTGGTATACTTTTATAGCTAATCTATTGAATAAATAAAGGAGATATTCGAAGATATTGAATATTTCATAAGAAAATAACACATAACTACGGTCCATCATGGCAACATGACGTCATAGCCTTGGCAGATAAATAATAAATATTATATATTAATATAAATGACCTCCTGAGACAACTACATGTACTTCCACATACGCAAAACGTCCCCAACGAACGCTCAAGACTGTATATTGAGTATAACACACACGGTCACGTTCATTGCAAACTGCAGATGGCAAACTGTTTGTTAACATCATATATTAAAATAAACACAGAGGTATCACAATATTATGTCTCAAACTATATTTAAATTACAGACTGAAATGCACAATACATTTCTTATGTGATGACACATATATACATATACCGACAGCCATCAGGCCAATATCAAACATGTAACACGTTGGAAGACAAGATGCTTCAGATAAACACACACGGGCACAAGTCAGGTTCATCTAAATAAGCAGTGTCGCGTGGGCAAATTAATTAAGTTTTCTGACCCATCGCATCGCCAGCTTGTTTAGAATTCCTAGTTTTCAAAGTCAGCGAGCGTATATTGAACCAGTAAACATGGCCGCTGAAGGTTGAGTCTGATCGCTAAACAAGCGTTCTTGCGTATACGAAACTGTGTACTCAGGCCGACTCCGCTGACTTTGAACCGAGTCCCCCGCCATCACGTTGCCCTGATCTGTGGACGTTATCCAATCCCAAAGCCAAACTGCGAGTCGGTATAAAAGCTGGACCCGGCATGGAAGGCGATCATTGTCATCCAGTGTTAGCTCTATCAAAGAGCGTGTTCCAGCATTCAAAACGGAGTCTAAGTGGAAGTCATTCGTAATGGACCGACTTGGAGAAAAGTTCCTCGCCCTCTTCATCATCCTCGTCCTCTTCGGAGTGGTTCAGCTGCACTTCATCGTCAAACACAACCAGATCGTCAGGGCGCCCTGTCAGGGTAACAACCTGGGCGTCCACTGGGTCCGGGACCCTACCAACTGCACCAAATACTTCATCTGCGTCTCCGGACAGCCCATAAAGATGCCAGGGTGTCCCCGAGGATACGTCTGGTCCGTGTCCGCCAGGAACTGTGTGGGACGGGACTCTCGGTGGAACGATTGCCCCGTGGTTGTGGTGGAAGCGGCCCCCATGGTTGTGAAGTCACTCAAGTCTAAGACAGTCCGAGTGGGTCGAATCAGCAACTTCTCCGCCACGTCTGACAGAATGGATGCATTACTTAACAAGGAGGATCCGGCTGGAAAATATGTTGTGGAGATCAAACGTAAGTACAACTGCTTTAATTGATTCGTTCAGTTCAATTGATTTTCGTGTTCATATCAGATTAGGTTCAAGCACGGTGTCCTACACCAACAGACATCGACTTTCAGGACTGTCTGTCTAGGACAGCGGTTAAAGCCATATTGTCACAGACCACTGACCTATGAAATGGCCTAACAAAGTATTACCTGAAAAAAATTATATTGGATCTGTCCCTAAATGTACTTTATTCAACCATCTATGTAACCACCATATTCCACATATTAAGAATATTATGTGCAAATAATTGAATTATGGTAATGGTCCATAATTAAAAAAAACTAAAATTGCGGAGAGGGTTGACATGGATTTCACTCCAGCATGGTTCAGTTAAGGTGATATGATAGCTAGATTTGGTTTCCAAAAATTAATGTAATTTTCATTTATTATCAATTTTTAGAGAAATAAGGTCCTTAAATCCGTGACAATATGCCTTTAAGGGTTAGTGGCTAGTGGTCGTACATCTCTCAAACGAGCTGTTAAAGCTCTCGCTGCATGACAACTGGTACCAACCTCATGTTTAATGGTTTAACTACTACACCACCGGGGCCGGTAACACTAACTCGTGAACACGTACAGGTAATTATATTAATTATCTCTGGAAATCGTGCATATTGTATATTATCCAATTGGTTTGTAGTACCTCTTTCTGGCAACACCAAAACCAAGCCGAGCTCGTTTTCTAAGCATATTACAAGATTTTACATTTCTCCATTTTCACTTGTACTGGACCCACACAAATGTTACTGTCAAAAGAGTCGAGACATGTGTAAATTGTCTTTTGTTAGATACCAAAATATCAGCTTGATTAAAATAAAACTGTCAAAAGATATTTCAGCATTAAACTGATCAATGGTGGTGTCACTGTTTGAAGTGCCCTTTTTAATTACTTTTTAAAAACCAAAATTCCTTATCCACAATGTACAACACTAAAATGCACTGAAAACGCGTCTTTAAGCATCTTTATTTGAAAACATTTCTAGGACGCAGATCCCCGACCCATTACAGGAGCTCGGCTAATTTACCGTCGAGAAACTCAAACTTTCACTCGTTAGACTTTTATGACCCACGTTTACAAAGTCCTGGATTACATGTAAATTATGAATTTAACAATAAAACAATATGTGAAAGCGAATCATCGTATTTTCCACGAAACGAAAAGAAAGAATATATATATTTAACAACACTGCGCTTCATTTTGCCACAACTCGTCAGATTTGGTTCATTTGTAATAACCCACCACCTGCCTCACATACCTGGTTTACCATCCTCCAAAATTATTTAATTTAGTACAAAGCATATTTTATATTAAACAGTAATATATAGTAAGGACGCATGATCATGACAGAAAACGAAGAGGATTTATGTTGACTAGTAAATAATAGCAAACGTACTAGCATTCCTTCATTACTGTGAGAAAAAAGAAAGACTTTCTTATTATTCCGAAAAAAAATCAGAACATCATCATCATCATCATCACTGAGCAGGAGTTCATTAATTATAAGTGAAAGCTTTTTTTCTTTCTCTTTCAAAACTCAAAACAAAACAAATCTCAAAACAAATCCGAATATCAAAAATGGTATCTCTGCACATAGCAGAAAGAAAGGGGTGTTTTGACAAGATCGTAGTTACAAAACCTTTCAGAATCTCGACTCGGGTTCAGACTGATCTATACTCAAACGCAAACCAAAAGGCAAACCAGGATGTACCCAAACATATGGTTGTGCGCATTGCTACAATTATTGGGTTATTTCCCTTCGTAATTACTGGATGATTTCCCTTCAATAATTAATGCTTCACAGCAGGCATATCAAAGACCGAAATAAAAGCTGTCCTGTTTGTTGGAAAAATACTTAAAAGGCCCACTGGCAATGAATAAGAAGGGATATTTTATGTGTCGAGAATAGGTTTTTTAAAAAGGTGCTAATCAAAATTATTGCCAACTGTTTTTTGAGGTTATTTTTTTTTACTAATTAGACCTACATATGATTTATGAAAATCTCTAAAATTAAACTCTGAAAACTATATTAGCATTCTAATGGCCTGTTACAACATACAAACAACAAACAACATACCCGCACACAATAAACTCTGAACACTATATTTGCATTCTAATGACCTGTTACCACATACAAACAACAAACAAACAACATACCCGCACACAATAAACTCTGAAAACTATATTAGCATTCTAATGACCTGTTACCACATACAAACAACAAACAACATACCCGTACACAATAAACTCTGAACACTATATTAGCATTCTATTGACCTGTTACCACATACAAACAACAAACAACATACCCGCACACAATAAACTCTGAACACTATATTTGCATTCTAATGACCTGTTACCACATACAAACAACAAACAACATACCCGCACACAATAAACTCTGAAAACTATATTAGCATGCTAATGACCTGTTACCACATACAAACAACAAACAACATACCCGCACACAATAAACTCTGATAACTATATTAGCATTCTAATGACCTGTTACCACATACAAACAACAAACAACATACCCGCACACAATAAACTCTGATAACTATATTAGCATTCTAATGACCTGTTACCACATACAAACAACAAACAACAAACAACATACCCGCACACAATAAACATTAATAAGGTGTCCTATATGTCCTAGATTGAAAATATCATTTTGACAAAGAATATTCTTACATTAATATTGACAATTTACGCAACTTGAAACCAACTTGAAACAGACTATATTATACCTGAAACCTGTTTCAAAATTTTAAGCGTCTGTATGTAGTTTGTATCACAATAATAATGTTTCATCTATAAAAAATAACTTTTTGATGTTTATCACGGCCATTATTTCTATATAGCAACAGGTCATAGTAATGCTAATACACTCTTCATGTTTTTACTCTAGTTTTTTTTTTATGAATCACGATAATGTAATATGCAAAAACATGGTTGGGTATAACGTTAATTAGCACTTATAAAATGTATCTGATAACAGTCCAATTTTTTCTTTTAAAAAATAAAAATAATAAAATAAAATAACAAATAAAATATTAACTTTTTTTTTTTTTTAATCAGGACACACTAATAAAGTATTTCCAGCTAAACTGTAAGAACTACAATAGCACTGTTCTCGTTTTGTTTAATAGTTTGGTGTTTTTGTTTGTTTGTTTGTTTGTTTTTGTTTGTTTGTTTGGGGTTTTTTTTGGCGGGTTTTTTGGGGTGACCAACAATTCTCTGCTCGGTGATTCATATGTAAAGCTTTCCTCTGAGGTGCGATCTCTCTGGGTGGGCACTTTGCGCTATTTCCTGTTCCAACCGGTGCTCCACGACTAAAATATTAAAGGGACATACCCTAGTTTTTAAACACTAAGGCATATTTTTGATTATTATAACCGTTTTTGATAACTGAAATCATACCTTACTTAGATTTTATGGATTAGATTAACAATTTCCGTACATTCGAAGTGTTTTTGGTCTTCCTGGTGTTTCTAATATCACACCAGACCATGTGTAATTTAATTCCATATATTTGACACCTAATAGGCGCTGTTTAAACGATATGTGTCGTGGAGTGTCACTCGTTGGTTTTAACGTGTCAGGGTTACACCTCAAGTGTAGAATCGATTCCATGAAATATTTGACGTCAAAGTCTAACACCAAGCAACAACACGCCTTCTTCGTTATTAAACCCAACAATTGAATTCAAACACACGCTGGTATAGACAACGCTACTTTTCCTGCACTTGTACGGAAAGACAAACTCTCACGTACCACCCAATTGCAAAGGACGCTACCGAAGGTGGTACCCCTCCCACCTCCCTCAGTATCCGCCACTGAGAAAAAATCAATTAAGTGTAATGACATAAACTAATTTGTGTACTTTCGTTTCGTGACGTCACGGTGGACTGGTGACGGTAATGGGTGTTTGGAGAACATGACTGCGTTGCATTCCAGCCATTGCCTCATTGTAGACAAACAAGGGGAAAGTTAGCAACGTCTTATACAAGTTGTCGTCCAACATACGCGCGGTCACGCTCGCGAATTGATTTTATGGGAAGGGCCAAACAGAAAATAAATAAATAAACAAAGGTCATATATTTTCTACGAGTTTATAGACCCAATATTCCTTGACAGCAACCTTCAAAGTTACATTTTAATTAAGTTTATATAACGCCCCACTCACCCAAGCAAACTTCAAAGTTTAATTTTGAGAGAATAACGCCCCCCTCCCTCATCCAAGCAACCTTCAAACTTCCAAATTCGGTTGTCAACGATTGAGTAATTCGCTAAGTAGTTCTTGTACACAATAACGTTGCATTAATTACTGTTCACTTTAAACTTCAGGCTGTTTCCGATGTGAAGCTTCCAGTTCACATTTTACAAAATCAAAAGCCTCAGTTAACAATAATAATATAAAAACCTGTAATTATAAAATATAGATTAATTTTAGTTAATATTGCCTATACTGCCTTGTTTTAAATATTAAAATATCAGCATTTTTATAGAGAGGCGGCATCTACAGTATTCAAGAGGGTGTCATCTATACTGGCGTGGTTTAAATATTAAAATATCAGCATTTTTATAGAGAGGCGGCATCTACAGTATTCAAGAGGGTGTCATCTATACTGGCGTGGTTTAAATATTAAAATATCAGCATTTTTATAGAGAGGCGGCATCTACAGTATTCAAGAGGGTGTCATCTGAGTGTGTCTTTTAAAAAGAAAACCTTCAGTATTTTAAACAAACACATACATTCATTACATGTATGTTAGTCTTTCTCAGAAAGACCCATTTTCTGATTGGGTGTTTTCCCGTCCCAACCAGTGTCCCACGACTAGTATATCAACGGTGATGGTATATGCAACCTGTGCTGTCTGTGGGAAGATGCATATAAAAGATCCCTTGCTGCTATTGAAAAGGTAGCGGGTTATCTCTAAGATTACGCGTCAAACTAATAGTGTCATTAAACAAAACGGGGTGGGACGTAGCCCAGTGGTAAAGCGCTCGCTCGATGTACGGTCGGTCTGGGATCGATCCCCGTCGGTGGGCCCATTGGGCTATTTCTCGTTCCAGCCAGTGCACCACGACTGGTATATCAAAGGCCGTGGTATGTACTATCCTGTCTATGGGATGGTGCATATAAAAGATCCTTTTCTGCTAATCGATAAGTAAAGTTTGTTTTATTTAACGACGCCACTAGAGCACATTGATTTTTTATCTTATCATCGGCTATTGGACGTCAAACATATGGTCATTCTGACACTGTTTTTTTTCTAATCAATAAGAGTAACCCTAATCAACAAGAGTAGCCCATGAAGTGGCGACAGCGAGTTTCCTCTCTCAATATCTGTGTGGTCCTTAACCATATGTCTGACACCATATAACCGTAAATAAAATGTGTTGAGTGCGTCGTTAAATAAAACATTTCCTTCATTCCTTTAAACAAAACAAACTTTAACTTTATTTTTTATTATTATTATTTTTTTTTACCAAATTCTTCAAATTGCTGATACCTTTATGAGGGTCCAGCTAAAAATATTCTGATAGATATGTCTTTGATAAATTTTCGCTTTATTTCAGGTGTATATCCGAACCACCCCTGTGTGTTTTCCAAGGAGGAGGTCGTGCTGCCCCACCCCACGCACTGCCACTGGTTCTACAACTGCACCCTGTCGGTGGAGTCTGATGACTGGATGTACCACGAAGCTCTCACACAAGAATGTCCCTACCCGAAACAGTTCTCGCTGGCCACGAGACAATGCGAGAACTACGAAGACGTTGACTGCGGCACTAGAAAAGACGCAAAGGCTCCGTGTACGTGTTAAAGCAGATACCATTTTATTTTTTAATCATAAGGTTTTTCTTACAAATAGCAGTTAGTAAGACACTGATATATTTCTTTTGTATGTAAAATATGATCATATTATAACGGACTTCAATTTCAATAATGTAGGGAGACATAATGTATGTTCATGCGTGCGCACGTGTATTTGTGGTGTGTGCGTGTGTATGTACACAGATAGGGACATACCGATGTATGTATAGTCGTAAATAATTTAAGTTTAGTTTGACGTCAAAAGAAAAGTAAAATTGTTTTTCGAAACACCCCCCCCCCCCAAAAAAAAAAATCAACAACTATTTTTATGTTCAATTTAAAAAAACAATCGGCTCAGAAATAAATAACTTGTAGTAAATTCTATAGCACAATAACGACGTTCCCTGTGAGAAGGACTATAGGCCTAGTGGATCATGTAGGTTTTCGTGGTTAAAACAACCCGTATATTAATTAATGAATACGTGAAAAGGGACCGCGTGTCACCGGAAAATGTCGTATATAAACTAGACTGGTTCTACAAGTGCGTGACACCGTTAACTAAACACGCTTTGTGTAAATACGTGCTTTAACCAGTCTACTTGACCGCACACCACACGTTCGCTTATTTGATTATGTTTTTCTTTGTTTGCTACGTAGTCCCTTGACGTCAATTAAGTCTTGAATGGCTGAGAAAAAAAATGTCCAATTGAGAAACAAATGTCTAATGAGAACAAAAATAACAATTCATTCTCCTAATATAACAAAAATAACTGGACATTATTATAATGATAACGTTTGTATAATGCAATAACGATCCAACATAGCCTTTTCTCTGTAGCCAAATATTATTAGGAATTATTGAGAAATAATAATATTTTTTATTTTATTTTTTTCTCTTTCACAATTTAGACCAATAGTCCAGTCTGTAAGATAAAATGAGCTGTTTTTTCCAGTTCGCCTCTCTTTCCATAGAGTTTGGTGTAATAAAAAAGAAGAAGAATTTGTTTACTGTATGGATTATAATAAAACAAATTATGGGTACAAACTCAAGACGGTCCCTTAAAGGCATACTGTCAGATTTAAGGACCTTATTTCTCTAAAAATGAATAATAAATCAAAATTACATTAATTTTTACAGACCAAATCTAGCTCTTGCATCACTTTAACTACACCATGATGGAGTGAAATCCAAGTCAACCCTCTCAGCAATGTTAGTTTTTGAATTATGGACCATTGCCATAATTCAATTATTTTTACAAAATATCGTTAAAAAGTGGATTACGGTGATTATGTAGATGGTTGAATAAAGTACATTTAGGGACAAATCAAATATATATATATATATATATATATATACATATATATATATATATATATATATATATATATATATATATATATATATATATATATATATATATATATATATATATTATTATTATTATTTTTTTTTTTTTTAAATAATACTTTGTCAGACCATGTGATAGGTCAGTGGCCTGTGACAATATGCCTTTAATGGTTATGGATCATTTCCCTAGAACCACTTGTTTACCTAAAACCACTTGATCATGGTTGGCACAGTCCACCTTCCTAAAGTTTTACATGGACGCTTTGAATATTTTATAGTCTGATTGTGTAATGTATAACTGGAAATGCCCCGTTTCAATTTTGTCGTCTGTTTTAAAAATCTCCATTAAATCTCCAGAATTTTGAAAGGCAGTAACCAATTCATTGAATGAGTCTCCTTTCCGTCTTGTACGTTTATGCCTGTTACAAAGGATGTTTTTTTATATCTTATATTACAGGCGACTACAGAGAAAACGTCTGCGGCAAGTCCCACTGTCGCCCATGCGCAATACGACACGGAAGTTGCATCAGCAAGCCCGACGGTCGCCACCCCTTCCCGCTCCGAGAGTGGACCCCGCGCTTTATCATGTGCAAGAACGAGCGGACGGTGGCGCAGAAGGACTGCAGCGAGAAGAAACCCATCTTCTCCCCGGAGTCGAACAAGTGCGAGGAACTGATGAACGTCCCCAAACAGTTCGGCGGCTTCCAGCCCATGTGCTCCGGAAGACAGGACGGCCTTCACCCCGACGAGACCGGAAGGTGCGACCTCTACTTCGAATGTCAGAACAAGAACTTCACGAAGTACGAGACGTGTAGCAAGGGGGCGTCGTTCGACCCCAGGCTCAAGACGTGTCGACCCAACGACGTGGCCCCGCCCTGCGGCAACGACAGCACCACCCTGTGCGACGGCTTCAAGGACGGTTTGTATGCCGACCCGTACGGCCGGTGCCCCATGTACTATCACTGTAGGAAGGGTGAGCTCATGGGCTACCTCAAATGTCCGTTCGGAGCCTTCAGTCCACAGACGGAGAAATGCGAGTTTTCTCAAGATATCCCTGCGCCGTGCGGTACGCTGCCGAACATCTGCGAGAATCAGTTGGACGGAACGTACGCCGACATGGACAACAACTGCATGTCGTATTACAAATGCAGTCGGCGCTACGTCGTCTCCATGAAGGCGTGCAAAGATGGACTGGTCTTCAACCACGTTACGGGAGAGTGCGACGCCGCTAACAATACGCCGGCGCCATGCGGAATGGGCCCCAGTTGCTTTGGCAAGAAAAATGGCCGCTACCCGTCTCCACTGAGGGGTTGCGAATATTTCTATACCTGTCACAATGAAATGTTCAGAGGTTATGAAAAATGCACGCTAAAGAAAGGAGGTTTCTATTTTAATCCCGAGACGGAAAAATGCGATTTCCCGCCAAACATCTGTGCTCCATGTGGAGTGAAAACGGAAAATTGGTAAGTACTTTTGTCGGCGAACGTAAGGTGCTTTACCACCAAAGGAACGCGAACGACCTTCTATTTCTACCGATAATCAATTCTCAACACATTCTTCTTCAATCTTCAATTCACCATTTTCATGTTTTTCATGTTTTTAGTAGGTCTACAAAGAACCTGAATATGTAATTTGTTTTCAATCTGATTAACATTAGCTCTACTGGATCTACCAGTAGATCTAACAGCATTGCGTGGACTCCCATGTCCAGGTGACATTTCATCTATAAATAACAATTTAAATATCGACCAATTACACTTCGCCTTTTATAGCGTTATTCGGGAGCATACAAATTCTAAAAATATCGGGCGAAACTATTTATGCAATAGGCGAACTTGTTGGTCTATTTCAACATTGAAAAAAAAACAAGGGAAAAAGTGCAGTAATAAACTCTAGATTGTATACTAGTACAAACAGATTTTATGACTATATCATCACGGTGGGTTTTTTCGTCTTGAAACGAATTTTATATAAATTTTATATTGCAATTAGTTTCCGGCATACTTCGTAATTCGCCCGAATCTTTCGTATACCCTCGGCATAATCCCGAGTGTTTTCAAATTCTTTTCAAATCACTGGCATGATTTTGCAAGTAAGGTTTTGATTGGTCGAATGAAGGGTCAACTGGACATGAGCTCCAACGGGCTGCTGTTAGATCCACGTGTAATAGTGGAGCTAATTTTAATCAGATTTATTTGTTTTAGTACTTTGCTATATATACTCTTCAAAAAAGTAGGGGAATCTAAAATATCAATGTTAATATCAACTATTAGACCGAACATATGTTTTGACCACAGACATCCTAGAGAACGTTCAGGTCTGTTTATCAACACACCGAAACACATTACATAGTTTGCACGTGCATCACGCAGTTGCCTCGTACACGTGCGTGGGGTGTCATTCTCAATTTTGACAATTTCCAGGAAGGTCGATTAATCACGTTGGAACATTATTTCTGTCAATTGTTTTCATTCTGTTGATCACACAGTTGTTATTGTTTTGTTTTTAGTCATTTTTATTGTTTGAATTTGCGATTTACTGATAATTTCACTTCTGACCCCAATCGTCCTTCAAGATCTTTGGTGGTCATAAAATTTACTGTAATACTGAACTACCGGTTGTAATGTTTGCCCAATGAATTCACTATTATCATATAACCTTTCCCCACAGCTAATATACCTTACAATTTTGGCAAATGTAAATTCTTATTAGAGTTCACCTACTTTTTTTGAAGAGTATAGATAAAGCAGAGAGTCGCAATGTAGGAGTGAACGGCTGATAAATTTCAACTGCTTTGCGTTCTCTTTGCGAACCGTATCGTCTTTGCTGGTATCAATAGAACAGTTATTCGTTCGCAATCGCCTTCACGTTCGTTTGGCGGTAAAAACCCCACCCGTTTCATTATCGTAAAAAGACGTATACAGTATTTTTACGTTACTGTAGGATAATGACGAAACAAGGCATATTAAAAAATACAAATTGCAATCCAAATATTCATTTAATAAAAAATATCAATGATGATGATGATGAAGATGATGGTCATGATGATGATGATAATGATGATGGCGATGATGATGATGATGATGATGATGATAATGATAATATAGAAATTGACTTTCTTATATACGGAGGTTCAAAACACGCTGTCCTAGATTCTAAAATTAATGACTATCGATTACAAGTTAAACTGTTTTGGTGAACATTAAAAATAATTTACAATGTTATTGATAAAAGGAAAAATCCGAAAATACTTGTTTTATACCAAAAAAAGAAGATCAAATATGTACTACTTCTTAACAACAAATTATGGTTGTCTACGTCACCTAGCTTGTAGCTTTCGTTGCTATGATCAAAACATCGCTCCAATAACAAAATATAAGAGGTTCTTTATTTTTATAAAAACCTTCATTTGTTTTAGTAACAATGTCTAATGACATAACAATTTGTTACCTAATAAATAATACAGTATGCTGTGTCAAAATGTACTTCATATTATAATATATAGAAAGGAGATAGAAAAGTCTTGAAATGTCGATGGAAGAGTTTTCAAAACAACACGACTTACAATGGTGTCCATGTATTGACGAATATTTATTTGAAAGTTGTTGCCATTTTTAATGACCAGAAATGACTTTACTGCAGCAGCCTAATGATATATATTGCTAAAACCGTCAGTTTTACTTCCATAATTTTATTTAAGTTGCTTTACAATTAACATTATCAGTTGCATTCCAGTGCTTTCTATTTCAGCCAAAATGACCTACAGAGACGATCATTTGATCCTTAGGTAAAATAGCTACATTGTGGGTAAAACCGGTCTATCGTGGGCTAAACCAGTCTAATTCTATGATAACAGTATTATGTGATACCCCCATGTATTTTAAATAACCGCCAATTTTAAATCAAGATTATGAAATTACTTGAACAATAAATGAGATCAAGAAGTTATTTTAGTCAATTTAGTTGGAATAAGTCACAGCCGCAGTCGATATATTATTTGCAGAAGAAATAATAATGTTATTTAGTAAACATCAATGATTTATAAGCATGCATTTGTAATTAAATACACAATTAAAATATATTCAAACAAGCAAAATCCAATTCTAATAATGCTATTTTAAATGACACATAAATATTTGTCCATAAACTGAACTGAGGACAAGTTGTTACCCATAATGCAGTTCTTCTAGTGCTAGTTTGTCCATGCTTCCCGTTTCAACGTGTGTAGCTGTTTGTTTTTGTATGGTCTTCTTTGTTTCTTTTGTCCTGTCAATTGTTCTTTATTCAAACAATTATTTATTTAGTTGTAGGCTAGACAAATTAGTATGCCTAGAAATTGAAAATGTGTTTTAAATCATTAGATTGTGTGTTCGCTTTGAATTGGTATATTATAATTACAAACTGATTTTGGCAGTCCCATACAAATTAGGAAGGATGACTTGTCATATGGAGTGGCAGTCATCCTACAAACTAGAGTTAAAGTTTTTTTGTTAAACGACATCACTAGAGTACATTGATTTATGAATCATCAGCTATTGGATGTCAAACACTTGGTGATTTTGACATATAGCCTTAGAGAAGCAACTGGCTACATTTTTCGATTATTAGCAAGGGATCATTTATATGCGCCATCCCACAGACAAGATAGCACATACCACGACCTTTGATATACCAGTCGTGATGCAGTGGATGGAACGAGAAATAACTCAATGAACTGTACTTGATCCTGCACCGACGGCGCATCAGGCGAGAGCTTTACCACTGGGCTACGTCTCACCTTTCCTTAAAAGTAGAATGCATTGTCATGAGTGGCGGTCCGCCTTGAATCAAGGTGGCATGCATCGTCCTGGGGAGAGGCACCTCTTCGCATTTGGTGGGATATATTACTTGCCGGGAATAACAGTTGTTGAAAATAAGTAGGACGAATTTCCCATGAGTGGCAGTCCTCTGAAGTCGGTGGGAAGTATCGTTCTAGTATATGGCAGTTCTCGTAATGGCGAAACACTTCACAGTGTCTCACGAGAGCATTGGTTATACCGACAAAATATCCTTTTGACTCTGCCTTTATGCAAAGATACGATTTTGAAAATGTTAATGGTTTGGTTGTTCAAATGTATTTGTGTTATAAATATGTGGATTGTAAAACAGGCGCAGACCCAGGGTGTTTATTAGGTGGGGTGAGTAATGAGGTATTATGTATAGGATATGCGACAGATTAACTTCATATAAAGAAAGAAAACGAAATTCACTTCCCCCCTTCCAACATTTTAATTACTAATGGGGCATGTTGAAAATGTCATTTAGTGTCAAACTGTTAATTTTGTGTTTACCAAATACTTTAATACGTTTAAAATTTAAAAAAAGCCTATTCATTTTAAAGAACTATTTATAATTATTTCTTTAGAAAGTAACTCCTTTAACTGTTGAATTTCTATCTTGATGTTGATCATTAATTGTTTTTCATTTACCATAGTTTGACACCCAATAGCCGATGTATTTTTCGTGCTGGGGTGTCGTTAAACATTCATTCATTCCTTTTTCATGTTTAAAACAATCTAAATACATTTATAATTCTAATATATGATACCTAGTCTCCCATATCTATAATTTTTACCATTTTCTTCTTTTTCTTCTTCTTCTTATTGTACTCCCTTTTTGGGCTCAAATCGTTGAGTTTTCAGTCACCCGTAAAACAATCGCATCAATTCTAATTTGTAACATTTGGAATTTGTATTTTGAAAACATTAATATACAATAACGAAATGCAGGTTTGCTATATCTTTTTTTTTTTAATGTTACTGTTACATTTACTCAAATAATATCTGTTTTTGAGATAACAACGTTTCCTTTTTCTTTTTTAAATTACTGTTATAAATTTATTTTTAATTTAATTAGTGGTAAGGGCCAATTCATTTATCAATAATTTAATGATACAAGATCTTAATAATTATTTACTTTTCAAAGATGTCGCTAACACCGTTTCTTTCTCTTTTTATTTCAGTACCACGGAAGCATAATTTGAACTCGCATACTAATAACCGGATGACTCAGACACAGAAATATGCCACGAATAGCTCTACCTCACGCAGATGGTAATCTACCTGCAAGGGAGATAATTTGTGACTGACCACTATACGCCCGTGTTCACAGGAGTTATCGGCAATGAGTCGGACACGAACTCGTACAACACAACCAGTATTTTATGGCAAACATCAGCTCATCCATCGCACATAGTTACTTTATTTATCGCCCCTTTACCTTTATCCACAAACATTCTACGACAGATTTCGAGCGGAATAAGATAGCCGTAAGGAGTGGGAGATGGTTAAAATAAAGTCGAGGTAAGGCGGATTGGGGGGGGGGTGTGTGTGTGTGTAGGATCATGACCCCCCCCCCCCCCCCCCCCCCCCCTAGATTCGCGCTCCTGCTCATGACTCCTCCTCCTCCTTCTTGTTAAAGGGTCATACTCGACCTGGGCACACGTTATCGCATTCTTCTTATATCCACGATTATACTCTTTGAAATAGTATTATACCTGGCTGCTTATTATGTATTTCTGTTTGATGGCCCAGACTTTTATGACGTCACAGAAGCGACGCACAGTGTATATTATTTAAACTGGTATAGTCATTTCACTCCTTATAAAGATACAAATGCGTTAACGCAGGTATGTTTGGCCTTTTAATATTTCGTTCTTTATAGAATATAGGCACGTCTGTTCTTTCTCCGTTTCAAAAAAACACAAAAAACAACAAAAAACAAACAAACAAACAAACAAACAAAAAAAAACAACTAATAATCAAAAAAAAAAAAAAAAAAAAAAAAAAAAATCCAGCTAATTAATAAGCAGTTCTTGTTCAACCATAAGCAAGATCCACCTCTTTATTGTTTTCTTTTCACTGTACATACATAATAAAAGTATATAATTACATAAAAATATATTACTATTGTTAAAAAAATACACAAGGATCAAATAGAAGTAAAATTAACACAAAAAAACAGAAGATCTATCTAATTTCGTTTAACAAAAATATTTATCCATTCTGCAATAACGTAACTGAATACGGTTATATCGCGGCTATTTATCGCTGCTATTTAGTACTATCTGACATTTCGTCACAATTTAATAGTAGCTTTTTATTACGTTATTTTTAATATATATATTTTATGTCATAGATCTTCTTTTTTTTTTCTTTTTCTTTTAAAAAAATCTACCGAGTTAAATATTGCCGTAGAATAATATTTGGTCTATAACTGAAGTATTTTTCATAGGTTAGTTGTTTCGTCTTTCCTACTGTGTGTTCCGTATTTTAGTAGTGTTGTAGACATAGTCAATCCAAGAAGGAGGAATAGAGGGGAGTTATATGACCAGACACATTCTTGGATGAGGGACATACAATATACTGAACAAAAACAACAACAAAAAAGCTCCGCAAAAACACACACAAAAAACTAACATAAATATTTTAATGCATATAGTTCTTCATGATAAAACTTAATTCGGTAAATACACTGTATAAAATGAGGCTTGAGTGTTCACAGAACGTTATTGATTTTAATAGATACAAAAAATAATGGGACTCATGCTGAATAGTTTAAATAAAATTAAAGAAAGCTAAATTAATATTGGCGGTTACTTTATTGTCCAGTGTACCTTATCACAGGCTATCAGCACATCTAGTATTACACGCCATATTCGCATGCTTTGTGCTCATACCAAGGACTGCAACAGGTAATCAGAAAACTCCATATTAGATATCAAGATGTTGCCGAGTAACAGAGACGTTTTAATTACTAAATTTGCATGTTGAATACACCTTTCTGCATAAAATACCAGTGGCTGTATATTAAACGTGTTTCTGATCGTCCCAGTGTTTAAACTAGATCAAACTTAATTAATTAATGAATGAATTAATTTATTTATATTTATTATCGTGCTTCTATCCAATTAAGGTTCAATCACGTTGTCCTGGCCACACACCTCAGCTATCTGAGTTGTCTGTCCAGGACAGAGAGTTAGTGGTTAGTTTGTTAATGAGAGAGAATTCCGTGTATTGGTCTTACACCTACCCACCGAGTCGTTAAACTCGCTCTGGGTGGGAGTCGGTACCGGGCTGCGAACCCAATACCTACCAGCCTTAAGTCCGGTAGCTTAATCACAATACCATCGAGGGCGGTTGGTCAAACTTCATTTTATTTCCTAATATATATTTTTTTTGTACGTACAAAATTATTGGGAGACCAAATGCAGTTTGAGCTACTTACGAACCAGAAACACATTGAATATACAGACATTGACATTCTAAACAGTAAACTATATCTAGTATGTAATTTTAGTCGTTAAAAGATTCCATTAGTCGGGAAATTCTTACAATGACAACAAACTTAGGATAATCTCTTTAATCATAGTTTACCTGTTTTAGTGTTCATTTCGTTTACGTACAGGTGTGTTATTTTGTGACTCTACTTCAGGTACTACATTATCGTTTTCTTTTCTCTCTCAGAATAATGAAACTTACGTGAACTATTGTAAATATAATATTGTGTATATCACTGTAAATATGTACAGTCGTAAATCCTTAATTGTCGAGTGTAAATAAATAGTATAGACAATGTGTGTTTATTTACAATATCTGTGTGTATGCAGGTCACCCGTTTGTTTCTTTGTGTGTATGTGTGTGTGTGTGTGTGTGTGTGTGTGTGCGTGCGTGTGCATAAAAATAAATTGTGTATTCTACTTTTGCGCAAAGAGATATTATTGATGTTTGTGAAGATTTGAAATGTTTTTGTGTCATTAAAAGAATAATTGATGAATGTATTGTATATGCTATTTTTGTGTTCAGATGTATAATTTGTGTGTAAATGGTAAATGCTTATTCGTGTGAAGCTGTATAGTATATATATTATTTATTTGTCTAGTGTATGATCTGTAAGAATGGATGTAATACGTATAAATGTAAAAAGGTTCCAGTTGTAACCCACGGTTTATCTAACATGTATTATCGACCGTTGTATAATACTGTACAAATAAAATTATTGAATAAAAAAAAAATTCAACTTGTTTATATTTAATTCAACAATTGTTTTGCTCAAAATATTATACAAACATAAGACATGTTTCGTAAATAATCCAACGGAATAAATAAATAAATACGTACGTATGTACGTACATACGCACACACACACACACACACACACACACACACACATATATATATACACACACACAAACATACACACACACTAGCAATTATCAGCTGTGTTACGATAATACACAGGGCACTAGCAAAACGTTCTTTTAAGGATGGTGACTTTGTCAAACATGTGTCTAACCCGGATTAACGTCACCACTACAGTACTGAGTTAAAGTCACCACCACAACAGTGAGTTAACACTACGCATCTGAGTTAACGCTACGCCACTGAGTTGGCACTACGGCACTGAGTTAACACTATGCCATTGAGTTGACACTACGCCACTGAGTTGACACTACGCCACTAAGTTAACGCTACGCCACTGAATTGACACTACGCCACTGAGTTGATGCTACGCCACTGAGTTGACGCTACGCCACTGAGTTGACGCTACGGCACTGAGTTGACACTACGCCTCTGAGTTGACGCTACGCCACTGATTTAACGCTACGCCACTGAGTTGGCACTACGGCACTAAGTTAACACTGAGTTGACGCTACGGCACTGAGTTGACACTACGGCACTGAGTTGGCACTACAGAACTAAGTTAACACCACCTCGCTAAGTTAACGTCAGCACTACAAACACTGATTTAACGCTACGCCACTGAGTTGGCACTACGGCACTAAGGTAACACTGAGTTGACACTACGGCACTGAGTTGGCACTACAGAACTAAGTTAACACCACCTCGCTAAGTTAACGTCAGCACTACAAACACTGATTTAACGCTACGCCACTGAGTTGGCACTACGGCACTAAGTTAACACTGAGTTGACGCTACGGCACTGAGTTGACACTACGGCACTGAGTTGGCACTACAGAACTAAGTTAACACCACCTCGCTAAGTTAACGTCAGCACTACAAACACTGATTTAACGCTACGCCACTGAGTTGGCACTACGGCACTAAGTTAACACTGAGTTGACGCTACGGCACTGAGTTGACACTACGGCACTGAGTTGGCACTACAGAACTAAGTTAACACCACCTCGCTAAGTTAACGTCAGCACTACAAACACTGGTTTAACGCTACGCCACTGAGTTGGCACTACGGCACTAAGTTAACACTGAGTTGACGCTACGCCACTGAGTTGACGCTACGGCACTGAGTTGACACTACGGCACTGAGTTGGCACTACAGAACTAAGTTAACACCACCTCGCTAAGTTAACGTCACAACTACAACACTGGTTAACGTCAGCACTACAACACTGGTTAACGTCAGCACTACAAACACTGAGCTAACATCAACGCTAGGCCTATGTAAACGTTACCATTACACAGCACTAAGTTAACACTACAGCACTGAGTTAACGCCACCACTACAGTAGTGAGTTAGCGTCACCACTAGATTAGTGAGTTAAAGGAAACATGTCACGTAAACCATATTTGGCACCAACCATGTACAATTAATTATAAATTGAATCACCTAAAAAAAAATATTATAAAAAATTAATTACTTAAAATATCTCCATAAAAGAACCCCAGATACGAGCTCTTAGCGGAAATTGCCGATCTTTAATGAGCAGGGCAATCACGAGGTCCCTGACGTCAGAGACGCGTCGCTTGATCTGAAGCCTTACACTTAAAAGCATTAGTCCGTACCACTCATAAAGAATCTAAGACTTGCACAGCTTACCAAAACAATGAGTGTTCGTTCGCAAAACGTTTTGCCGTATCAATATGAGCTGTTAGTAAATGAAGAAAGACACACATTTACTTACAACAGTGATACTGAAGAAAAAACGGATAGCGAGTCGGAGGGTGGAGAAAACTGATGGTGCCAGACCAGACCGGTCGACCAATTTACAGCCCGGAGCCCGAAAGTAACCCGGAGACAAAACCAAAAACTCGGATGCTAATGCCGAGGTGTATACTGTTCATATTTAGCATAAAGATACACCTCGATATGATGTATTTAAATATGTAAAAAATATAAATGTAGGACAAACATTTTTGGGTTTTTTAGAAAATATCGCATTTTTTATGTTCGGGCTGTACATAATGAAATCTGTATGCACAGTGTAAACAAACGCTCTAATTTACGACAAGGCGCTTCACTTTCATTAACCTGGCTTGTAAAACAACATAAATGACTTGAGAGTATAATCAACTTTTAAAACTAAATATATTTCTATTTGCATCAATAGAACGAAATGGGGTTATAGTATTTTTCTCTCATAAAAAAAAGTAGCATATTATTAGGCCTATTGGTAGGGTGCGTTAGAGTAAAAACGTTCACTCACGATACCAAGTGATAATTTTCTTTTCTTTGGTACTACGTAATTGGTCAGTTTTGTAATTTTAGATGGGAAAGTCTACTTAATCAAGGGTTTTACAGCATTATTTACAGTAATGAAGCAGGGCGGCTGATAATGTCCATTAACATTGTACTATAGTCGCGACAGGTTACGCCACAATACCCTGTAATCTTAAAAAAACTGGCACGTATTTTGTACGCATGTCTAGACCGTGGTAATCACTTACCTGGTCGATACCCTGCAATATACACCTGCCAATCAGGAATCACATGTGCAGGCCACGGAAAGAAAGGACCAATTAACTAAAACAACACTCCGATTCTCAAGTCAGCTCGTGGATGAAACATAATAGTTATTTCGACACCGACAGTAGTGGGGTTTTTTGTATTGAACTTCGTGTTGCTTTGGGGCTTCGGGCGACGAGGAACGTTTTTGTAACGTATTCCGCCCGAATATTAAAAACATTATTTAAAATTATTATTGTTTTCTACACGTTTTTTAAAAACATATTTAAATACATCGTACTGAGATGTATCCTCATGCCAAATCCCATGTTTGTATATGCCATATTTAATTACTTATTGACGTTTCCTTCTTCGGACGGTGAATACAGATTTTGTTATGTAGGCCTACAGCCCTAACATGAAAAATCTTTTTTTTCCAAAAAAATAAATAAATAAAAAATTCTACATTTTTGTTTTAACATATATAAATACATCATGCTGAGGTGTATCTTTGTGCCAAATATGTACAATGTACACCTCGGCATTCGCAACCGAATACTGTTTTTGTCTCCGGGTAACGTTCGGGCTCCGGGCTGTAATTAGGCGGACACCAAAGTACTATGCAGTGCTGGTGTCCTATCTTTTCTTTTGCGATAAAATACACGCGTCTTTCTTCGGATACAATCCTTTGGAAAACCATAAAAAGACAATCCCGATCGTTTAAACTGTTTATTTTTACACCCGAAGGCCGCGCAGTACGGCACTGTTGGACTGAAAAGATCGTAAGCCCCTTACTCCATATATAAACAGTTAACAACAATGGAAGAGTACAGCGGCTCTGACGTCACTTCCCTTTTTTTCCGAACGCTCACGAAGAAATATGCATAAATCGTACTTTGATACTGGTTAGCGTAATTTCTTCATTTTAAGTTAACTACACGTATTTTATTGTTATAAAGTTATTTGTATATTATTTTTATATCATTTTTCTTTTAAAATGAGCTATAATATGGTCTCGTGTCATGTTTCCTTTAACGTCACCATTACACCACACAGACCACGTCGTTTAGCATTAATTTAGCGGATTTTAACTCTAGATAAATTCGTTCGTATATAAAACAGGTAAAAATGACGTTTAAGCAAATACAGATATTATGATGTATTACAAGCCATAGAATATAGATATAAATATAAAATAGAGAAATCATTGAAAAAAAGAATATAAAATATGAAATAGCTTTACAGAGACAGAAATATTCAGTCTAGACAGATAGATAGATAGATAAATAAATAAATAAATAAATAAATAAATAAATAGATAGATAAACAAACAAACAAACAAACAAACAAATAAATAAATAAACAAATATACAAACAAACATATAAATAAATAAATTTAAAAAAGAATCAATCAATCAATCAATCAATCAAAGTGTATTTTAATAATTATGTGTTGGAACTTTAACATGTGGCAAACAAATAAACTAGCTTCCCACTATTTTTTTTCTCCTAAAATAATTCTGCACTTATTTTTTAAATTTATTATTTTAAAATCTTGTTTTCAATTATCTTTTCTGACCAATAATTCCGAGCTGCAAATTCCTCCCTTTATCTGTATCGCACCGCTATTATTTTTATTTTTATTTTATACTTCCCTTTTCTTCTTTTGTTTGTTTTATCCGCGGTTTCTACAGCTCCAATTAAAGCAGAGTTTATCAACCATAAATATGCGCATGAGCTCAACACCCACATTAAAAATGCCACAATTATATAGCAGGGTATTCTGCTAACAGAGACCCTTTATTTACATATCGATGTCAGGACGCCAGTGGCAAGTTTTATTCAAAATCGAGCCAAGGGCGACAAACGAGCGACGATCAACGAACGGAAGTGTTTGTGGCAAATCACGGGTTCTTTTGTTCGAAAGTGTGGCTCAGGTGCCGTTAGCTTCACTTTGTGTTTATTAGGGAAATGTAAAATTTGGCCTACACTTAAGATTGTTGAAAATCCGGAAAGGGAAGAGTCATAAAAGCAGTTGAGTACGACAATTAATCGACTGCTAACCATATGTCCTATCGTCATTCGAATAATTAAACCTTTTCAGGCATATCGGCAAAACTGCTGTGCGAAGACTTTGAATAAAAAAAAGAGTGCGCACGAAAAAAGCCCAACCCGTTAGTTTGTGTTAATGGCTATAATTCTGAGAGAGAAAGAGAGAAAAAGCTGTATTAGAAGCTCATATAGTGTGCTGCACTGAACATTATTAGTGTTTATAACGTATGAGAGAGAAAGAGAAAAAGCTGTATTAGAAGCTCATATAGTGTGGCGCACTGAGTATTATTAGTGTTTATAACGTATAAGAGAGAAAAAGCTGTATTAGAAGCTCATATAGTGTGGCGCACTGAGTATTATTAGTGTTTATAACGTATAAGAGAGAAAAAGCTGTATTAGAAGCTCATATAGTGTGGCGCACTGAGTATTATTAGTGTTTATAACGTATAAGAGAGAAAAAGCTGTATTAGAAGCTCATATAGTGTGGCGCACTGAGTATTATTAGTGTTTATAACGTATAAGAGAGAAAAAGCTGTATTAGAAGCTCATAGTGTGCTGCACTGAACATTGTCAGTGTATTATAATGTCACGTATCTGCTGCAATATGCATACTGTGGCAAGGGTGGTAAATGGTGGTGGGTCTAAATACTGTGAATATCCAGGGGCCGTAGCTAAGATTTCTTTGAGGGTGGGTGTGTGTGGGGGTGGGGATTGGGTGGGTCAGATGAATTCTTGGAACCGACGAATATGCCTAAAACTCAAAGGGTTAAGAAGAGGATTTTCTTCAAGTTTTTTTTTACCCCTTGTCACCCCCACCCACCCCCCACCCCCCGCTAGCTACGGCCCTGATATTATGTGCGTTCTGGCACCCTTGTTGGTGGGTAGGGGTGGAGGACGGGAGTGTGCAGGTTGAGTTTTGCCTGAATTAAACGAAAATACCGAAATCTGGATAACAACTTTTATTCATATTTGTATTACCAACAAAGATCTATATAGGGTTCCAAACGAACCACTTCGCATTTTTATGTGGAATACAACGAATATTATAAGTAGAATTTTCCCCGAACGTCTTATTTCTTTTTGCCAGAATGCGATATATATTAAATTCACAATAATTACAAGTTTACAACAACCTGTAAAGATCCACAGTGTGGTACTTGTAAACACTTACTAGAAGGTTCAACATTTAATATTAAATCAAAGGAATTTACTGTGAAGGGCTATAGGACTTGTTCATCCACAAATAATATATAAATCTCTCTCTCTCTCTCTCTCTCTCTCTCTCTCTCTCTCTCTCTCTCTCTCTCTCTCTCTCTCTCTCTCTCTCTCTCTCTCTCTGTCTGTCTGTCTCTCTCTCTCTGTCTCTGTCTCTCTGTCTGTCTCTGTCTGTCTCTCTGTGTCTGTCTCTCTCTCTGTCTGTCTCTGTCTCTGTCTGTCTCTGTCTCTCTCTGTCTGTCTCTGGCTGTCTGTCTGTCTGTCTCTCTCTCTCTCCCTCTCTCTCTGTCTCTCTCTCTGTCTGTCTATCTATCTATCTATCTATCTATCTATCTATCTATGTGTTTATGTATTTGTTTTGAAATGTACAAATTATGATAGATTTTATATCGGACAGTCAGTTCCTATCCGAAAAAGAGTCACTGTTTTAAGATATTTCCAATATACAAAGATTTTGATAACCAAGATCAAAATGTTCATCTACTTTTGGACTCCAAAGAAATATATTTCATTAAATTGTTTAACCCTCCACTGAATCAAAAGTTCGCATAGATTAAAGAAGGAAATGTTTTATTTAACGACGCACTCAACACATTTTATTTACGGTTATATGGCGTCAGACATATGGTTAAGGACTACACAGATATTGAGAGAGGAAAGCCGCTGTCGCCACTTCATGGGCTACTCTTTTCGATTAGCAGCAAGGGATCTTTTATATGCACCATCCCACAGACAGGATAACACATACCACGGCCTTTGATATACCAGTCGTGGTGCACTGGCTGGAGCGAGAAATAGCCCAATGGGCCCACCGACGGGGATCGATCCCAGACCGACCGCGCATCAAGCGAACGCTTTACCAATGGGCTACGTCCCGCCCCTACATAGGTTAATGCCGATTGGGTACATCTCATTATGTTCGTTAAATTGTTTATTTGTAATAATTCTCCATGTTACAATATTTATTTGTTTTTCTCCATAGTTCTATAGCTACACACACACACACACACACACACACACACACACACACACAGATATATATATATATACATATATATATATATATACTAGAGGAAAAAAGTAACAGTGTAACCTAAAAAATCGGATAAAATTAACACCGCCCAATATTTTAGCATGATGTTTTGCACAGTTGACCAGTGAACGTACTGCCACACAATCACTGGGTCAATGCCGTATTGGCACGTGCCGTTTCACTTCTTGGACATGGGTCTGTTTTTTTCACGCTTTTTCTGCCCAACATTTTACTGCTCCAGCCTTTGTCAACTTTGCTACTGTCGGGTCATTGTTTGGCAACCGGGAGAACAGAAAAGCATGTTTTTTTTCGGTTGAACGTAGAGCAATGCCCAGGCTAAATGAAAATGACCGCCTTTGCGCAATTGGCATGATCCAGGCTGGTATGCTCCATCGCGCTGTTGCTACTCAATTTGGTGTCCACATAAACACTATTCAGGCTTTGTGGAGACGTTTTCAACAATTGTAATTAACCACATGCAGGTCGTCCACGCGTGATGTCAAACAGCAGGACAATCATATCAGACTCATGCACCTTTCGCTTCCAAACAGCAAGTCTAACAGCGCGGACCCTGGATTGCGTTCCATCAGCCCCAGAACTGTACGGAATCGATTACGTGAATGGCGTATCCATGTTGTAGTTTTGCTAAGACGCCATGTGTAGCCCGTCTGGCTTGGTGTAGAAGACACTTGCGCTTTAAACGCCGAGACTGGGCGAGTGTTCTGTTTACGGATGAGTCCAGGTTTCACTTACGACGGCCGTTTAAGAACCTATCGTTGTGTTGGAGAACGTTTTAGTGACGCCTATGTTGTGGAGCGACGTGCATATGGCGGAGGCAGTGTCATGGTTTGGGGTGGCATCATGTCAACTGGATAAACACCTCTTGTGGTCATCGATGGCAATTTGAACACTGTATGCTACCGTGACGACATTATCCAGGCTCACGTCATCCCATTTGTGCAAGGACAGCAACGTCACATCACGCTTCAGCAAGACAACGCTAGACCTCACGTTGCCCGGGTGGTAAGGGATTTTCTAGCGCAGCAGAACATCGATGTGTTGCAGTGGCCTGCAGTCTCACCTGATCTTGCACCAATCGAGCACATTGGGGATGAGATGCAATGTCGTGTACGTGCACTGCCTAACATGACATTGGCAGCGCTGGGTCATACATTAGTCCAGATCTGGAATGGCATTCCCCAGGCATTCTTCAACAATTTGGTAGGCTCTATGAGGCGATGGTGCCAGGCCTGCATCGACGCAAACGGTGGCCATACGCGCTATTAACTTTGTGAACTGGTTTTTGACCCCCGTGTCTTTCATCCCCAATACCAATGAAATGACGGATGCTGTGACATTTTAAATGAATTGAAGTTTTGCAGAATTGCCTAATAAACAATGCTATCTGATCATTTTATCGTTTTATGTCTTGAAATTATGTTTTTATCAACATGATAACCATACACAGTTACTTTTTTCCGTTAGTATATATATATATATATATATATATATATATATATATATATATATATATATATATATATATATATAATAGTAGTCGTTTTCGAGTTGAAAGACGCTATTTTATAGAGTGCTCAATGCATAGTGACGTAACCTCGACGTCACAGAGTCCATTACGTCATCAGCTTTCCGTTGACGGTGTAATTAAATCTACATCTGATGAGTGAGAGCAATTCAACTCTCTCACGAAACAAGCCTGTCATGTAGAGATAAACATACACTTTTAATGTTTATGCCTTCTCATGACACAAAAAAGAATTTTGCAAAAAAGTGATTTATTTATTTTTTAACCATTATTCTCCATTTCAAGAATTATTTAATACAGCTGTCAAATACTTTTCTGATTCAACTGTATCTACAAAACTACTGTAAAGATAGTATATCAAGATTAAAGGAATTTTGCAAAAAAGTGATTTTTTTTTTTTTAACCATTATTCTCCATTTCAAGAATTATTTAATACAGCTGTCAAATACTTTTCTGATTCAACTGTGTCTATTACTGATGGAAATAAATCATACCTTTGATATTTACTTTAATATAACTAATGAAATTCGGAGTATTTGTAACAATAATAAAAATAAAGTTGTTTAAATTTTTTAACGACACCACTAGAGCACATCTGATTTATTAATCATCGGCTACTGGATGTCAAACATATGGTCCTTTTTAGTCATAGAGAAAAAACCCGCGACATTTTTCCATTAGTAGCAAGAATTTTTTTATATGCACCATCCCAAAGACAGGATAGCACATACCACGGCCTTTGATATACCAGTCGCGGTGCACTGGCTGAAACGAGAAATAGCCCAATGGCTCACCAACAGGGATCGATCCTAGACCGACCGTGCATCAGGCGTGCGCTTTACCTCTAGGCTACGTCCCGCCATTGTTTAAAACATTTTAGCAATAGAATTAAATTTAGTGTACACTATACAACTATACACAAGTGCTGCTCCTAATTGTTTTCACTACATACTAGTATCTACATGCATATCTGTGTATAGGATAAATACATTTGAGGTGAAGGGGGGGGGGGGGGGGTGTGATAAAATATACAAAACACGTGCATGGGGGCGGGGAGAGGATAAACCCCCCCAAACAAAAAACCTTAACCCCCAAAATTAAACAAAACCAAATTCATCTGATCCACTGAGAAACATAACAAAACCTCAACAACAACTAAAGACTTTAAAGATCAATTTAGAATGTGAATATTATATACACACGTCAACCACAATCGAGTTCTAACGCTTAGCTACAATCGATTTGACCGCTTTGTTAAAGAGTCGTTTAAGATTCCTTAGATATCACTCGCTCTTTGTCGTAAAACCACCAGATCTGGACCTAATACTGTCAACTATATTAGTTCGCCCAACAGCAGACTAGAATACTAGTGCTGGAATCGTCAAGTCACCTCTGAGATTATCAATTACTGTACATTACAAGTGCATCTAGTCGGGGTAATTATGCTTTATAGTAGCTTTAATATATTGCTGAAAACACTCTTTAAAAGAAAAAGAAATTATATCTATGTGACTTCCGATCTAAAAACGGAGACCTAAAATGCCAATAATTACCTTCGCAGTGAGGGGTGCATTTATGAATATTAGTATTATTGTTTTTCAGACTTTTCAGTGATTATATAACAAAATATGTATCGTTCAACATACATAATTATGAATGGTTCAACATAAATCATACATACCCAACTACGAATAATATTTATGAATAACATTAATATTATGTAACCTGTGGTTATCACGGGAAAGTTAAAATGAGGTGTTGTGGCACCCCCTCAACCCCAAAACAAAAACCGATTTAAAAAAGGGCATCCTTGTGCATAGACCTGGCCCCGTGCTTATAAACCATAAAGTCTAAACTTTAATAAAGTCCAGACTTTAACGTCATGGCAACGCCATTCAAATAGCATTACGTTAAAGTCTGGACTTTAATTATTAAAGTCTAGACTTTAAGTTTTATAAGCACGGGCCCTCATTAGCCAGTGCTATACACGCAACCGCTGGAAGGAGAAATAGCCCAATGGGCTACCAACGGGGATCGACCCCTATATACACAGTCACAACGAACTGTGAAATCACACGAACATGGAACCTATCAGCTGCCATACAAATTTGTAATTTTCGGCATCAAAATGCAATAAAAAGCAACTGTTTAAAAATATGGGCGGGGACATAAATAATAATTCACATTCTCCTCGTCAGAGGGCGGGGCGTAACTCGGTGGTAAAGCGGTGTGGGATCGATCCCCATCGGTGGGCCCATTGGGCTATTTCTCGTGATCATGGTATGTGCTATCCTAGCTGTATGTGTAATGATGCATATAAAAGACCACATGCTACTTATGAAAAAAATGTAGCGGGTTTCCTTTCTTACACAATATGTCAAAATTACCAAATGTCTGACATGCAATAGTCGATGATTAATAAACCAATGTGCTCTAGTAGTGTCGTTAAACAAAACAAACTTTAACTTTTCCTCCACGCCTGGTGAAGTCAAAAGAGACCTTGCGGATAATATTGGCCTGCAGAGGTTGTGCCCAGAAGGACGTGCCTGAACCATTCGAGGACAGAGGCACGCCTTTAGGTTTTTTACTCTCTCTCTCTCTCTCTCTCTCTCTCTCTCTCTCTCTCTCTCTCTCTCTCTCTCTCTCTCTCTCTCTCTCTCTCTCTCTCTCTCTCTCTCTCTCTCTCTCTCTCTCTCTCACTCACTCACTGTTAATGATACATAACCGAAAGCCAATGAGAGACGCACTGAGGAAGTTACACCACCACCTATGCTACCATTACCCATTCGACACTTGCTTTCCCGTCAGCGTCAACCTCAAAACAACAAACCTGTCTAGCTGATTCGGGAAATCAATTCGTCTTAAGTGAAAGTATCGGTTTGTTATTCACTAGTAATTTGCCGCCATTTGATTGCTGTCAATTTTTCTTTGCCAGCGCGCGTTACCTTTTGAAGTGCGCCAGCGATCAATCCTTGACGGTTAGATATAGAAAATAAACGATGAAATTAATTACGCTGATGATCTGCCCTTGCTGATGTGAGGTAGTCGGGAAATCTTTCCCTAATTGACCATATGTCCATCTAACCAAAGCTATAATCACAGACCAAAGAAAAGCCGGTATGAGTAGGGAAATACCTGCCAGTTTTGACGAGATTTGATTAATGTCGAAGTAAAAGACTTCCGAGCGCGGATGAACTTCCGTTCTGCGACACTGGGTCCCCTGAGAGGGTTTACGAGCGGATATTTGGTCTTAATCACGCTGTCGGTTGGGAATGTTTCAACAAAACCCGAAAGACTGGGGGTGTTCCGGTGTTTGCCGAAAGTAATTTTGTATATGACAGCTATTCTATTGGTGTTTGCTAAAACGTGAATGAAAGTGTCAAACAAAATAGCAGAGACGGGTTTCAGACTAATTAAAACATTTGGCGGCGTATTATATTTAAAACGGAAGAAGGTGCGAAGCCCGTGGAGGGGGGTGGGGGTGGGGGTGGGGGGTGGGTGTCGTTGGAGACTAAAAAATTAAAATCAGGCTAGTGAAAACGATATCTGGAGTGTGTGTGTGTGTGGGGGGGGGGGGGGGGCGTATTCTATAGTGAGGGGTTTACAGCCTCTAATGAGTGGAGGGGCGGGATTTAGTTCAGTCGTTTGAGTGCTCGCTTGAGGTGCTTGCGTCGCAGGATCGAACCACTTCGGTGGATCCATTCAGCTGATTGGGGGTTTTCTCGTCCCAGCCAATGCACCACAACTGGACAAAGGCCGTGGTATGTGCTTTCCTGTTTGTGGGAAAGTGCATATAAAATATCCCTTGCTGCATTAGGAAAAATGTACAGGCTTTCCTCCGATGACTACGAGTCAGAATTACCAAATGTTTGACATCCAATAGCCGATGATTAATTAATCAATGTGCTCCAGTGGTGTCGTTAAACAAACCTTAACTTTAACTAATGGGGGAGGCAATTAATATTGTAATAATATTACTTTTAAATACATAGGGAAGGAAATATTTTATTTAACGACACACTCAACACATTTTATTTACGGTTATATGGCGTCAGACATATGGTTAAGGACCACACAGATATTGAGAGAGGAAACTCGCTGTCGCCACTTTATGGGCTACTCGTTTTTCGATTAGCAGCAAGGGATCTTTTATATGCACCATCCCACAGGCAGGATAGCACATACCATGGCCGTTGATGTACCAGTCGTGGTGCACTGGCTGGCCATGGAGCGAAAAACAACCCAATGGGCCCACCGACGGGGATCGATCCCAAACCAACCGCGCATTAAGCGAACGCTTTACCACTGGGCTACGCCTCGCTCCCAAATCCAGAGTAGAAAGCTCTAGCGCAATC
This sequence comes from Gigantopelta aegis, assembly GCF_016097555.1. NCBI lineage: Eukaryota > Metazoa > Mollusca > Gastropoda > Neomphalida > Peltospiridae > Gigantopelta > Gigantopelta aegis. The sequence goes on along the minus strand of NC_054700.1, from coordinate 4,044,747 downwards.
TTCAATTACTTGTTCTGCTCCGAGTTGGGCTCCTGGCCTCCAGAGGCCGAACCCTGGGTGCACATGCTCGAAACCTTCGTGGTACATGAGCATGTAAAAACTTTTCGGATCGCATCAATTACTTTTATTAATTAATTTTACTTCAAAGGAATTATAGCGACCAAGGCCATACATGTGGCTACATATACAGTGGCGGAATGAATATATATTTTTAATTGTTTGACGGGACAAAAGCAAGTATTAAGATTTAGGATTAATCTAATTCCTGTGATGGACTTTATTTTATTTTATTTTATTTTAATTCTTAATAATAGTAATGGATAATTATATACAGTAGGCCCGGTATCGGGTAATTAATTAAAAAGTCCAATTTTTTTTTTAAAGGTCGAATAACGAAGAAAAGTATAAAACATGCAACATTAAAGGGACAGACCCGTGAAAATGCACACCAAGTTTAGTTAATCTACAAACCTGTAACACATTTGGATAAAGTTACAACTGAGTGAAACATGAGTCTGTGACTTTGAAATAGTGAAATACCCTCTAAAAATAGACTGAAACTCGACTCCATAACTGTTACTTCTCAAACGCGCGTGCGTTTTTAAAAAATATGAGAAATATATTTTGTGGTATTAAAAACACCAGGATGACCAAAACGACTTCGAATGTACGGAAATTGATCCACTAAACCATAAAATCTAAGAAAAGTATGATTACAGTTACAAAAAACCGGCTATAATATTAAAAAAAAAAATGCCTTAGTGTTTAAAAAGTGGGGTATGTTCCTTTAAAAGTTTAGAAAAACGAAAAAGAAGACACTCCCTCTTTCTAATTTATTGATGGTGTTGCATATTTTCCCAGTTATATTTATCGTGTATAAAACAAAACGATAGTGCCTCAATGTTCTGCCGTCGCTGATCCTGTGTATGGTGGCCAGAGTTCGATAAAAACAAATTCGTCGTGAGTTTTCATGTCTCGACAACACCTTGACGTTGCATATTATTTTATTTGGTTTAAACAATATTTATTTTGTCAAAACAACATAGGATTGGTCAACGGGCTTAGCCTGTATTAAGACCTCTCCCTACATTCCACAAGCGGATACATATTAAAATACAGCAGACATACACAGACTTGAACACAGAGGAAGAAAAAGAGAATGAGTAGAGAAAGTGTGTGTGTGTGTGTGTGTGTGTGAGAGAGAGAGAGAGAGAGAGAGAGAGAGAGAGAGAGAGAGAGAGAGAGAGAGAGAGAGAGAGAGAGAGAGAGAGAGAGAGAGAGAGAGAGAGAGAGAGAGAGAGGAGAGAGAGAGAGAGAGAGTAGAAAAGTGCAGAACGTTTACATTGGATTGGGTGATGTCTAGCATAAAATTAAGGTGTTAACTTTAGCAAAAACGTTTAGTAGCAGTTATCAGTATTAAAATAGGTTTAATAATTTCTTCATTTTCGTGTTCACTAAATTCTGGATTTCCCAATAAGATCATTTTATAATTTTGATGTAAATAGTTTGACATGAAATTGTTTTTTATTCCTTGTACGGGGAGAGAATGAAATAATCTATATATTAGATTAATTTCAACGAACAACAACGACAGCAACAACAACAACAGCAGCAACAACGACGACGACGACGACAACGACGACAACAACAACAACAACGACAACAAGAACGATAACGACAACAACAACAACAACGGCAATGACAACAACAACGATAACGACAACAACAACGGCAACGACAATGACAACAACAACGATAACGACAACGACAACAACAATGACAACAACGATAACGATAACAACAACGGCAACGGCAACAACAACAATGGCAACGACAACAACAACAACGACACCAACAATGACGACAGCAACGACGACGACAACAGAAACCCGCCACAAAGAATCCAAACAAATTGATGCACAAAAAACATTTAGCCTACAGTGAAACTATATTTTAAACAAGCAAAATAAGAAATTATAAATAAATACAAAGTCTGTGCCGTTTGTCGTGTCGCCAACTATAATTCAACTCATCCATAGCAATAACACGATCATGACGACGACGCTGGTAAAGACGATCATAATATTAGGAGAAACACGTCACCATTATATTAACTGTCACAAAAATGATTTGTTTTGTTTTGTTTTAATGAACAAAAGTAATTTTTATACTAGTAAGTAATATTCTACCTTCAATCTAAAAATAATTGAACAATTTATTCACAATTTGTGGCGGGAATGTGGCACTATATACAAACTATATATTTGATTTTAGCGCAGTGCATGTCGGTAAAGGGACTCCACATTATATATTCATGCATATTTGGCTGATTGGAATTATAATTTAGTATAAAGTTTATAAAAGAAAAACGTATTAAGCTTGATATTATATGGTAAAGGGAGTTTTACCCTCGTTTGTTTTGATAACTAATACCGTCAATATGATATATTAGGAGTAAAAATATATAGCCTATTATGCTCCTCAAAACTCGGATAATACAATTTTTATTCCTAATAATTATTGAATATTGACGATATCAAAAGACAGTCCGGTAATAACCTCTATTTATTCCACATACGTTAACCCCGGTCCATTCAACATAGCCTAGGATGTCTCTAATGTATGATTAAAAGGACCCTAAACACCCAATAAAAATATGTTAATTTTAAGCCAACAGTGGCATGACGTCACAATGTCACAACAGACGGAAACCAGGGCACAGTTTTATACCCGCCGGGTACATATACGACTAAAACAAATTCTGTATAAATTATCAATAAATGATGCTTTGTATTCTTATTTTATTATTATGATTTTATTAATAATTAAATAAATAATTTAGTTACTTCGTTTGTTTAACTAACGTCAATATTATGCGTTAGAAGAAAGAATTTAATGTGTTATTCTTCAATACATATTTAAAACTCAACTCAAAGTGCAATAAAATATAGGAGATGTCGCACTTTATTGATTGCCAAAATTTTTATTATATTATTTTTTTATTATGTTTCAAAGGGGCCCAGCCCAGTGGTGAAGCGCTCACTTGATGCGCGGTTAGTTTGGGATCGATGCCCGTCGATGGGCCCATTGGAGTATTTCTCGTTCCAACCAGTGCACCACGACTGGTATATTAAAGGCCGTGGTATGCGAAATCTTATCTGTGGGATGGTGCATGTTTGACATCCAATAGCCGATGATGAATAATCAATGCGCTCTAGTGGTGTCGTTAAACAAAACAAACAAACGTATTGTGTATAAAAGTAAGCGGTTCTTTTTTTTAAAATGTGGTAGATTATTATTTATGATTTAGCTTCGAAATAAAAACGTAACTTTTAAATAATTTATGCCAAAATGTCACATAAACTGCCAAAATGACACATGAAACTTTTAATGAACTATTTGAGGGAAATATTCGAGTTTAATGAAATTTTAAATTTAAGAACACTACAATACTCTAGATTGAAAACATATTTTATTACATAAACAACAAAAGGTTTGGGCACTAGCATACTTTGACTGTCACTTGCTGGTTGGTTGATCTGTGTCAATTTCGAACCTTAAAGTTAATTTTGTTTTAATTGCCACGGCTGGTATTGGTGATAGTTGTATATATTTATTTTTTCTATTGTTGGATGTGTTTCTATACAACACATATGTTGTACTGTATTACTATATGGTTATAAACCAAAATATTTATATATTTTAAAAACCTCGTTGGATATGACTATTTACCAATACATTTACAATGACAAAAGACATAGAAAAGGAAGAGGAGAAAAGAATAACACAGAAAGATGCAGTGAAGCATCAAACAAAAGAAGAAAATAATATTTAAGGAAAACAGAAGAAAAAATGAATTAAAAAACAATTCCATATATCCAAAACATTACTAATAACTTTGTTTTCTATTTGATGGACTATTCTTTAGTATTAAATATTAAAATTCAGTGCGTCTCCAATTCACTTAAATAATTACTCAATCCATTATTAACGAACTAACTATTTATTGCTGTATTTGTTTTAATAAGCCAATTCACAAAACAAAAAATTCTTCTAACAAGTAAATAAATATATATCACAAAAAACTAAAAAGTTCCGGAATACAATTATTTACATATACCAATTTGCTAACACAATAGCCCGGATGAAGCACTAACGACTGCCATTTGGTTCCACGAAGCCGTCTCCTGTCTCTCGGATGGAAACATTAAACAAAAGGTCGGCGTGCATTAATACTTCATGAAGTCATTAATTTGCCTATATCGGGGCAAAATTATTGCGACCACTCGCCGTTCCCCGAGGGTTTGGTAAATAGCAGGCTATACCAGACGATAACACGCAAAATGTCATCGGAGTAAATTATTCAAAATTGCCTGTTGTTTATTAAAGCGTATTCCCCAAACATCGTTTAAATGGTTAAACGCGATTCGGCCGAGTTAGTGAAGCGGGCCGTGTGTTAGCTCTATTCGATCACAAGTAATCTTGTTATGGCAATAAATTCTCCGTAATATGCAGCGTCGACTGGTTCTGTCATATCGTTTCCATGCCGCTAGTCCGCGACTCGCAGACAATTTGTAGTTATTGAAATGGGAGTTGTGTCATTATTTTTTCTCTCTCTTATGTACATGTACTTCAGTTTGTATAATCAATAACAAAAATAACACGACAGCTTCTTAGATTATGTTTCCTTTAAAAAAAAATTTTGGTCTGTTTGTCTGACTATTTCTTTCAGTTTGTCTTTCCCTCTTTGTCTTTCTGTCTGTCTATGTCTGTCTGCCCGAGCGCGGATAAAAAAAACGAAGAAGAAAAAAGCCAGAAAAAAAAGCCGGTTCAACCACCTCTTACCACGTCCGACGCCCCCTCTTTCACAAAACCCTGGATCCGCGACTGATGTTTGTCTGTCTGTCTGTCTGTCTGTCTGTCTGTCTGCCTGTCTGTCTGCCTGCCTGCCTGTTTCTTTTACCGCGTTTCTTTTTTCTTTTATTGTTTCCTTATTTTTTCATCATATCCTTTTTTCTGTTCATTTCTTTTGTTTTCTCTTTCTATCCATTCATCTATCTCTTCGTCAATCTGTGTATCTATGTACCTCTTTATGTTTGTAGCTGTCTGTCTGTCTGTCTATCTATCTATCTATCTATCTATCTATCTATCTATCTATCTATCTATCTATCTATCTAGCTATCTATCTATCTATCTAGCTATCTATCTCTCTCTCTATATCTACATATCTATCTATAACGAACAAAACCCCGAGCCAGGAAGTCGATTCTCCGACCCATCTCAACTCAGACGGTCGATCAGCCACTGCTACACATGTTGTCCCCGTTGTTCCGTGTGTGCGATAGACCACGGCGCTGACCATGTCGTGATTGCAGTCATCGCTAACGTCGAGACGTCAAGACGAATGAATACACATGTTTATCTGTCGCGGACGTGGGGCAACTGGGATCGGCGCTCCATCAGTGTCACACACGCCAGACGAAAACGAAAAAAATATCTCTTCAGAGACTTCGAAAAATTATTACAGTTATAGCCAGCTCTAGTACGCAGTGGTTAGACCGTTTTTATTTATAGCTGGTAGGTGATGAGTTCGTATCTCAGGATCGGATCGAACAATATGTGAGTTCAGTGGACGGACGTTTCAACGTCGATTTAAGTTTGTAGCTACCCAACAGCCATACGTTTAATTATTATATTCCGTGGTATGTGCTGTCCTGTCTTTGTAAAATGCATATAAAAGATATCTTGCTGCTAATGGAAAAATGTAGCAGATTTCCTGATAGCTGAGATGTGTGTTAAAGACTTTGGATAGAAGTACGAACTTGAATTAAAAATTAATAACAACACTAGCAATAACAACAGCAGCAGTAACAGTAAGAAGATAACAGTTAAAGTTTACTTTGTTTAACGATACCACTAGAGCACACTCTCTAATTAATCGTCAGACATCTGATAATTCTGACACACAGTTTTCAGTTAAATTATTTGTTTTGTTTAACGACACCACTATAGCACATTGATTTATTAAACATAGGCTATAGGCTGTCAAAAATTTGGTCATTCTAACATATAGTCTTCAGAGGAAACCAGCTACATTGTTTTTCTAGTGGTAGCAAGGGATCTGTTATAAGCACGTTTCTCAAACAGGACAACATATACCACGACGTTTCATGTACCACTCGTGAGGCGTTACTTGCAACGGGAAAACCCAATGGGTTCGCTTACAACTGCTATTGTAATGACGCCCGCTATTGTAATAAATACTGCAAAATAGAGGTTTCGCAAACACACCTACCGGCCTCGGTGGTGTCGTGGTTAAGCCATCGGACATACGGCTGGTAGGTACTGGTTTCGCAGCCTGGTACCGGATCTCACCCAGAGCGAGTTTTAACGACTCAGCGGGTAGGTGTAAGACCACTACACCCTCTTCTCTCTCACTAGCCACTAACAACTAACCCTCTGTCTAGAAAACACAACCCAGATAGCTGAGGTGTGTGCCCAGGATAGCGTGCTTGAACCTTAATTGGATATAAGCACGAACATAAGTTGAAATGAATACAAACACACCATCAGTATTACGGATAATGACAATGGTCGAATTTACAAAGCATGTTGATGTTTTACACGCGTGTATCTACACACATTTATAATGCTTAAACACCTGTGTTTAAGAAAACAGGCTCCGTAAATTCGGTAGGAGTACTAATCGTTGAAACTAGTTTCACTGATCGACACGGTTATAAATTGGTGACTTAAAGATGGCGAAATTCTCAGAAGTGTTAATTAAAGGGACAGACCCTAGTTTTTAAACACTGAGGCATATTTTTCAATATTAGAGCCGTTTATGATCACTGAAATCAAACATTACTTATATTTCCGTACAACCGAAGTGTTTCTGGTCATCCTGCTGTCTCTAACTCCACAAAATACATTTTTCATATTTTTTAAAACGCACGTGCGTCTGAGAAGTAACGGTTATGGAGTGCGTGTTAGTCTGCTTTTAGAGTATTTCAACGTCACAGATTCTTGTTTCACTCTGTTGTATTCAGATTTGTTACAGGTTTGTAACTTAACCAAACTTAGAGTCCATTTTTACGGATTGAAACTAGGGTCTGGGTTAAAAATATGCCTTAGTGTGTATAAACTAGTGTCTGTCCCTTTATTTATTTATTTATTCATTTATTCATGTATGTATATATTTAAATTATATATTAACCACGATCTTTATTACATATAGCAGCCCTTTTAATCGTAAAGAACGAAAAGCAAATTGCTGTGACGTCATCAACTCAAAGTGGTGACGTATCACTATCCGTTGTGTCAGTATATACATATATATGACTATATATATACTCTTCAAAAAAAGAAACGCAAAAGGGTACAAATGGGTTATAACTCCGATTTTATGTTTCCTACCGGTTCATGCTTTGTGAATATAAGGTCATTGCATGTCCCAAACACATTCCCACGGTTACATTCGATAAAACGCAGCTACTGTACAATAAAGTTCCAAAATGTGAATATTCGCAAAAACGCAGCCACGTGCAAACCATGTCACCACTGCACGTGCGTTGTCTGCACGTGCAACATGAACACCGACAGTATAAAAGTGCAGGGTGTTCGCTTGCCTGGCCTCTGTATCTGGCCGACAGTTGACAATCCAGGACATGCCACGTCTCAGTGAACCGCAGAGAAACAATGCCATCGGCCGACTAGACGCAGGCGAATCCAGAACGGCCGTTGCCAGGGCATTCCATGTGTCCCCAAGCACCATCTCCAGACTGTGGGACCGTTACCAGCAACATGGATCAACACGTGACCTCCCTAGATCCGGTCGACCACGGGTCATTACCCCCGGGCAGGACCGCTACATCCGGGTACGCCACCTTCGGGAACGATTGACTACTGCCACCTCCACAGCCGCAGCAATACCAGGTTTGCGCAGGATATCCGACCAGACCGTACGGAACCGCCTACGTGAGGTAGGAATTCGTGCCAGACGTCCAGTTCGAGGTGTCATCTTAACACCACAACACCGTCGACTCCGACTGCAGTGGTGCCAGATTCATCGACAATGGCCTCAACTGCGATGGAGACAGGTGTGGTTCAGTGACGAGTCCCGATTTCTGCTCCGACGTCATGATGGAAGATGTCGCGTGTATAGGCGTCGTGGTGAACGTTATGCGGCAAACTGCGTGCAGGAAGTGGACAGATTCGGCGGGGGGGTAGTGTCATGGTGTGGGCAGCCATCTCACACACTGGCAGAACTGACCTGGTCCACGTGCAGGGCAACCTGAATGCACAGGGCTACATTGACCAGATCCTCCGGCCACACATCGTTCCAGTTATGGCCAACGCCAACGCAGTGTTCCAACATGACAACGCCAGGCCTCACACAGCACGTCTCACAACGGCTTTCCTACAGAACAACAACATTAATGTCCTTCCTTGGCCATCGATATCACCGGATTTGAACCCAATTGGAGCATCTATGGGACGAGTTGGACCGACGCCTCCGACAGCGACAACCACAGCCCCAGACCCTGCCCGAGCTGGCAGCAGCCTTGCAGGCCGAGTGGGCCACCATCCCCCGGGACGTCATCATCGTACTCTGGTTGCTTCAATGGGCAGGCGGTGCCAGGCAGTTGTCAACACACGCGGAGGCCACACCCGGTATTGACTCCAGATGACCTTGACCTTGGTGGTGTGTCCTATCACTTACTCACAATGGACTAGAGTGAATTGTGAACAATCCTGCAACATTTGGTAATTATCGGACTCACCATTCAATAATTAAATCAATTCTCCAAATGTTACGACAATGTGGTTTTGCGTTTCTTCTTTTGAAGAGTATATATATATATATATATATATATATATATATATATATATATATATATATATATATATATATATATAGTCAAACCTGTCCTAGAGGCCACCTGTAATCAGCGGTCACCTGCCTTAAGCGGCCACGTTTTCCCCTCCAAAACGATTTATAATGTAAATCGGATCCCAAATCGCTAAAATACCTATATTAAGCGGCCACATTAAATGTTTACTATTATACAAGGCATATTTTAACAACAGCGATAAGGTGCAGCAAATAACAGATCTCCACACTTTCAGGAATACTAGTACTCATTCAGTCCCGACATCTCTACTGTATATCAAGTAAGAAAGTAACAGTCATGACATTTGCCTCCATCTCCTTTCTCCAGTTGTATATTACCAAAAATTAGTTTTGTAGGTATTACTTAAATTTTAATTGCAATAACAATTCCAATACAGCACAATACTGAACAAGAAAATATCTGCAATATCCACTGTTACTTGATATAAAACACCACCAATATATATATATATATATATATATATATATATATATATATATATATATATATATATATATATATATATATATATATATACAGTAGAATCTCATTGGCTCGAACACTGTCTTTGCATCAAAGTCTGTTCGACCCATCGGGTAGTTCGAACCATGCATTCGGCCGTTGTCGGGTGCTTCTGTAACACAAAAACCAATCGGAACACCTGGCATATTTCCGTAAAAATGGCTTGGGCGAGATTGTCTGATTAACTCATGAGTAAAGAAGTCGCCGTCAAATGTCGGATGAGATATATATTTGTAACTATTATTTATCACTGTTAAATAAACAAACACACTGCTAGTCTGTATTTATAAATATTTATTAATTTTAAAAATCGTTCTTTATTATGCTGTTGTAGAATCTTTTGCGACATATTGAGAACGTTGAGAAAAAATGAAAGTGCATGAAGCACAGGTGGAGGCCCTTTACCTGTTATTGTTGCAATCACTACATTACATTGATCTCTCATGTATTTCAAGTTAAAAAACAAAATATGCCCACGCTCATGCGTAGAGTAGCGATTAAAATGATTAAAGTAAATCGGCGAGGCCTGCCTAGGCTCACCAACTGATTGGTGTTACATGCAAGGTTCATTCCGCTAACGATTATCGTAGAACAATTGTCTGTACTAGAAAAATAATTACTGATAGGTGCTAAATAAACAACATGATAAGCCGGCATATGATCTAGGATTAATTCGTTCCACTTCCGAATTTATAATAACTTACTTTGTGACTGACGTGAAAGGGTCGATGAAAAATTCGTACATAAATAATTGTTTGTATTTCTTCGGATAGACTTAGTCGTTCGAGCTAAATATATTTAATTTTACAGTTCGGAACAATAAATTGGTTCGAGAGAAAGCATCTGTATTCGACCAATCAGCACCAAAATAAAAGGGTTTAATAGAGAAAAAATCGGGACATTGTTCTTGATTCGAGAATACCGGTAGGTTCGACCGTTGGGTGTTCAAGCCAATGAGAATCTACTGTATATATATATATATATATATATATATATATATATATATATTGACATCCTACGACCCAGGCACCTCCGGTGTGCGCTTTGTCAATTGACACCCCCCCCCCCCCCAACCCACCACCACCCCCACCAACCCCGCCAACCCCGCCAGTAGTAACAGAAGAAACCTCAACATCTGGACAACATTTATTGTAAGCTGTCATCATGAGGATTATTAATTCGACTTAACGTTTTTTTTCCTCTTCTCTTCTTATAATAGCATATGCATGTTCTCTCGTTTACCGTTTCGAATAACAGAAACAAACGAAAATAATTAATCAAACCGGAAAGCAGTAGCTCGAATTTTAATGACAATTATCTTGAAACGGTGAAATATTAATCAAAAGTATCCACGCACTCGGAATATAATATTTCTCCAGACCATATGCTGGCACAGTGTAAAACTCGACGCATCGTCGACTGGACCCCGTCAATGACGAGAACTTGGCTCGTGAAACATGGCGCGACCCACCACGGGCATGACAGCGCATAACTAGCTCTCAGTTTAATCTCACTAATGGGGCATCTCACGGATATCCCGAGCATGGACTTATCGTTCATTAATATTTAACATTTAGGCAAAACAGTTACAAGAATTTACAATAAATACATAAATTAAAAGGAAACGGAATCAACGGATGGTAGCGTAGTTTGCGAAGGCACCGGTGTTAAAGTGACAGATACTAGTTTTTAAACGCTACGGCGTATTATTCACTGTTGGAGCAGGGCGTTTTTTTAATCAATGAAATCAGAGCTTATTTAGATTTTATTATTTAGATTGTTCATTTCCGTACATTCGAAGTGTTTCTAGTCATCCTGGTGTTTCTAATACCACGAAATACATTTTTAATATTAAAAAAACCCCGCAACTAAATTATTTCTGAGAAGTAATGGTTATGGAGACGAGCTCTAGTCTATTTTTAAGGATATTGCTCCTATCCAACGTTATAGACTCTTATTTCACTGTTGTAACTTTGAACAGATGTTAGAGGTTTGTAGATTAACCAAACATTATGTTTTCTTTCACTCGTTCAAACTAGGAACAGCGACTTTAAGGCTGTTTCGTGTTGAGTTTGGTATCTCGGTACCAGATTCCATTAGGAATAAAAAAGTTTGTTTTGTTTTGTTTAACGACACCACTAAAGCACATTGAATAATTAATTCATCATCGGCACACCTTTGTCATAGATTTATTCACCTCATATATTTTAGTTTTTGTGTATGATATATATAAATATATACATACATACATATATATATAAATTATATATATATATATATATATATATATATATATATATATATATATATATATATATATATATATATATATATACATACATACATACATACACACACACACACACACACACACACACACACACACACACACACACACACACACACACACACATATACATAATTATATACATGTATTTTTTAGTCAGCAGCCGCCATTGTATTGTATATATATGCTTGTAAACACCTCATTGTAACACCGTTTGGTGTTCTGAGTGAATACAGTTCTGTTCTGTTCTGTTCTGCTGTTGGATGCCAAACAAACACGTCATGTTGACACGTAATCTTCAAAGAAAAAGAAAACCCTCTGCATTTGTTTCTCATTTGCAACAAGAAATCTTTTATCTGTACAATTTGACATACACACAGGCTACTCCGGTAGTAAAGCGCTCCACTGATGCACCATCAATCTACGGTCGATTCCCATGTTTTTATCTCGTTCCAACCAGTACTCCACAACTGATATAACAAAGGCCGTGGCATGTACTATCCTGTTTGTGGGGTGGGGCATATCAAATGTGCCTTGCTGCTAACTGAAAAAGAGTATCCCTTGATGTGGCAGCAGTGGGTTTGCTAACTCATCTGTGTCGTCACCAAGACTGGTATATCAAAGGCCGTGGTATGTGCTGTCCTGTCTGTTGGAAAGTGCATAGAGAAGATCTCTTGCTGTTAACAGAAAAATGTAGCGGGTTTGTCTAAAGACTACGTGTCATAATAACCAAACAAATCAAAACGTTTTTAGTTTGTTTTATTGTGCGGTCCTTAACCATATGTCCAACGCTATATATATATATATATATGTGTGTGTGTTAAGAGGTCGTTAAATAAAACAATTCTTCCTTCGTTCCTTCCTGCCTTCCTTCCTTCATGCCTTCCTTCCTTCCTTTCTTCTAACCGCCACTGATTAAACAATACGCACGGACGCCATTAAACACACATTCCTTTCTTTTCGTATTCTGATAATCCATGCACGCCTCAGGTTACGGAGTACACTAGTCAAATAACGTGCATTCATTTCACATCCGAGGCTACCTAACAATATCTGCTTTTGAAGCGGTAAAGTTTGTTTTTAAGGATTGCAAAATTTTGCAAGTGAACAATAAGTAAAATGACAGAGCCGTTCCCTGAAGACAAATCTAGTCCCGCGGATAAGAAGCCGGATATTCGACGAGCAATTAAGGTGATTTCATTAGAACGTGCATACGGGTTTCTCCTTGATCGAGTATCGATTAGTTAAATTTACATTATACTTATCAACAAAGAATGAGGGATTCTCCGATGAATGATTTCATATGAAAATCCTATTGGTAAAAAACATTCCGATTTGATCAGCGTCTGTAGATGTATTGCATATTTATTCCATTTTCAAAATCTCTGAATTCATTAATGGTTTATACCCTATCATATCCTTGCTATCGTGAAAAAAAAGAGTCTCTATTCCGGACGACGTCATATTAAAATATCGATGAATAATAAACACACAAAGATCAAAGAAAAACAATGGTTATTTTCACCACTGATTGGAATTGTAATAAGGTAAAAGTTGTTGTTGTCATATACATTACATGCTGGATTAGAATTTGCTTCAGTTTCCAGGGGCTTGGTAAGGAAATCATTCGACGGGCGGAATGGGGTGGGGTTAGCCCGAGTACTCTGACGGTAAGAGAGCTAGACAGACATTTGCACAGTTATTAACGCCCTACGGCAAGAGAGCGTTAATAATGATCCGATGTCCCCATGCCCTGTCACTACGTATATCACTGTGGTTAATCTCTAGAACAGGGGTCTAATTAACAAAGTTCTTTCTTTAAAGCTCTCACGAACAAAATCTTATTGTCATTACAAGTCTTTTCGCAATTCAGGGGCTCGGTGATACAGCGCTCGCCTGATGCGCGATCGATCTTGGATCGATTCCCGTTGGTGGGCCCATTGGGCTATTACTCGTTCCAGCCAGTGATCCACAACTGGTGTAACAAAGGCCGTTGTATGTACTACCCTGTCTCTGGGATGGTGCATATAAAAGATCCCTCGCTGCTAATCAAAAACAGTAGCCCGTGGCGACAGAGGGTTTCCTCTCTCAATATCTGTGTGATCCTTAACCATATGTCCGACGCCATATAACCGTAAATAAAATGTGTTGAGTGCGTCGTTAAATAAAACATTTCCTTCCTTTCCTTTTTCGCAATTTACTGCGAAATCGCAAAGTTGCGAGGTTTAGTGAATTAGGTGGATATGCGGGGTATTGTGATTCAAAGGGTTAATAATACGTAGTTAGTGTCACGGATTGTTGTTTCATTCTATTTGAACTTGATCCAGATGTGTTATAGGTTTGTAGATTAAACATACCTAGTGCCTATTTTTATGGGTTGAACTAGTGTCTGCGACTTTAAGTCCACTCTCTTACATACACACTGGACAGAACACTGTGATATTTCTAGTATGACACGGGATCTCGTAGACTATATGCCAGAATTACCTAATGTCTGACATCTAATAGCCGATGATTGATAAATCAATGTGCTCTGGTGGTGTCGTTAAACAAAACAAACTAACTGAAAACCATATGTCAAAATTACCAAATGTTTGACATCCAATAGCGATGATTGATAAATTAATGTGCTCTGGTGGTGTCGTTAAACAAAACAAACTAACTGAAAACCATGTCAATATTACCAAATGTTCACATCCAGTAGCTGATGATTGATAGATCAACGTGCTCTAGTGGTGTCGTTAAACAAAACATTCCTTTCCTTTTCATTACCTTAACACGGGCCTGATATACGGAAACCGACGACGACGACGGATGGTTGACAATGTACGTTCATTTTTATATTTTTATCTATTGATAGTCTCTCATAGTTTCTGTCAGGAATGGCTTACGTATTTTTATACTGTGTTTTAAATTGCATTTTATTATTGTGTACATAAGATGAGACTTTAATAAAATATCTGTCTGTCTGTCTGTCTGACTGTCTGCTTCGATCGTTTAGTCATCACACGAGCGAATTTAATTAATATTTACGAATACCTGAAATGTGTTGTTATCTCCTTTTTCATCACACTTTAAAATATTACGTTCACTCGACACACCTGATTCCGCCCGACCAGTCGTCTGTACCGAACTGTGCCTTAGCCGGAAATTAACACTAATCAGTGGGTTTCAATTACACACAATCAATCGCCATTCGTGTTCATGATCATATATTTCAATCAAATTTTAATTACTATTATTATTTATATTTTGACTATTTTTGTTCTTAACCGTACAGTAATATGATAAGACAATATAATTTTAAAGACCCCCCCCCCCCCCCAAAAAACCCCTAACATCTAACAGTATTAAATAAGTATATAAATGAAATTTAAGTATACAATAATTAACAATATCAAAATTAACCCTGGCAGTAAAAAAAACCCCCAAATCCCCCAACCCCCCAAAAAAAAACCCTCCAACAAAAAAACAAGAAACAAACAATAAAAGTACTCACCTCCCGAGAAAAAAGAAGACAAAAAATATGTTTTAAAACCTCACAAAAAGCCCCCCCCCCCCACACACACAACACACGAAAGAAACAATAAAACATCAATACCCACACATAAACACGCACACACGCACAAACAAACCCACACACAAACCCCACCTCAAACAAAAACATAGAAGCGAAACAACTTTGAACAAAGCCCAAAACTGACCGAGACCAAAAGGACAATCGCCACTATAAAGACATCACCTTCTTTCTGATGATCAGTTTGACAAGCATCTTTTGCTCTCCATCTCAAAGCAATGTTCAACTCCACAACAAACCCCAACAACAACAACAACAAACAAAAAACAACAACAACAAAAAACCCCAAAACAATACAAAACAAAAACAAAACAAACAAACAAAAACACCCCAAAAAACATCCTGGCTACGCTAAGGCGACACTCAGTATTGCCTTCAAAAATAATATTTTGGCAACGATGTACATGTATGCTTTAGCCATACCTAATGTTTGTTAAAGTTTAAAATTAAAATGAAATGAATGAATGAATGAATAATATGAATGTAATAGAAGACGAGTATCATTTCCTGCTAGTCTGCCTCTTTTACAGTACTATAAGAGCCAGATACAATAAACCATCAACATTTAAATGAATCTAACTCCTGTTCATTGATAAAACAAAACTCCACTGAAAATGCACCACCCACTTTTCAGTTGTTATTACTATCGTATGGGTGAGGTTGATATTAAACACACAATGACCATAAGCTGTGTATACACTTTTGGGGTTATTTATTGCATATCAGAATATATCCAGTTGTACAGCCTTAAAAAATTCATATCAAAACATAAACCCATACCAAGTCTCAAACAATTTTAGAAAAAAATCTCAAAGTAAATTAAAAAAAGGAGAATTGTTTTTTGATGAATCACCGTCAAACTGAATGGGTTAATCTCCTTTTTTAACACAGGAAGGAAGCAAGCTGATGGAACAGCGAGTTCATGGACCCTACCTTTACTCTCTGGGGTAGGCGTAGGCGGTTTTGGCCATAAGGGGTGTTAGGTTTGTCCGGGGGACTGCCCCTCCCCCCCCCCCCCGGAGCCTTCCCCGGTTTCGGCCACACCGAAGTCCCCAATACGATGGGTGCCCCTAAGTAAAACATATTTCCCTATTAAAAAAACCTTTTTGTGGCTGAAGCCTAACCTCTTAGTCACCTGCCACCCCTATTTTGAGGGCTAATTAATATATTTAAAAAAAATTTTAAAATATATTTATATTTAGGACTGCCCGATCTAAATTTGCGTTACAAATTGTTAGTTGTTTGCTGTATATTAAATATTGTTTGGGAAAATAACGCACAAAATTATTTATTGTAAAGTCCTTTTTCCCTGTTTGTTTAAATATCAAAATTGCCCCAGTAATTGTTCTGTCCCAGGTTGGACTACTGGCATCCGGTGGCCGAACCTGGGATAGACATGCTCGAAACCTTCGTGGTATAGGAGCATGTAAATATTTTATTGATTGATTGATTACTCTCTGGGTACTGCATTATCGATTACTTCAGGCGAAACTGCATACATGTGCTGTTCCAGCATTTTGTCTTCTCCCCTGTATAGTATTACAAATAAGCTTTAATCTGTACAATTTGATGGTAAACTGTAAAGACACGTTGTGATTTTTATTTTAAAAGATTACAAAATATGTTATGAGAGTTGCTATGGATTTAAAACTTAATAATATGTCTTTATGTGAGTTTTATTTTAAAAGATTGCAAAATATGTTATGAGAGTTGCTATGGATTTAAACCTTAATAATATGTCTTTATGTGAGTTTTATTTTAAAAGATTGCAAAATATGTTATGAGAGTTGCTATGGATTTAAAACTTAATAATATGTCTTTATGTGAGTTTTAATATTATACTGTATACAGTTATGTGACAATTCACCGGTTCCCTTTTGCCGCAAACGGACTATATCTAAAATACTCCTTGGGAAAAATATATACAAGAACAGTTACTAGTGCATGTGAAACGTTAGTAATCTATAAAATAGCACGCCATTATAATAATGTACCCCCCCCCCCCCCCCAACAAACTGTTTTGTATGAAAACTACTTTATGCTGAAGCAAATGTTAGAATTTAAAAGAAAAGAAAAAGAAAAAAAAACCATATACAGATGTTAGAAATTAAGATTCCGATTAGGAAACTAATTAATATTCCAAGGCGTCATTTAAAAAAAAAAAAATTCTTTAGTCTTTATTTAATTTTAATTTTTTGTTTGTTCATTTTTTTTTCTTTAAAATAAATAAATAAATAAATAAAAGTCATTAATAACAAGAAATACCGTACATTCTTGAGTTATAGTCGTATATGCACCTTTAAGAAATTGACAATATAGATATATATATTTTTTAATTATTTTAACTTCTTATTGATACTAATTAATATTGCAAGCCATCATTTTAAAAATCTATTTTCTTTTGTTTTTATTTTATTATAATGTTTTGTTTGTTCAGTGTTTTTTAATATATAAATAAATAAACAAAAGTCATTAATAACTAGAAATAATGTACCTTCAAAAAATCGACAATTTCTTATTATTTTAACTTGAAGTGAAATAAAACTGATTATAGCAGAACATGCGCCTTTAATAATCAACACTTTTTGTTCTTATTATTTTTAACTAAAAGTGAAATAAGACTCATTGTTGTCAAACATGCGCCTTTAAAAAATTGACAATTTTTTCCTATTATTTTAACTTGAAGTAAAATGAAACTCACTATAGTCGAACATGCACCTTTAAAAAATTGACAAGTTTTTTCTTAATATTTTAACATGAAGTTTAATAAAACTTATTATAGTCGAACATGCGCCTTTACAAAATCAACAATTTTTTTAATTATTATTTTAACTTGAAGTGAAATGAAACTCACTATAGTCGAACATGCACCTTTAAAAAAATCGACATTTTTTTTTTTTTTTTTAACTTGAAGTGAAATAAGACTCATTATAGTCGAACATACGCCTTTAAAAATTCGACAAATGTTTTTAAATTATTATTTTAATTTGAAGTGAAATAAGACTCATTACAGTCGAGCATGAGCATTTAAAACATCAACAATTTTTGTTCTTATTATTTTAACTTAAAGTGAAATAAGACATTATAGTCGACCATGCACGTTTTAAATTTCGACACATTTTTTTCTTATTATTGTAACTTAAATTGAAATAAGACTCATTATAGTCGAACATGCACCTTTAAAAATGAACAATTTTTAAAAATTATTATTTTAACTTGAAATGAAATCAAATTAATTATAGTCGAACATGTACCTTTAAAAAATATAATTTTTATTATCATCATCATTATTATTTTAACTTGAAGTGAAATAAAACTCATTATAGTGGAAAAAAGAAAGAAGTGTTTTATTTAACGACGCACTCAACACATTTTATTTACGGTTATATGGCGTCAGACATATGGTTAAGGACCACACATATTTTTTTAGAGGAAACCCGCTGTCGCCACATAGGCTACTCTTTTACAACAGGCAGCAAGGGATCTTTTATTTGCGCTTCCCACAGGCAGGATAGCACAAACCATGGCCTTTGTTGAACCAGTTATGGATCACTGGTCGGTGCAAGTGGTTTACACCTACCCATTGAGCCTTGCGGAACACTCACTCAGCCCCTGCGCGTGCTGTAACCTCACCGTGGTGCAGGGGTGTAACATTTTCTTTGAGAATGGCCAATACAGCACAAATTGAAGTTTAGAGTAAAATTCGGTGTCCGTAAAATTCTGTGATATTTGTATTTGTATTTTTGCACAGTTCTTTACACTGTTTTTGTTTAAACCTTGAATTTTTATATTGATGTTGATCATCACTTTATTTATTTGCATTACCATAGTTTGACACCCAATAGCCGATGTATTTTTCGTGCTGGGGTGTCGTTAAACATTCATTCATTCACTCACTCAGGGTTTGGAGTCGGTATCTGGATTAAAAATTCCATGCCTCGACTGGGATCCGAACCCAGTACCTACCAGCCTGTAGACCGATGGCCTGCCACGACGCCACCGAGGCCGGTCCATTATAGTGGAATATGTACCTTTAAAAAGTCGACACATTTTAAAATTATTATTTTAACTTGAAGTTAAACAAAACACATTATAGTCAAACATGAGCATATAAAAAATCTACAATTTTTGTTCTTATTATTTTTACTTGAAGTGAAATAAGACTCATTATATTCGAACATGCCCCTTTAAAAAATGGATTTCTTAAAAAATTATTATTTTAACTTGAAATGAAATAAAACTAATAATTATAGTCGAACATGCACCGTTAAAAAAATCGACACATTTTTGGCCCATTATTTTAACTTGAAGTGAAATAAGATTCATTATAGTCGAACATGCGCCTTTAAAAATTCGACGATTTTTGTCTTATTATTTTAACTTGAAACCAAATAAAACTCAATATAGTCGAACAGGCGCCTTTAAAAATTCGACGATTTTTTCTCTTATTATTTTAACTTGAATTGAAATAAGACTCATCAATCTCGTTAAGGCCACCGGGTCTGTGTTACCCACTTCATTTCGTGCGGCCCCTGACAGCCCAAGGCACCGAATTAACTTGCCGGTCAGCTCTAGGACTCTTTTAATTACTCCAGCCTGCGAGACACTCTGTTTGAAATCATTAAGTAGAGAAAACGATTAAACTAGCTAATACTATCGGTGGGCATGTGTAATTCCATTCCGATCACCCGACTATTGGCGACGTTTATGGAATACAAAACAACTGACTCACGTTAGAGAAGCGCAGAGCGGCGCTTAGTCTTGTTCTAGCGGGTCCTTTTTCTTCTTCTTTGCTTGTCGCCAGCTAGAACGCTGAATTTCAATCAAGATCCTCGTGAATCCGAGAGATTTAACAATTTTAATTACTTGTGTCCAGACGCAAACGTCTCAGGCACCGTTTTCAATTGTTCTTCGTTCCTTCTTTCGACCGTCCGTTCGTTTGTTTGTTCGTCTGTTTGTTCTCTTTTTTTCTCTTTTTCTCTTTCTTTTTTTTCTTTCTTTTTCACTTTCTTTTTCTTTCTTTCTTCTTTTCTTTCTTTTTTTCTTCTTTCCTCTTATCTTTGGTTCATTTGTTCGTCCAATCTGTAAGTATAAAAGATCAAATTACTGATTAAGTACGCTGTCCCTGGCACATACCTCAACTGTCTTAGCCATCTGTCGAGAATAGAAGTTGTAATGGTTACAAGAGAGAGAGAGAGAGAGAGAGAGAGAGAGAGAGAGAGAGAGAGAGAGAGAGAGAGAGAGAGAGAGAGAGAGAGAGAGAGACAGACAGACAGACAGACAGACAGACAGACAGAGACAGACAGAGACACAGATAGACAGAGAACATGAGATGATACAGGCAGGGGCACAAAGAGCTCGTACCCACTATTTTTGTTCACGTAATTAATTTTTCCTTTGTATAATGTAAAAAAAGTATTTCTGTACAGCGTCAGCGAACTACATTCTAGTAACATTACGTTAAATGTTACGGTCCCCCCTATTAACACCCCCTAGATCCGGGCCTGTCGGTGTAGTAGGTTTTTACTTCGTCACTAAACTATGCATTTAGCCAGTACTGGGATACGATCCTGGCACCTACCAGCTTCAAACGATGTGGTTTAACCATAACACCACCAGTGCCAGGAGCAAATCCAAAGGGCGGGTGCTGGGAGGTTGCACCCCCTTAGCGAACTGGAGTGGATAACATATTAAGGTGCCTATATCCAATTAAGGTTCAAGCACGTCTCTCCCGGGCACAATCTCTGACTTCGCCAGTGACTGGGTCGACTGAAGGTGTGTGTAGGGGGGGGGGGGGGGGGAGGGTGTGTGTGTGTGTGGGGGGGGGGGGGGTTAGCGGCTAGAGTTGGAAATGGGCAGAATTTTGGAAATAGCAATTAGTGAAAAAGTTAATAGAATTTTAAAAAATAAAATAAGTTAATAAGCCAAACTTAAAAATAATTTGACTGCTCGGCTGAATATTTATATAATTTGGAGCATTTTAGAAGGACAGTCCAAAAATAAATAAGAGAAAGAAGAGAGAATCGGAGTATTTAATAAAAAAAAATTTAAATAGAAGGAATTTCGACATAATTTTTTTAACGAAGATCTAAAAGTTTCACGTCCGATCTATTAGTACCGGTATATGTCCACGTGTGTGGCCTCGTTAAGGCCGTTAATGTGCACAGCTTGTAGCATCTTCATAAATCAAGGCTAATATTCGTTCCTCGTATTCAGCCTTGATACATGTAGTCAAGATTACTGATATCCACTTCTAGCGCCCTCTATTGGAAGAAAATTTGTAAAACCGATTATGTCCCTTACACGATGACATCGCTGACCAATCACAGCATCGGTAACATGAGACAATCTTGAAAGCAATATGAAAAATTAACCGCCGAAACCTTTTTTTAACATAGGTCTCACTACACAGATCACCTCCGGGTGAGAGCTGATTGATGACGGTCCACTATAGTTCCTAATTGTGACACATGTTATGGTTCACATATTCACTTCTAGGAAATGGTGAAGAATTAAAACAATATGTATGTTTAATGGTAAGCCTTCTGGCTGTATTTTGCCCATGCTATTTTGTAATATTGTGCATCGACCTTTTGGGACATGGGTATATAGCGCAAGTGACAGCCGGAGTGAATCGGTTAATGAACCACCTGTTCGGACCGGTACTACTGCCAGATGCGGTCAAATAGCTAAAAACTGAGACGGAAATGTTCTTTTGGAGTGAAAATAAATGCTTGTATAATGTATGTTCGCAATGGTGTATGTTGTTAGTGCCAACGAGAACCCGTTCTATGGGCAATCTTCGCTTGAAGTTGGGCAGTTTAACATGAGTTTCAGTGGCAGATGACATCTATGTAGTGAGACCATATCGTGACAAACACGACACGTTTCCACGGACGCTGACGCTGCCATCTTTGTTTACAATAACAAGGGAATCTATAAGGAGCGTTGCGATTCGTTGCAATCAGATCTCATCGCATCCAATGAAATTTAAGCATTTTGTGGCACGATTTCTTGACGACATGTATCAAGGCTGAATACGAGGAACGAATATTAGCCTTGATTTATGAAGATGAGCTTGTAGTGACGTGATGAGTTGCACCCCGTCAAGAAAACCCTAGACTGACAGTCATTAGACGTTGAAGGTGTAGTGCTGTGCTGAAATACAGATCACGAGAAGCCGGATATGTCTGAACGAGAGAGAATCAGACTAGGGTATAGTCCAGTCGTCATGGGTTGGTACAGTGGTGCGGACGGGCCTGACTCTGCAGGATACGAGATGGTATCAATATAAAACAAAGTAGTCTAGAAAATAGTAGTAGGGGCCGACCCCGCTTCCTATTTCTTCTTAGAGTAGGGCGGTCAATCTTCCAATGCTGCTAGGACAGGCTCGGACAGGTAACGCGAACGCGAACAACCGTGGGTTCTGCTGAATGGCCGACATACGAGTCACGGAAAAACGACGTGTGGGCAAGGAATCTCGCTAAAAAAGAATCCAACCTTGTGGTGCAAGCTGTCGAAACGAGAAGCGTACCTGCATTCAATCAGTTCCATTGGCAAAATAAATCCCAGTAAAAAACTCCATTTCGTTGACAAAAACAAAACAAAATGGATGATTGCCAAGTCGAGCGCACGAAAGCACGTGCAGTGTGTACAGGCGAAACAAACACGTTTTCCCGCGGCGGGCTCCAGACCGGAAATGTAACCGAACTTAGAAGTGTTACCGAAATATAGCTTTAACGAATGAATATTAGGATGTTAAACAATAATGATTAAAAGCTTGGATGGTCATAGGAATTTTGTATGTAAATGAGTCACGAGTTGAAGAGTGCTCGACTGAGGTGCGATTTCACGGGATTGATCGCCCTCGATTGACTCAATTGTTTCACCTATATTCCAATCAGTGCGTCACAACTGGTACACCAAAAGTCGTGGTATACGGTCCTGTCTATGGGGAAAATGCATTTTTTGGGTAAGGTAGTCTACGTTGCATAAACCGGCCTTTTCTCTTCATCTTGTTAAACACCAAAGAGCCGTAATTTAAAAATGTGCTAATGTGTCGTTAACAGGACGGTAAGGAGGACTGCCATTCTAATTTATTATACAGGCAAGGTGGAACGTAGCCCACTGGTAAAGCGCTCGCGTGATGCGCGGTCGGTCTAGGATTGATCCTCGTCGTTGGGTTCATAGGACTATTTCACGTTCCAGCCAGTGGACCACGACTGGCATATCAAATGTGGGATGGTACATATACAAGATCACTTGATACTAATAGAAAAATGTAGTGGGTTTTCTCTCTCAGAATATATATGTTAAAATTACCAAATGTTTGACATCTAATAACCGATGATTAATAAATCAATGTGCTCTAGTGATGTCGTCAAACAAAACAAACTTTAACTTTAAACAAAGTTAACATTCCACTTCTTTCGTTGATCAAAAGATTGAATGTGTATTTAAATTAATAGTTATGCTTGCATCATTGCCTCTTACGAATCCAAGGCAGACATGATTCTAACTACTTTTATGTCACTACACACAGTTACCCTACCGACCAGAACCGGTTATGTCCAAAATCATACGTTTTAGGAAAACAATTTTATTTATTTTGTCACCTTATATAGCCTTCTTAAACAACCGTTAGTGAGAACATCATTTGTTATTTTTAATAACACATACTGTAAACACATATATGTGTGATAACAATTTAAAGACATACGTAGGCTGCTCCTAGGTGACCACTGTGACCTGTGACGTACAGATTAACCTGAAATTTGATTTGTCTGTGACGCGTAAGTTAGCTACGAGCGAAAGGGCTGTAAATAGGTTTTAAACAGAAAAGAAGTTTGGATTAGCTTAAAACCTCGTTTTTGAAGCTTTGTAAGAAATATAATGCTATATTCGTGTCCGTTAAATACCATTTATCTTATAACTCGTTGTTTAAAAACGTATCTAACGTTCGATACATTTAAAACAAATTGTTTTAAGATAAATGATATCTATAGGTAGTACTAAACCAAATAACGTCCGGCTGGGTCAAAGTTCGAGATGCACCAAACTTTGATACTTTTATAGAGACGTTAACACCATAAGTCCTGTGATTGGTGATAAATGTGAGTGTGTTGGCTGTAAAAAAGAAATAGTTTCATCTCGACAAAAAATGTATGCATTTTATGTCATCTAGTACCACTGTGTCAATTAGCCTTGTGCTTGGAACATGTGATGGGTACCTGCAAAAACAGTACTCCGAGTTTGTGCAGAACTAGGGTAGTCAATGAGCAGTTTCACCCCCAATGTTTTCTGATTCACTTTAAGTGTGAGGGGTGGTAGTATTTATATCCGTGGCGTTTATGTCGATTGATACGCTGTAGGAAGGTGTTTTAGCCATATAAATTATGTTACTATTGTCAGTGGGATTTGATTTGGTAGTATACACCTTATAGGTCATTCGTGTAGTATTCTCTATCTCTCTCCATGTGTGTGTGTGTGTGTGTGTATGTGTGTGTGTTTGTATGTGCGTGTGCGTGTGTGTTTATGTGTGTGTGTGTGTGTCTTTGAGTGTGCGTATGTATATATATGTGTGCGCATGCGTCCTTGATTGCAGTACCGCCAAACATTAATTACATTGTGTTTAACAAATACATTTCATTCATTCATTCATTTCATTTTAATTTATGTCCAATTAAGGTTGAAGCACGCTGTCCTGGGCGAAAAACTATGAGCTATCTGAGTTGTCTGTCCAGGACATTCCGCTAGTTGTTAATGAGTGAGAAGTCGGCGTAGTTAACTTCAGTGGCGCAAGGAGGAGTGGGGGGGGGGGGAGCGTAGGGAGGGGGGCAGGGGGCCAATCACACTTTTTAAAAACTATTAAATTTTATCAAATCATACATACATACATGCATACATATATAGTGTGGATTGCACCCACCCCCACCCCCACCCCCAATATGGGTGCCCCCCCCCCCCCCCCCCCCCCCCCCCCCAATATAAAATCCTGGCTACGCCAGTGGTTACCTTACACCAATCCATTGTGCCGTTAATGCTGGTTCTAGTGGACACCAGTACCGGGATGCGAACTCAGCCCCAAGTACTTATAATTGTATATTTTACATACACTGAAATCTACAACAAAACAATAGCTGGCGATTGAATAATTTTATTTATAAATGTACACGTAATATTGCATCACAGACTGTTATATACACAAAATAGACCACACTGTGAGGTACATACATAACACATCATCCACAAGGACACAGATACAGCTAACTACCTAACTCTGAGTAGATGCCATTTGCGTTTCTTAATGATGAGTATTGTGCTCAAAATGGCGAGCACTACTTCCGGCAGTAGTGACAGTCTCGCACCAAAGCAAAACCTTCCGGGTCACAGTTGAAGTCGTTATGGACTAAAACCAGCTGCAGCCCTGATAGGTACGGTAGTAGGTGACGGTGATTATTTGTTAAAATTCTTAAAGTCCGAACCAAATTGTTAACAACTACGATAAATTACTCTCCTACCTTTAATTACCGTTACATCCCCCCCCCCCCCAATTTTGTCCAGACACAAGTTGTGAAAAAAAAACCATTACAGTGATACAGATTCCACATATGAGACTGCAACGATGTCACCAATATCGACTTCGCTGAAATCGTATAGGGCAAAATACATGCAGTTTTCTACCGTCTGCATTTTACTTTTTTTTTTCAAGAGCGGTGAAAGCCTCCAAAGTATGTGACGTAATTAATATGAAATCAATGTGCTCCAGTGGTGTCTTTAAACACAACAAATGTCTTAAAAAAATTAATATGACGTCATCACGTTTCCTTTTATATCTCATCCGGCACAACATTACATGGTTTTTGCCCTATGGGATCTCAGTGAAGTTGATATTGGTGACAGTTATCATCTGGTATGTGGAATCTGTGTCAGTGTAATGTTTTTTTTCAAGATTTCTTTCTGGACAAAATGTGGGTAAAATCTAATGAAAAATAAAGGTAGGAGAGCAATTTATTGTAGTTGTTAATAATTTAGTTCGGACTTTAATTATTTATTCCAAATATATTTACATACATCTATTGTGTATACAGTTGTTAATGTAAGGTTGTAAGGTACACTGAACGAAAAACAACAAGTGGAGAGTGCGATAAAAAATACAAGTGCGAATATCAGTTGCTAGTAAAAGAAACATTCTTTAAATATGTTAAATGTTACTCGGCATCCCTATTTTCTTGCAGGAAAATTAAATATATGTGTATTGCCCGAGTGGGTTGATCGTCTACACAATGCTATCTTTGTGACCAGTGGGAAATTATTTGCTAGAAGGTAAGCAGATGAATAGAATATGGAGAAACTGAATTAGGTCGCATACCCAACTTAACTGTAACATAGTCACCGACATAAGGGGTGGGTACAGGTTGGTGGGGAGTATTGTGTTATTTTATTTTATTTATTTATATTTGGAGTGGGGTGGGGTGGGTACTGGCCCCTCTAACTATGAGATATTTAATTCTCCCAGTGGAAATTAATATTAATATGCAAGTACCCCTCCCCCAACTCAGGGCTCGAAACTCGCTAAAAATATGGTGGCCCCAAAAAATAATAATGGATGTTGGCAAATTAAGGTAAGCAAACCATGAACTATGAGCAAGATTTTAACGTGGAATAAATATATGCAATACAAATATTAATAGTGGCTCATATTTTATAGCTCTAAAGAAGATCGCCCAAATAATATTATTTGGGCGACTAACGCCATTATTTTTTAATATTTAAGTCGCCCAAACGGGTCATTGGTCGCATTTGGCGACCTGGCCACAGGCTGTTTCAAGCCCTGCAACCGCTGCCATTTTCTGGCGTCTACGTGTAATACTTTATTAATATTACTCTGTATCTAAAATAAAAGTTTTTGTGTAACACAATTATATCCCACGTAGTCAAAAGTAAATATACTAGCAACTTAAAGCATATTACCATAAAGTTCAATGGCTGTGTATATTAATTTTATCCACTACAGCGTTTTTAAAAAAATTAATTTGTTTTCGTTAGCTTGCACATTAAGTATATGTACAACCTTTTGCTTAAGTTATTAATTTTAGCAAGTTCAATTTGTTTCTGATCGTCCTAGTTTGTAGTAGCACAAAATTAATTTTTAAAGTTATTATTATACATATTATTAAGTTTTTATATTTTTTTAAATAAAGTTTTTTAAAGTTAAAAACAAATTTTAAAACGTTTTTTATTTTTAAAACACTTCTTTTTAAGTTGTATTTTTTAAGCCTAAAAATATTAATAAATATTTTCATTATTTTGTAAAGTTATTAATTTAATTTTTTAATGTTTAACTTATTTAGTTTAGTATTTTATTAATTTTAAATTATTAATTTTAACAAATTCAACGTGTTTCTGATCGTTTTGGTGTTTATAATAGCTCACAATTAGTGTGTGTGTGTGTGTGTGTGTGTGTGGGGGGGGGGGGGGGGGGTTGTGAAAGAAAAGGTACGTACCTCAGAAACTAAAAACTGATTTTACGAATTCGTAAATCTCTCCCCAGAATGGTTCTCTCGCATCAAGGGTAGAATTACGTTAGAAGACGAATGAGTTTCTATTGAAAAAAAAGATTTCCATCTTGACATTATGCTGCCATTGTCGTTTGTAAATACAATCAAATAATTAATACCTATTACATAAAATATATAGCTACAATAAATTTAAAAAAATCCAACGAACAAAGAGATATTCAGGATTTAATTATTGTGTTTATGTGAATATATGATGTCTGTTAGGCCAAACAAAATAAATGTCTGGTCTCTGGTCAGCGCGCGCATCAATTTTGACCCTCGCGCGTCAACATTTTAATTTTATTTTCCGCGGTATGACGTCAATTGTTGCCGGAAATTAAAGACAGGTAATGGGTTCACGCCAGCATATAGCCCTTGCTTTAATATGCTGGTTTAGAACATTAGCTGTCTTTATTTTCACTCTAAAACACGGCATGTTATTCTGAATGAAGAGCATAACGTCTTTTAAAAAATGTGCGGCCAAAAAAAATATTTAGGGTACCAAGGCAAGGGAGGGGACACCATGGCCATTGAGGATGGACCAAAGCAGACGAGGAGGACATAAAAAAACCTAAATATATCTACCTTTTCTGTGCAGTCCATGTTTAAAAAAAAAAAAAAAAAAAAAAAAAAAAAAAAGAAGAAGCCGCATAAGTCTGACCAGAAACCGACGTGTTTTGTTGTTTGGCCTTATGTACGTAAACTAGTATACATTAATATCTAGTACACAGCACTAATAAGAACCGTGACGCATGTCACATACTATATATACTATAATATATGAGACAGTTTTGCATTAGATTGCCTTCTCTGACATCTAAGCTCCTAAACGGTTACTAAGTGGTCCTATAATGTCCTATAATGTCCTATAAGATCCTTCTATAACAGCTTCTAGCTCTTGCGATAACATTATTTAAACTCCTCCTAGGACGTCTTTTAAATAGGTTTGTTTTTATCTGACCATAGGAACGTGACGAACCAATACCCCCCCCCCCCCCCCCCAGCTCCACATGACGCCCAAAACATTTTCCTTTTGGTCCTACTATATACATGTCTATATACATTTATTAAAAAGTGCTTATGTATTCTACTAAAAAGTATGTGCCCCTCAACTATCATTCACATATCGTTATCACGATCCTGAGTCCAAAACACCCTTAATATTCCTGCTGGAATTGTATGTATATTAATACATGTCGACATTAAATCTGCCGTCACATGAGCAGCAAGTTCCAGGAAGTTATCTTTTGTCTAGACCCGAGAATCAATCGAATTTCGTATTCAAAACAAATGCTAATGATTTTATTTCGAACGCTACATTTGTTTCATATTTCTATTCTTTAATCTTTTAAACACATAACAAACATTTATGAATTTGTTGGTTAACCTGAACTGAGCTTTTATTTTGAATCGGAGATTATTGTTCAACAAGAATAGGATACGACTAACACGTAAATGTACATGTGCCACTGACACGCACTTAAGGCGATCGTAGCACTAAGATCGCTTCGTAAAACGAGGTCCTATTTTAACGTCATTCACACCGTATATAACGTCATCTAAGCACTTCCTACAACGTGCTTGACTCGTTTGGATTTCGACTCCACACTTTTAGCAAGAGTTTATTTCTTTGGTTTATAAAACAAAAACAAGACGGTTAATGATCCGCTCGAATGTTGTGGGTTTTTTTTCCACACAACTTTCTAAAACGTTTCCTTTAGTTCTTGAACTGTGTCTTCCAACTGAACGCCATCATCGTGGCATGGGTGTTTCTTTGTAGGCGCACTCGTTGCAGTGTCTCGACGCCAGCATGTTGCACGAGAAACTGTGAAGGGCGTCGTGGGCTTCTGTAACAAACAAATGTACTGGTTAGTATGAAAACCAACCCCAAAACAACAAAAAACCCAACAACTACAAAAAGAGTTAACATGTTTTATTTTTATTTTATTTATTTTTTTATTTTAGTTTTTAGTTTTTGCTGAACAACACCACTAAAGCACATTTGCAAACAGAGCCAGATTCAAGGGTGAATCAACGGACCTGTCTCCCCCAAAAATATCCACCCTTTTTATTTTTGTTTTCAATGGCATCGTCTTTTGACGAGTTGGTTCACCATTTCTCGTTAATCCCCTTGCAAAATATTTCCTGGATTCGCCCCTGACCATTGGGTTTCCAATATTTGATAATTGTGACACTGTCTTCAAAGGACAAAGTTCTTGTTGGTTTTATTTAACGACGCCACAATGGTTTATTAATCACTGGCTGTTCGACAAACATTTGATAATGTTTTAACACATAGTCTTCAGAAGAAACCCTCTACGTTTATATGACGTTTATGACTTTTTTTTTCACTTTAGCTTGGCTCATACTGTCAACTGACACGACGAAGTTGGCCAACTCGATGGTTGCGTTAAAATTAACAACTGGTGGGTTATACGACGATAGTCGAGTTGTAAGAGCGCTCAGACGTACAACTGGACAGTCGTGGAAGTCGTGAGAGCAAAAAAAACAACAAAAAACCCCCAAAACATAATAATAATAAAAAATAAAAAATGGCGAATTTGTACTGGCAGTTGATAGTCTGAGCCAAAGTTTGACATTCGGTAGCGGATGGTTAATTAATTAATTAATTAATGTGCTCTAGTGGTGTCGTTAAACAGAAATAAATTTAATTTCTGTACCTTTTTTAACCAACAGCTACTAGTTATGAGTGTGATGTTGTTAATTATCAGATGAAATCACCCTACAGTCTTCCATTACATCTGTTTGATGCATTAATGCTTATTCTTTGTTTCTTCAAAATGTATTTTCTACATTTTAGATTACAAAGGTCAATTTATATTATGTTTACAAGAAAAAGACCTTGAAAAATAGTTCAATCTGTCCGCCACTCCCAAGAGTCATATTATTAAAAAACACGAAGACATATTCCGATGGTAATTAATATCTACACATATGCATTTGATACAGGATGTGTCACCGTTAGGTATCGGCTGATATTTGATGGGAAATAAACGTTTGTCTTGCTCCAGGGTAAATGTATAATATTAAACTGTGTCTCGCATTACAGTTAAATGGCCAAGGCGACACGCGAGGCCGCTATCCATGGCATTGTTTTTACCAATAACTCGGCAGTTTCAATCACTGCAGATTCAGATCCAATCTTCGCTTTTAATGGCGAATTGAAGACCTGGCTCCGTTTTTACTCATCTGACAGGTGAAACTTTATCTCGGCAATAAAGCCACACGGAGATCGATATCATGTATTTATTTTATTTTTGTCTTTTTAGAAAATCATTAAAAAAGAAAGGATATACATGACTATCAATAACAATATCATCTCATTGCAGAACGCCGATTGATTACATCG
Organism: Gigantopelta aegis; assembly: GCF_016097555.1. NCBI lineage: Eukaryota > Metazoa > Mollusca > Gastropoda > Neomphalida > Peltospiridae > Gigantopelta > Gigantopelta aegis. Next base: position 4,013,537 of record NC_054700.1, on the reverse strand, counting down.
CCCTTTAATGTAAAAGCAATGCTTTTAATATCAGTTTAATGGCGGATGAAATATTTAAGTTACTATGTTTTTTTGGTTGTCATTTAATACTATGCAGCATCCTGGAATTTTAGAAGTAACAGGAGACTGACACGGTAACACCAGGGTCTTGTTTCCAGTAATTACGAGAAAAGCTTGAAAGAATTTCTATCAAGCTTGATTTCAATAAGATGATTAAAATATATTGCTCTGATATCAAAGATGCGATTCCGGGCGTTTATTTTCTTGTAACTCGAAGACGTTTTGTTGTACGTTAGCGGCGTGCTTTCGCGAATTTAACTCAACACGGTCATTTTGTCGTTTAAAAGAAATAGCTAAAATTAGAATGTGTGCTCATAAGTTAAGTATATAATTCGATTGATGAAAAACCCTTGAAAGATCTCAAATAATATACACACTTTGTAATAACAATGAAATAGAAGATGAACATCACTTTATTCTCCAATGTCCGAGATTCAGTAATCTAAGAACCAAATTTACAAAACATTATTACCTAAGACTTCTAAATTTTTTTAAACTTATGGAACTTCTGTAAGTACTGGTAATATTAAATAACTTAACAATCTTGGGAAATATTTAGTAGGAGCAAATAATGTAAGAAATAAATTATTGGAATAAATGATATAACATCAGTATTGCTGTACAGTACACAACCTGAATGAATGAACACATGTTTAACGACACCCTAACACAAAATACACACCGACTATTGAGAATGAATGAATGTTTAACGACACCTTAACACAAAATACACATCGGCTATTGGGAATGAATGAATGTTTAACGACACCCTAACACAAAATACACATCGGCTATTGGGAATGAATAAATATTTAACGACACCCTAACAAAATACACATAGGCTATTGGGAATGAATGAATGTTTAACGACACCCTAACACAAAATACACATCGGCTATTGGGAATGAATGAATGTTTAACAACACCGTAACACAAAATACACATCGGCTATTGGGAATGAATAAATGTTTAACGACACCCTAACAAAATACACATCGACTATTGGGAATGAATGAATGTTTAACAACACCGTAACACAAAATACACATCGGCTATTGGGAATGAATAAATGTTTAACGACACCCTAACAAAATACACATCGGCTATTGGGAATGAATGAATGTTTAACGACACCCTAACACAAAATACACATCGGCTATTGGGAATGAATGAATGTTTAACGACACAGTAACACAAAATACACATCGGCTATTGGGGGAAAAGGAAATGTTTTATTTAACGACGCACTCAACACATTTTATTTACGGTTATATGGCGTCAGACATATGGTTAAGGACCACACAGATATTGAGAGAGGAAAGCCGCTGTCGCCACTTCGTGGGCTACTCTTTTCGATTAGCAACAAGGGATCTGTTATTTGCACCATCCCACAAACAGGATAGTACATACCACGGCCTTTGTTATACCAGTTGTGGAGCACCGGTTGGAACGAGAAATAGCCCAATGGGCCCACCGACAAGAATCGATCCTACATCGATCGCACATCAAGCGAGCGTTTTAGCACTGGTCTACCCCCCGGGCCATTGAGTGTCAAACAAGGGTAAGTATATGCAAATTATTATTTACATTAAAAAAAAAAAAAAATATATATATATATATATATATATATATATATCTATAATTACATGTATGTCAAAACAGTGTAAAAAGCTGTGGGAAAAAATACTATACGGTACAAAAATAACAAATAGTATACAGAACGTCTACCCAGGTAGCACAATAATTACCCCTTACCTCTGGTTATGTCCAATAATGACATTCATCTAATTAATATAGTAGTAAGAAAAACTGTGATATACTGAATTAGCTAATTTTATATACACACAGTATTATATATAGTCGGTAGGGTAATTAACGTTCTGACATTTATCCTGTACAGTATTTATTTATTTATTGTTTATGTTTGTATAATGCTGATAAGTTGTAAAAACTAAATGCAATAGAGAATTGGAATTTGAAAAAAGGACTAGCTAGCTAGGTTACTTGGCGTGGCGTACTTTAAACACCTGTTGTTCTGAAGTATAATCAGGTAACACGTTAATGTTATTATTAATTGGGTGTAACAGCTAATTTACGTTTTGGTCATATTATTAAAGATCACGTAAAATACTTTTTGTTTTAGAAATACAGTGAACTCATTGGTTTATACTTAATTTACTCCCGTAAAAATAAAAATAAAAATAAACAAATAAAAACGGAGGAAAAGGAGAAGAAAAAAAAAGAAAGAAAAGAAAGTTGTCATTAAAGTAGCATTTCGCCATTTCGTCATTTCTCTATTATTGTTTTATACGTAATTATTTGTGATAAATAACTACCAAATAATCTATCTCTCCTATAATCTTTGCACAATGAGCTTATAAATACTATTACACAAATTGTAATGTGCTGCAATTCGGCGTAAACAGTGGTTTCCACAAGAATCCTTATTTTTCACAAATATAACTACATAGAAAACATCCATTGCATATCCCTTAAAATAGCAGTCTGTTCTTTGTCAACATGGAGATGCTATTAACATTAAAACTGTGACGTCATGTATTAACTTGTCGGTTACTCTTATTTAATTTTTTCAATAAAATATATTTATACAAATAGTGAACTGGTTAATGAAATGTTATATAATGTTTTGTGGGCATGTAATTAGCGATGCAATATTTACATTTCGCAACTTTGAAATTATCCATTATAATTATATTAAGTTAATTCTTGTTTTAAAATGTATATATTATATCTTAAATTATATGTCCATAACAATTACAGCCAAATATTCCATTTATTAGTATAGATAAATTGTTATTATTATATAATATTATTGTTTGTTGAAGTATGTTTTGTTGTTTGTTTGTTTGTTTATATGTTTGTTTCTTTTTCTTTTTTTCTTTTTTTTTGGACATCAAAGAATGAAAAACCCTATGTGATAATTGTGTTTCAAAGCAAAAGCTATAACTGATTACTACAATGATTAATCAGTCCATTAGCAAATACTGTTAGCGTGACACACATGACGTGGCACAAAACGGTGAGCCTCCTGATTTTTCTATGAGCGAGTTTGTTTTCTTCCAGGATTAAAAAGAAACCCGTTATTTTGTGCTGATCCGGCCGTGTGCCTGCTAGTATTAGTGATCGTTTGAAGCAATTCACTAGTTTTCTTAGTGACAGACCCTAGTTTGTAAACACTAAGGCATGTTTTTCTCTATTAGAGCCGTTTATGATCACCGAAATCAAACATTACTTATATTGTATTGTTTAGACTATTCATTTCCGTACAACCGAAGTGTTTTGGTCATCCTGGTGTTTCTAATACTACAAAATGCATTTTTCATATTTTTAAAAACACACGTGCGTCTGAGAAATAACGGTTATGAAGTCGCATTTTAGTCTGTTTTAAGGGTATTTCAACGTCGCAGACTCTTGTTTCACTCTGTTGTATCCAAATTTGTTACAGGTTTGTAACTTATCCAAACTTAGTGTTGAAACTAGGGTCTGGGTGAAAAATATGCCTTAGTGTGTATAAACTAGGGTCTATCACTTTAATAATAAGTCAAAGTTCACTTTCGTGATTCGCGTGACGAAGAGTTTATGTACAATAGTGCATACTTTTCTTGATACACATCTAACAAGATAAATACAGTTTATTATATTACAGTGTAAAGATATATAATTAAATATTAGGATTCAGACTATTTAAATTATAACCGTGTTCACACGATATGAATACCTTTCATGGTATAACAGTCTACAAATAGATACTCATCAAAATTAATTCAGGCCACACACCAACATTTGTCGTGTCGTTACCTCTTGTAGCAGCTTAATATAGTTCGGTTTAGGAAAACGTTCTTCATAAAATAATATACTACAAAATTCGGACATGCTTTTTGAAATCATTCTTTGATGATTACAGTAGGCCGACCTCTGTAGTATTTAAATAACACACTGGTTTGAAGTTACTTTTTATATGTAGTACTAACTGATAACAACTGTGCAAGTGGTGCCACTTGTATAACAGCAACACGAGGCGGTGTTCTGGCCTGAGGGTGGCTAACTGATAACAACTGTGCAAGTGGTGCCACTTGTATAACAGCAACACGAGGCGGTGTTCTGGCCTGAGGCTGGCCAACTGATAACAACTGTGCAAATGGTGCCACTTGTATAACAGCAACACGAGGCGGTGTTCTGGCCTGAGGCTGGCCAACTGTTAACAACTGTGCAAGTGGTGCCACTTGTATAACAGCAACACGAGGCGGTGTTCTGGCCTGAGGCTGGCCAACTGATAACAACTGTGCAAGTGGTGCCACTTGTATAACAGCAACACGAGGCGGTGTTCTGGCCTGAGGCTGGCCAACTGATAACAACTGCCATGGTTTGTGCTATCATGCCTATGAGAAGCGCAAATAAAAGATCCCTTGCTGCTAATCGGAAAGAGTAGCCCATGTAGTGGCGACAGCGGGTTTCCTCTCAAAATCTGTGTGGTCCTTAACCATATGTCTGACGCCATGTAGCCGTAAATAAAATGTGTTGAGTGCGTCGTTAAATAAAACATTTCTTTCTTTCTTTCTTTAATTTTGTGGTCGACCTTTGTTGATGTTTTTGAATGGTACGTGTCAATTGAGAGCACTCCCTAAAATTAGTAGTCACATGACCCCCTCGACAGTGTTGTATTTTTCACAGAATATATTCTGACATAGAAATTGTACTGGACTGCATGCAGTAATTAATGGTGGTGTGTAACCTCAATTGCGAGTAGACCTTTTGATATGTTTTTGGTAGTATTGTTACAATCGTTTGACACCCAATAGCCGATGTATTGTTCGTGCTGGGGTGTCGTTAAACATTCATTCATTCATTTATTTGCTAGTATTGTAACACGCCAGCAGGTTTTGATCACAGAGGAGGGTTAGGGGTACGGTTAGGGTTACGGTTAGGGTTAGAGTTAGGGTTAGGGTTAGAGTTAGGGTTAGGGTTAGGGTTAGGGTTAGGGTTAGGGTTAGGGTTACGGTTACGGTTAGGGTTAGAGTTAGGGTTACGGTTACGATTAGAGTTAGGGTTGACCATTAATGCAAGTTTTGTTAGCTTTGTAAAACAAAAAACAAAATGTATTTTATACCATAAAATATCCAGAATGTTTCAACAATAACTTTTTGTCAAATACATTTCATGATATTACAGCATAGGGGCACATTATAAAATATCAGTATATCAGTATTGAGGACATTTCAACTTTAACTGTGTTTGTAACATACATTTCATGATATTACAGCGTAGGGAAATATTATAAAATATCAGTATTGGGGACATTTCAACTACAACTGTGTTCAGCGAAAATTATATCACGAGGCACATAAACATGACACGAAATGGTAGCGAGTTTAATATCCTATGTATTACCCATAATCGATGTTAATTTATATCACTCATCTCGTTTCGTTGACGTTCCTGTAAGGTTGTAGTGCGCTAAATGATGACGTCATCGTGTGATGTCAAAAGTGTCACGTCCCACTTGACATTCTAGTGGGACGTATCACTTTGATATGTACCAAGATATTTGAAACCATATGGGTAATATTATAAAATATCAGTATATCAGTATTGAGGACATTTCAACTATAACTGTGTACTACCGGTAAACTATTCTAATCGTAGTGTAATTGTTTAGTTTGTACTCTACTGTTATGCATCATAACAAAACCCGATAATTGGTTTGTCAAGCCGTCAGCAGTTTTAAAATCTCTGAAGTGTAGCTTATGTGGAATGGCTGATATTCTTTCATTTAGTACACGTTTGTTATACTGTGCACATTAGAGGTTGAAAATGATACAGGGTACAGTGTAAATGGAACAGCAATTTCCTACAAAGTGCGATTTGCTAATTTAAATATTTTTTAAATTTCATAAATGCCTCATGACATACCGTTTTCTTTTTAAGTAGAATAACTGCTTATGACGGTTTTATTAAAAAAAATTAACAGTCTAATGTAAACATTATAGGCAGTTGGGATTTACAGCTAGTATACATATTAAAACAATAAACTGTAATTATGGAGAATAAAATTATTACTATATATATATATATCTATCTATATATATATATATATATATATATATATATATATATATATATATATATATATATATATAAATCTATTGTCTGATGCTGATTTAAAAAATATATATATATAAATACAAATCTATTGTCTTATGTTGAATTTAAAATTTAAAAATATGAATACAAATCTATTGTCTTTTGTTGAATTTAAAATTTAAAAATATGAATACAAATCTATTGTCTTTTGTTGAATTTAAAATTTAAAAATATGAATACAAGTCTATTGTCTTATGTTGATTTTAAAATTAAAAATTATATAAATACAAATATATTGTTTATTTTTTATTTTAATGTTATGTTGTGTTTATTTTAAAATATAAAATTGTATAAATGCAAATGTGTTGTGTGTTGATTTAAAATTTAACATTATACAAAAGTTTACCTTTCAGCTTGTGTTGCAGATTGAATCTCACTTTCCGTTCCTTCTCCAATTCGGCTGTTAACGTATCTACAACAGTTAATAATAATAATAATAATAATAATAATAATAATAAAACTACTTCAAGTAATAAAATTATTATTATTATTAGTAGTAGTAGTAGTAGTAATAGTAGTTGTAGTAGTAGTAGTAGTAGTAGTAGTAGTAGTAGTAGTAGTAGTAGTAGTAGTAGTAGTAGTATATGGACATTTTTTTAAAAGATAGTTTTATGAAGAAAAAACCTTTAATAATAATAATAAAAGTACTACAAGTAATAAAAAATAAAATAATAATAATATTAGTAGTAGTAGTAGTAGTAGCAGTAGTAGCAGTAGTAGTAGTAGTAGTAGTAGTAGTAGTAGTAGTAGTATATGGACATTTTTGAAAAAGGTAGTTTTATGAAAAAATACTTTAAAGGAAACATGTCACGTAAACCATATTTGGCACCAACCATGTACAATTAATTATAAATTGAACCACCTAAAAAAAAAAATTATAAAAAATTAATTACTTAAAATATCTCCATAAAAGAACCCCAGATACGAGCTCTTAGCGGAAATTGCCGATCTTTAATGAGCAAGGCAATCACGAGATCCGTGACGTCAGAGACGCGTCGCTTGATCTGACGCCTTACACTTAAAAGCATTAGTCCGTACCACTCATAAAGAATCTAAGACTTGCACAGCTTACCAAAACAATGAGTGTTCGTTCGCAAAACGTTTTGCCGTATCAATATGAGCTGTTAGTAAATGAAGAAAGACACACATTTACTTACAACAGTGATACTGAAGAAAAAACGGATAGCGAGTCGGAGGGTGGAGAAACTGATGGTGCCAGACCAGACCGGTCGACCAATTTACAGCCCGGAGCCCGAAAGTAACCCGGAGACAAAACCAAAACTCGGATGCTAATGCCGAGGTGTATACTGTTCATATTTAGCATAAAGATACACCTCGATATGATGTATTTAAATATGTAAAAAAATATAAATGTAGGACAAAAAAAAATTGGTTTTTTTTTTTAGAAAATATCGCATTTTTTTTATGTTCGGGCTGTACATAATGAAATCTGTATGCACAGTGTAAACAAACGCTCTAATTTACGACAAGGCGCTTCACTTTCATTAACCTGGCTTGTAAAACAACATAAATGACTTGAGAGTATAATCAACTTTTAAACTAAATATATTTCTATTTGCATCAATAGAACGAAATGGGGTTATAGTATTTTTCTCTCATAAAAAAAAGTAGCATATTATTAGGCCTATTGGTAGGGTGCGTTAGAGTAAAAACGACCACTCACGATACCCAAGTGATAATTTTTCTTTTCTTTGGTACTACGTAATTGGTCAGTTTTGTAATTTTAGATGGGAAAGTCTACTTAATCAAGGGTTTTACAGCATTATTTACAGTAATGAAGCAGGGCGGCTGATAATGTCCATTAACATTGTACTATAGTCGCGACAGGTTACGCCACAATACCCTGTGATCTTAAAAAAACTGGCACGTATTTTGTGCGTATGTCTAGACCGTGGTAATCACTTACCTGGTCGATACCCTGCAATTTACACCTGCCAATCAGGAATCACATGTGCAGGCCACGGAAAGAAAGGACCAATTAACTAAAACAACACTCCGATTCTCAAGTCAGCCCGTGGATGAAACATAATAGTTATTTCGACACCGACAGTAGTGGTTTATTTTGTATTGAACTTCGTGTTGCTTTGGGGCTTCGGGCGATGAGGAACGTTTTTGTGACGTATTCCGCCCGAAGATTAAAAACATTATTTAAAATTATTGTTTTCTACACATTTTTTAAAAACATATTTAAATACATCGTACTGAGATGTATCCTCATGCCAAATCCCATGTTTGTATATGCCATATTTAATTACTTATTGACGTTTCCTTCTTCGGACGGCGAATACAGATTTTGTTATGTAGGCCTACAGCCCATACATGAAAAATCCTTTTTTTTTCCAAAAAAATAAGTAAATAAAAAATTCTACATTTTTGTTTTAACATATATAAATACATCATGCTGAGGTGTATCTTTGTGCCAAATATGTACAAAGTACACCTCGGCATTCGCAACAGAGTACTGTTTTTGTCTCCGGGTAACGTTCGGGCTCCGGGCTGTAAATAGGCTGACACCAAAGTACTATGCGGTGTTGGTGTCCAATCATTTCTTTTGCGATAAAATACACGCGTCTTTCTTCGGATACAATCCTTTGGAAAACCATAAAAAGACAATCCCGATCGTTTAAACTGTTTATTTTTACACCCAAAGGCCGCGCAGTACGGCACTGTTGGACTGAAAAGATCGTAAGCCCCTTACTCCATATATAAACAGTTAACAACAATGGAAGAGTACAGCGGCTCTGACGTCACTTCCCTTTTTTTCCGAACGCTCACGAAGAAATATGCATAAATCGTACTTTGATACTGATTAGCGTAATTTCTTCATTTTAAGTTAACTACACGTATTTTATTGTTATAAAGTTATTTGTATATTATTTTTATATCATTTTTCTTTTAAAATGAGCTATAATATGGTCACGTGTCATGTTTCCTTTAATAATAATAATAATAATAATAATAATAATAATAATAATACAACTACTACAAGTAATAAAAAATAAAATAGTAGTAGTAGTAGTTGTAGTTGTAGTATATGGACATTTTTGAAGAAGGTAGTATTTGAAAAAATATTTGACATAACACTTAGTTTTAATGAACACACAATGCCAAACACGTGGATCCCCGACTTTCCCCGAATGCATTAAAACACTGACCTTTAACCACCTGCAACTGATGGGTCATCTCGTCTTTGTACGTTTTCTCGCGACTCGACTGCTCTTTGTACAGTTCTGAAACAAGACAAAATAAAGGTTGGTCAAGCAGCTACAAACGCCTCCTGTCGATAACATTTACATAGTAATCAACTAACGACATTCGTAAATATTCGGCTATGTTCGTCAAAGAACTAACAGCATTCGTAAATATTCGGCTATGTTCGTCAAAGAACTAACGGCATTCGTAAATATTTTGCTATATTCGTCAAAGAACTAACGGCATTCGTAAATATTCGGCTTTGTTCGTAAAAGAACTAACAGCATTCGTAAATATTCGGCTATATTCGTCAAAGGATTCGAACAGAAATAATAACAGGGACGTGTTGCTTATGTCCAATTCGCTATGAGTTCAGCGATCTTTCAAAACTGTCGACAATTACATTGGCGGATCCAGAGGGGGAGGTGGGGAGGGGGGAATCACAGTGCACGCCTTTTGAAGTGCCTTTTTAATGACATTAAAAAAAAAAAAAAATCATCATTATCCATAATAAACAATATTAAATTGCCATAAAAACGTGTCTCTGTGCGTCTTCAACTAAAAAATGTCTGAGGAGCATGTCATTAAACCCCTTAGAGATCTCAATCCTACTCAAACTTACCCTTCTTAGAATTGTGTGACCCCCTTTACAAAATCCTTGATCCACCCCCTTAACGGAGTGTTTGTGGTCACTGGTCAGACCAAACACATTGTAATTGGTCTTCTTCGTGTTACACTGGCTCACCTTTCATACTGATGACCTCTCGCTCCAGTTTCTTTCGAGTCTCTGTCTCCTTCTTCAAGTGGTGCAACAGTTGATCTGGGAATAAAAAGTTCAAAACTTAAGTAATGCTTGCTTACGCACATGTGTACATACAATTAGGCAGTCACACACACACACACACACACACACACACATACACTCACACATCACATACAAAGAGTGAGTGAGAGAGAGAGAGAGAGAGAGAGAGAGAGAGAGAGAGAGAGAGAGAGAGAGAGAGAGAGAGAGAGAGAGAGAGAGAGAGAGAGGGGGGGGGGGGGCGCAAATGCCTATACAAACATAAAGAAACGAATACACATAACCGCAAACAAACACATTTACACATACACAAAAACACAAAGACGGAAAGAGAAAAACAAACATGCAAAGAAACACCCATACATACTAACACACACAGACAAACAGAAAAACGCATAACCATAAACATACACAAACATGCACACACAAAACATAGACATACACAAACATGCACACACAAAACAAAGACAAACACAAACGCACACGTGTACTGATGTAAATCCGGGACAATCAACAGTAAAAGCTAAGACAGATGAACGGATGGATGGATAGATCGGTGGACAAACGATGAATGGATGGACGGACGGGCAGAAAAAAACACATAGACAAATGAGTAAATGTGTGACAAGTTACCTCGATTCCACGAAACAATATCACCGCCGTCTGTCTCCGTGTCAGACTGATCTGAAAATAAATAAGCAAATATCTGTTTAACTCTTCGTGAACACTTTCCTTTGTCAAAATACGCAAATATCTGTTTAACTCTTTTTCAACACCTTCTTTAGACAAAATAACCAAATATCTGTTTAACTCTATGTCAACACTTTCCTTAGTAAAAATAAGCAAATATCTGTTTAACTCTATCAACACTTTCCTCGGTCAAAATAAGCAAATATCTGTTTAACTCTATGTCAACACTTTCCTCGGTCAAAATACGCAAACATCTGTTTAAATCTATGTAAAAACTTTCCTCAGTCAAAATAAGCAAATATCTGTTTAACTCTATGTCAAAACCTTCCTTGGTCAAAATAAGCAAATATCTGTTTAACTCTCTGTCAACACCTTCCTTGGTCAAAATAAGCAGATATGTGTTTAAATCTATGTCAACACCTTCCTTAGCCGTCGGCTATTAAACTTTTATTAAATTTCGCGACGAACGGTCTTGATAAGAAACCTATTTTTATGTGTTGTGTTGGCACTATGGTGAAGATCGGAAAGCACACACCACGACTTTTGATAGATCAATCATGGAGTACTGGTTGGGACAATTAGTGGGCAGAAGACACACTGATAACTGAGTTCGGAAATTCCGTAAGATCCGTATAATCATATCTCAGAAAGAGAGTTATTTTACTAGTAAAGGACATCGAGTTAAACCTAAACTACTCAACTACACTCTGCTTCTGAAAAAGAAATCAAACCATGATGTACCTGATAAACCGGAATCCGCCATTGATAATTCACTGGACGTATTAGCTGTTATAGTATTACCATCTGAAATAATAATAATAATAATAATAATAATAATAATAATAATGCGGCGCCACGCCACAACACGTCACTCGACGTCACACCCCGCCACGTCACGTCACTCGACGTCACACCCCGCCACGTCACGTCACTCGACGTCACACCCCACCACGTCACGTCACTCAACGTCATAGCCCGCCACGTCACGTCACTCGACGTCTCACCCCGACACTCGATGTCACACCCCGCCCCGTCTAGTTACTTGATGTCACGCCCCGTCCCGTCACATCACTTCATGTCACATCACGTGACGTCACGTTAGTACTACGAAGACCGCAGGATGGGGTCCAGGGGAGGGGGTGGGGGGCAATAAATGTTGGAATATAATAAAGTATAGACATAATCAGGTAAATTTTAGCGATTTTCTCTGTATTCTACTTGCCATAATTATAAAATGTTTAACATCCACTATCCGATGATTAATAAATCAATGTGGTCTAGTGGTGTCGTTAACACCCCCCCCCCCCCCCAATACATCTATATCCTGGCGTGAACATTTGATAGCGATCGAATCAACTCATTGCGTCTGCTTTGACACTCGCTATTGTTGCCGTATAAATATTGAATACCCATAATTCTATTAAACAGTACAGTAGCAATAATAGCGAATCAAGGTAGGATCAAAGAAGTGGGTCAAATTGGACCTTTCCCCTAAAACAAAATTCGAGTATCCCCTTTTAAAACAATTTGTTTACAATATTCATTTCACGATTGCCAAATTGTATTGGGGGTGCCCTTTTTAGGATTTGTTCTATGTGCCCTTTTGTCTTTGCTCCCCTCCCTAAAAACATGTATGGGTCCGCCCTTGCTGATACTAATAATGCTGTAAGTGGCTGCTGTCAAATCAATACGCGATAAAATAAAATTCTGGATCTGTCTAATGCAACACTCCAGAGACTGAAAAAACGATAACTATAAAACTGCGCGGAAGAATACAATACGCCAAGCATCAAATGTTTCTTCTTTACCGTGCGCACATACTGAAAACAAAATTTCAAAGAGCATGTAATTATGTGCATAACATGCATACGGTTATTTGTGGCGCTGTGTATTCTTTAAGTAACCCGACCGTCGTGGAACAGTTAAAGACAAAAGGCTGTAAATAACAAGCGGAGGTCGGTCCCAGAAGACAGGGTTGCGAACACGGCGTATTGATACACTGAAAGACTAATGAACCGCATCACTTTATTGCTAATTAAAAAGACATCAGCGCTGAAACGGGTGCGTCGGCGTTTTTATTATTAAACGCGTAACAGAGAATTAGTCGTTGAATTGGCGCCCTGGGGGAACGTACTATATTGTACGTGTTCAGAGATGGGGTATAATTACATCTTTAGTGCGATTATTTTAATCTTGTAATTGTCGGTACATGTTTGTTAATTACTTCTCGCTTGAGTCGCCACCAAAAGCGGACGCGGCGTTACGCGTCAATACACGTTTATGTAAAAATGTTTGATTAGGCGTTTAGGAAGTCTTATTTCAATACGATTTCCGATTTCTCGATTGTTCACGGATAAGACCGATCATTTTACTTGTTTGGTTATCACTGGTGTATTGCTTAATTACGATTCGCTTCGTCTAGTATTCAAAGCATACATTACTTTATGCGTGAATACATACTGATATGAAAATTTTATAAGACTGTTTGTATTTAAAGTAATATTAATTCGAGTTGGGCTTTCGAACTGAAGCACGACTAGGGAGGTCGGTTTTCCTTAGTTGATATTCAGGTGCATTCAGGTTATGTTTTATCGCGTTTTGACGATAAGGATTTGACAGGTTCAAATTTCATTTTTATTATTTTTTTTTAATTGATTTGTGGTCGGGATGTTGGTCTCTCGCCATGTCTGTAGAGCGGTCGCCTTCAGGAGGTGGTTGGGTTGCAGGCTCATACCCCCACCCCTATCGGTGGACATACTCATTCTCTGATTGATTTTTTTTCGTCGGAGCCAGTACCCGACGACTAATATATCAAAAGCCGTGGTATGTGCTATCCTGTCTGTGGGAAAGTACATATAAATGATTCCTTGCTGCTAATAGAAAAATGTGGCAGGTTTCCTCTAAGACTATCTCAGAATTAGGAAACGTTTCACATCCAATAGCCAATGGTTAATAAATCAATGTGCTCTAGTGGTGTCGTTAAACAAAACAAAAGTTTTACTTTTCAAACATTTATCGATTTTCGTCCCATTCTGCACCCTACCTTTCGGAAGCATCTCACTGCCTTCATGCAATTATTATGGTTCTTTCTATGTGTAAAGTTGTATAAGTTTGATTGACGTGTTTCTATTCCAGTTAAGTTTCAAGTACGCCTTCCTATGCACACATCAGATATCTGGGCTATTTGTCCAAGACAGTGCGTTAATAAGAAACCAGCGTAATGTCTTTACACCTCTACACTAAACTGTTACAATTACCCGGGATCCGGTACCGAGATGCGAACCCCGTACCTAACAGCCTTAAGTTCGATGGCTCATTCCACTATAATCACGAAGACAAGTGATTAGTTGAAATTTCAACCTGTCATATTCATGTAACACCAAGCAAAAAGACCTGTACCTCATTCCGTAGCGCTAAGATCACCTTAAGTGCATAATTTGGTTAAGCACTAAATGCGATCTTAGCGCTAAGATCGCTTCGTGGAACGGGGCTCAACTCTGCGTTCAGCTAAACAAAGCGGAAAGGACGTCAGCAACACTGGTTATTACGCTTCATGTTAAACGAATGAATGAACGAATGAATTAATGAATGTTTAACGACACCCCAGGACAAATAATGCATCGTCTATTGGGTGTCAAACTAAGGTACGTACATGAAAGAAGTGACATACACGTTGCAAGTTAATCAGTTAAACCTGCACAATCTCACATCAGTTAAACCCTGAATGATCTCATATCAATTAAACCCTACATGATCTCACATCAGTTAAACCCTACATGATCTCGCACCAGTTAAACCCTACATGATCTCGCATCAGTTAATACACTTCCTGATCTCGTATCAGTTAAATCCTTCATGATCTCACATGAGTTAAACCCTTCATGATCTCACATGAGTTAAACCCTTCATGATCTCACATGAGTTAAACCCTGCATGATCTCACATGAGTTAAACCCTGCATGATCTCACATCAGTTAAACCCTTCACGATCTCACGACTTAAACCCTGAATGATCTCACGAGTTAAACCCTGAATGATCTCACATGAGTTAAACCCTGAATGATCTCACATCAGTTAACCCTTGCTGGACAGAGTGCCGATAGTTCACTTAGTGTCACAAGGTGTTAACTCGAGTAGCCAACTATCACGACTTAGAACTCGATAAACGCCAGAACAACGTATTAAATCCATGTCGGCTCAATCAATATATCCGTGCAAAACGTAAACTTGTGATTTGCGGACAAGGCGGGCCGGGTCTATAAATATCAATGACAGACAGACAGACAGACAATCAGACAGACAGACAGTCAGACAGACAGACAATCAGACAGACAGACAGACAGACAGACAGACAATCAGACAGACAATCAGACAGACAGACAGACAATCAGACAGACAGACAGACAGACAGACAATCAGACAGACAATCAGACAGACAGACAGACAGACAATCAGACAGACAGACAGACAATCAGACAGACAATCAGACAGACAGACAGACAATCAGACAGACAGACAATCAGACAGACAATCAGACAGACAGACAATCAGACAGACAATCAGACAGACAGACAGACAATCAGACAGACAATCAGACAGACAGACAGACAGACAATCAGATAGACAGACAGACAATCAGACAGACAGACAGACAATCAGACAGAAAATCAGACAGACAATCAGACAGACAGACAGACAATCAGACAGACAGACAATCAGACAGACAGACAGACAGACAGACAATCAGATAGACAGACAGACAGACAGACAATCAGACAGACAATCAGACAGACAGACAGACAAACAATCAGACAGACAATCAGACAGACAGACAATCAGACAGACAATCAGACAGACAGACAGACAGACAGACAATCAGACAGACAGACAGACAGACAGACAATCAGACAGACAATCAGACAGACAGACAGACAGACAGACAGACAATCAGACAGACAGACAGACAGACAATCAGACAGACAGACAGACAATCAGACAGACAGACAATCAGACAGACAATCAGACAGACAGACTATTTTATGGGAGTCTTACCTCAGTTATAAAACACATATCACTAAACATATTAAAATCTAAAACAGCAATGAACCACTCCATATGGAATTAGAGGGATTTTGTTCTTGTGATCGGTGCAGTAGAGAAGTTTCCCAGCCACACATTTACTGATATGGATGCTGGTAGCTAATCATAATGGGTCGAACTTACAAAACCTGTTTATGTCTTACAGGCGTGTAACTACACACATTTACAATTCTTAAACACCTGTTTATGTCTTACATGCGTGTAACTACACACATTTACAATGCTTAAACACCTGTTTATGTCTTACACGCGTGTAACTACACACATTTACAATGCTTAAACACCTGTTTATGTCTTACACGCGTGTAACTACACACATTTACAATTCTTAAACACCTGTTTATGTCTTACGCGCGTGTAACTACACACATTTACAATGCTTAAACACCTGCGTTGCTTCGTAAATACGGTCCGATATGATTCGGTGACAGAAGGCCTACTAATTTACTCTTCAAAAAAGTAGGAGAACTTACAATTGCCAAAATTGTAAGGTATATTAGTTGTAGGGAATGGTTATATGATAATAGTGAATTAATTGGGCAAACATTACAACCAGTAGTGCAGTATTACAGTAGGTTTTATGACCACCAAAGATCTTGAAGGACGATTGGGGTCAGAAGTGAAATTTGAAAGTTGACGTTTTTTTTTATTAGTAAAATTTAATTGCAAATTCAAACAATAAAAATGACTAAAAACAAAACAATAACAACTGTATGATCAACATAATGAAAAGGATTAACAGAAATAATATTCCATAGTGATTAATGGGACCTTCCTAGAAATGGTCAAAATCGAGATTAACACCCCAGGCACATGTACGGGGCAACTGCGTGATGCACGTGCAAACTATGGAATGTGTTTCGGTGTGTTGATAAACATACCTGAATGTTCTTTATTAGGATGTCTGTGGTAAAAACGTATCTTCGGTCTAATAGTTAATATTAACATTAATATTTCAGGTTCCCCTACTTTACAAGGATTTATTTGGTCAAAACGTATTGTCGGTCTAATAGTTGATATTAACATTAATATTTCAGGTTCCCCTACTTTACAAGGATGTCTGTGGTCAAAACGTACGTTCGGTTTAATAGTTGATATCAACATTAATATTTCAGGTTCCCCTACTTTACTAGGATGTCTGTGGTCAAAACGTACGTTCGGTCTAATAGTTGATATTAACATTAATATTTCAGGTTCCCTACTTTACAAGGATGTCTGTGGTCAAAACGTATGTTCGGTCTAATAGTTGATATTAACATTAATATTTCAGGTTCCCCTACTTTACTAGGATGTCTGTGGTCAAAACGTATGTTCGGTCTAATAGTTGATATTAACATTAGTATTTCAGGTTCCCCTACTTTACTAGGATGTCTGTGGTCAAAACGTACGTTCGGTCTAATAGTTGATATTAACATTAATATTTCAGGTTCCCCTACTTTACTAGGATGTCTGTGGTCAAAACGTACGTTCGGTCTAATAGTTGATATTAACATTAATATTTCAGGTTCCCTACTTTACAAGGATGTCTGTGGTCAAAACGTATGTTCGGTCTAATAGTTGATATTAACATTAATATTTCAGGTTCCCCTACTTTACTAGGATGTCTGTGGTCAAAACGTATGTTCGGTCTAATAGTTGATATTAACATTAGTATTTCAGGTTCCCCTACTTTACTAGGATGTCTGTGGTCAAAACGTACGTTCGGTCTAATAGTTGATATTAACATTAATATTTCAGGTTCCCTACTTTACAAGGATGTCTGTGGTCAAAACGTATGTTCGGTCTAATAGTTGATATTAACATTAATATTTCAGGTTCCCCTACTTTACTAGGATGTCTGTGGTCAAAACGTATGTTCGGTCTAATAGTTGATATTAACATTAGTATTTCAGGTTCCCCTACTTTACTAGGATGTCTGTGGTCAAAACGTACGTTCGGTCTAATAGTTGATATTAACATTAATATTTCAGGTTCCCCTACTTTACTAGGATGTCTGTGGTCAAAACGTATGTTCGGTCTAATAGTTGATATTAACATTAATATTTCAGGTTCCCCTACTTTACTAGGATGTCTGTGGTCAAAACGTATGTTCGGTCTAATAGTTGATATTAACATTAATATTTCAGGTTCCCCTACTTTACTAGGATGTCTGTGGTCAAAACGTATGTTCGGTCTAATAGTTGATATTAACATTAATATTTCAGGTTCCCCTACTTTACTAGGATGTCTGTGGACAAAACGTATGTTCGGTCTAATAGTTGATATTAACATTAATATTTCAGGTTCCCCTACTTTACAAGGATGTCTGTGGTCAAAACGTACGTTCGGTCTAATAGTTGATATTAACATTAGTATTTCAGGTTCCCCTACTTTACTAGGATGTCTGTGGTCAAAACGTATGTTCGGTCTAATAGTTGATATTAACATTAATATTTCAGGTTCCCCTACTTTACTAGGATGTCTGTGGTCAAAACGTACGTTCGGTCTAATAGTTGATATTAACATTAGTATTTCAGGTTCCCTACTTTACTAGGATGTCTGTGGTCAAAACGTACGTTCGGTCTAATAGTTGATATTAACATTAATATTTCAGGTTCCTCTACTTTACTAGGATGTCTGTGGTCAAAACGTATTGTCGGTCTAATAGTTGATATTAACATTAATATTTCAGGTTCCCCTACTTTACTAGGATGTCTGTGGTCAAAACGTATGTTCGGTCTAATAGTTGATATTAACATTAATATTTCAGGTTCCCCTACTTTACTAGGATGTCTGTGGTCAAAACGTATGTTCGGTCTAATAGTTGATATTAACATTAATATTTCAGGTTCCCCTACTTTACAAGGATGTCTGTGGTCAAAACGTATTGTCGGTCTAATAGTTGATATTAACATTAATATTTCAGGTTCCCCTACTTTACAAGGATATCTGTGGTCAAAACGTATGTTCGGTCTAATAGTTGATATTAACATTAGTATTTCAGGTTCCCTACTTTACTAGGATGTCTGTGGTCAAAACGTATTGTCGGTCTAATAGTTGATATTAACATTAATATTTCAGGTTCCCCTACTTTACAAGGATGTCTGTGGTCAAAACGTATGTTCGGTCTAATAGTTGATATTAACATTAATATTTCAGGTTCCCTACTTTAATAGGATGTCTGTGGTCAAAACGTATGTTCGGTCTAATAGTTGATATTAACATTAATATTTCAGGTTCCCCTACTTTACTAGGATGTCTGTGGTCAAAACGTATGTTCGGTCTAATAGTTGATATTAACATTAATATTTCAGGTTCCCTACTTTACTAGGATGTCTGTGGTCAAAACGTATTGTCGGTCTAATAGTTGATATTAACATTAATATTTCAGGTTCCCCTACTTTACAAGGATGTCTGTGGTCAAAATGTACGTTCGATCTAATAGTTGATATTAACATTAATATTTCAGGTTCCCTACTTTACTAGGATGTCTGTGGTCAAAACGTATGTTCGGTCTAATAGTTGATATTAACATTAATATTTCAGGTTCCCCTACTTTACTAGGATGTCTGTGGTCAAAACGTAATTTCGGTCTAATAGTTGATATTAACATTAATATTTCAGGTTCCCCTACTTTACTAGGATGTCTGTGGTCAAAACGTACGTTCGGTCTAATAGTTGATATTAACATTAATATTTCAGGTTCCCTACTTTACTAGGATGTCTGTGGTCAAAACGTATGTTCGGTCTAATAGTTGATATTAACATTAATATTTCAGGTTCCCCTACTTTACAAGGATGTCTGTGGTCAAAACGTGTGTTCGGTCTAATAGTTGATATTAACATTAATATTTCAGGTTCCCCTACTTTACTAGGATGTCTGTGGTCAAAACGTATGTTCGGTCTAATAGTTGATATTAACATTAATATTTCAGGTTCCCCTACTTTACAAGGATGTCTGTGGTCAAAACGTACGTTCGATCTAATAGTTGATATTAACATTAATATTTCAGGTTCCCCTACTTTACTAGGATGT
Organism: Gigantopelta aegis; assembly: GCF_016097555.1. NCBI lineage: Eukaryota > Metazoa > Mollusca > Gastropoda > Neomphalida > Peltospiridae > Gigantopelta > Gigantopelta aegis. The sequence goes on along the minus strand of NC_054700.1, from coordinate 3,993,495 downwards.
CTGTGGTCAAAACGTACGTTCGATCTAATAGTTGATATTAACATTAGTATTTCAGGTTCCCCTACTTTACTAGAATGTCTGTGGTCAAAACGTATGTTCGGTCTAATAGTTGATATTAACATTAATATTTCAGGTTCCCCTACTTTACTAGAATGTCTGTGGTCAAAACGTATGTTCGGTCTAATAGTTGATATTAACATTAATATTTCAGGTTCCCCTACTTTACTAGGATGTCTGTGGTCAAAACGTATTGTCGGTCTAATAGTTGATATTAACATTAATATTTCAGGTTCCCCTACTTTACTAGGATGTCTGTGGTCAAAACGTATTGTCGGTCTAATAGTTGATATTAACATTAATATTTCAGGTTCCCTACTTTACTAGGATGTCTATGGTCAAAACGTATTGTCGGTCTAATAGTTGATATTAACATTAATATTTCAGGTTCCCCTACTTTACTAGAATGTCTGTGGTCAAAACGTACGTTCGGTCTAATTGTTGATATTAACATTAATATTTCAGGTTCCCCTACTTTACTAGGATGTCTGTGGTCAAAACGTACGTTCGGTCTAATAGTTGATATTAACATTAATATTTCAGGTTCCCCTACTTTACTAGGATGTCTGTGGTCAAAACGTATGTTCGGTCTAATAGCTGATATTAACATTAGTATTTCAGGTTCCCCTACTTTACTAGGATGTCTGTGGTCAAAACGTACGTTCGGTCTAATAGTTGATATTAACATTAATATTTCAGGTTCCCTACTTTTTTGAAGAGTATAGTTTAGCTAGTTTCGCAGATCGGCACGGTTAGCGATTTAAAAATGAAGCGGCATTATCAGAACTGTTAATCGTTTATTAATTATTATTATTTCAAGTAAATTCATTAAGGTTAGCAGGTCTTTTAATCGTAAACGGGAAGCAAATGTTTGTGACGTCACCAACTACAATCAAAATTGTCACTTATTATTATCCGTAACAGTGGTTGCGATACCTCTTTAATTAATGTCGCCTTACTGTCTTATAATTAAATTTCCGTTACATTCGTTACAATATAACGTCATCCCATTGGTCCAAACGTAGCAACGGGAGTTTGTTCATTTCTCGACGAACGTAAAAATCATCCGCAATCTTATATGTGAACGGATTCGCCGATTCACACAGTTTGCGGATGATTTTGTTTTTCATACCCCGATGAACGTAAAATATAATAACAGACAATTCTTAAACAATAGTCTTTAGTGACGTAAAACACAACACAAATAAAAATTTAATTAAACTCGTGTGATTTTGCTGACAATGTATGACATTGTTAACGTTCAACTGCTATACTATAACATGTGTCGGACCACGTGTTAACACTAAACAAAACTATACATATATTAAAGGTCCTAGGTCAAAATTGAAACTACAATATTTTGTTGTTTTCACATTTATTGGTAATAAATAACTGCAATTTAATGGATCACATAGACACACACACACACACACACATACGCACGCACGCACACACACACACACACACACACACACACACACACAGAGGTCCGAATTTACAAAGCCGGTTTATGACTAACTACGTATATTTACAATGCTTAAACACCTGCATCTAAGGGAAACAGGCTTCGTAAATTCGTCCCAGTATCTTTCCATAATTAATTCAAGAATAATAATTTTTAAAAGTCTTGTACTGGACGACAAGAGGGGTTTCTATAGCTAAACGTATAAACTTTATGTTTCAAAGCATGTGGCAGGGACCGACATTATTGCAACTTTGACATAGGACCTTTAAAAGTTGGGTTTTTTGTTATTATTAATTTTGTTTTTGTGGGTTTGTTTTGCGTTTGGAACACCAGTGTCTAAACATCCAGTAAGTTTCTGATCTCCCGAAGTGTGGTCATAGCCCAAGCTGGATTTTGCCTCTCACTAATTTCATACAAACGAATAAAACCCTCATAATATTACCAAGCAACATCTAATATCGACAATGTTGTTTTCTTCTTTAGAATATCAGTGTCTAATGTTTGTAGTATTATAATTCAAAGTAGGTTTTATCTCACAATAATTTTGTACCTACGGGAAAAAAAAACATTTGGGAAAAAAGGTTTTCTAGTAAGCTACTATAATCATTAGAACGATCAGAAACACACCGGATATAGCGACACTGATGTGATAAACAAGAAAACGTATTTAAAGAGTAATTTTAATCCTTAATTTGGGTGGTTAAAAAGACTATGTTAGTTGTATACATCTCTCTCTCTCTCTCTCTCTCTCTCTCTCTCTCTCTCTCTCTCTCTCTCTCTCTCTCTCTCTCTCTCTCTCTCTCTCTCTCTCTCTCTCTCTCTCTCTCTTCATTTGTTCTTGTTTGTAAATATCAATACATTATTTTTGTCATCATGGCCATATATGAAACATTTGTATTTATAAACGTTTTGGAAGAGGCGTTAATATATAGGCATACGCCTATTCGTCTGTCTCAAACACTGCATATTGTATCGGTACATACATATTTTTTTATAACTATAGCAGAAACCTCGGAACGGTCCCTTTAACACAGTGTGGCTCGTGATGTCTCGGCCACGAGTTATTTGATTGCGATGGTAATTACACGCGGCACGTCTGGTCTAGCGAAATAAAGAGTTAAAGAATTAATTATGAAACCTACCTTCATTGTTGTCTTCGCACGACTCCTGAAACGAACACAAACACATTGTTAAAATAAACACACTGTCAAAAGGAAGCATCTGATTGGAGTGCAAGTATACAAGGCGGAATCAATAAGAAACACATTTTGGTTCTTAATTGGAAATTAGATATTTTAGAATACTTTTACAAACCAAGTGTAATCAAGTCAGCAACTCTATGTATTGTATTCATTGTAATATCATAAACATAATAAGAACAGGAGAAAATAAAAAAGTAAAATAAAAAAATAATAAAAAAAGAGAAAAAATAAATAAAGTAAAGATAAGAATTGTTTTTTTTCTTTTTGTTAATATCAATATAATTATTTTTGTTAATATCAATATAATTATTTTCGTTCTCAAAGGCGAAGTCTCAGAGTTGCATAATGACCAAACATATTTATTAATTTTCTGTGTCAAATGTGAAGCTTATACATTTTATTACATGCTCACAAAAATAATTTTCTTTTCTATTATTTTATGATATTATATTTTTCAGAATCCAATAAGGGTGAGACTTTAACAAATTAACACATAGGGTTAAAATTTGAAGTTTAATCGCATCTCCATACTGAATAGTTTCTACGTATTTATATTTTTGGCCAAGGATTCTCCCGGAGACCAATGGTATACTAGGGTCAGACAGTTGATTTCCGCAAGTCCCGACTTACGACGGGTGCGCTCAGATTAACAACTAATGGGTTGGTTATACGACGAGAGTCGAGTTGTAAGAGCGCTCAGACTAGCAAGTGGACAGTCGTAGAAGTCGTGAAAGTAGAAAGTTGGTCAACTTTGTCGTGGCAGTTAGTAGTCTAGCTTTACACTTTTAAAACTATCTAGTTAATTATGAAAACATAATTATATGCATGTCTATGGGATTGATTAATTTGTAGTTATTTATGATATACACATGTAAAACATCAAAATATGACACTTGCAACTTCGAGAAGACACTTATAAATCCAATTAAAAAGACCCCCCCCCCCCCCACACTTCCGCCACACCATGGTCTATTCTTTTCATTTAAAAACAAAATATACTTTATAGGCATCATCCCATAGACAGGATAGAACATACCTCGGCCTTTACACCAGTCGTGGAGCACTGGCTGGAACGAGAAATAATGGGCCCACCGATAGGGATCGATCTCAGATCGACCGCTGTCCTGTCTGTGGGATGGTGCATATAAAAGAGGTCCCTTGCTGCTAATTTTTTTTTTCTTGACTCGAAAAGAGTAGCCCAATAGAGTGGTGACAGCGGGTTTCCTCTCTAATTATATTTCTGCTTCTTAATATGTCCGACCGACGCCATATAACCGTCCCGTCAGTGAGCCCATTAGGCTATTTCTCGCTCCAGCCAGTGCACCACGACTGGTACATCAAAGGCCGTGGTATGTGCTAGCCTGTCTATGGGATGGTGTATATAAAAAAAGCCCTTGCTGCTAATCGAAAAGAGTAGCCCATGAAGTGGCGACAGCGGGTTTCCTCTCTCAATATCTGTGTGGTTCTTAACCATATGTCTGACGTTATATAACAGTAAATAAAATGTGTTAAGTGCGTCGTTAAATAAAACATTTCCTTCCTTCCTTCCACATAACCGTGAATAAAATTATTATCTTATTAATATATTATTCATGTCATTCTTACAAAATTGGCTCGAATTTATCTTGGCATTTCAGTTATTTAAAGAAAACAAACTTAAAACAAAACCACACCGAAAATCGAATTTTAACACTTGATATCATTTATCGAAATGTCAATAATTTATGACTATAAAAGATAAATGATTTGCCAAAGAAGTAGTTTTAAATTACAAAAGAAAAACAAAATCACTAGAGAATTAGGTGCATATGTTTTAAATGCTTTAAATTTAAAAAAAAGTAGTTTTATTTTTTTAAATAATAGATTTCTTTCTGTAAAATATGTATATACTATTGTTCTTATAGAATCTTCGGATTAGTTCGCCTGTAGCCCTAGTACGTGCATATTGTACGCCTACATCAAAATACTTGTTTTTTCTCCCGGATATGATCTAGAATGCCACGAACTCCATTTTGTTCACCAGTATGCATAAAGTCAGTATGAATTCCTGGTATTAAGATCAGACTTAAGATCAGTCGGTGGTGGTGGAATTTAGTTCAGTTGGTTGAGTGTTCGCCTGAAGTGCTTGCGTCGCTAGATCGAACCACCTCGGTGTACCCATTCAACTGATTGGTTTTCCTCGTTCCAACCAGTGCACCACAACTGGTCAAAGGGCCGTGGTTTGTGCTTTACTGTCTATGGGAAAGTACATGTAAAAGATCCCTTGCTGCTGATGGAAAACTTTAATGTCAAAATTACCAAATGTTTGACATCCAATAGCCGATGATTAATTAATCAATGGTGTCGTTAAACAAAACAAACTTTTTTTCAAACTTTCTTTTAAAATCAGTCGATACATACCTTGCGATCGTTTGTTTTTTAAAATCAGTCGATACATACCTTGCGATCGTTTTTCTTTTAAAATCAGTCGATACATACCTTGCGATCGTTTGTCTTTTAAAATCAGTCGATACATACCTTGCGATCGTTTGTCTTTTAAAATCAGTCTATACATACCCTGCGATCGTTTTTCTTTTCACTAGTTTCCGCGTCATCTTTCGTCGACTGGTTTTCTTTTGTATCTTCCGCGTCATTTCCACTCTCTTTCTCTGTGACGTCATCACAGGCTTCCCCCGCGCGCAAATCTACTGGAGTCTCTTTCTCTACGTCAGGCAGACCTTGTTTCTCCTCCCCCTCCCTTTCCTCCTCCCCCTCATCCTCCATCTCGTCCATGACGTCAATTTCCTCATTCTCGTCATCCGGGTTCGTGCCTTCGTTGGTGTCCGAGTCGAACTGCTCTTCCTGTCCTTCGTCGTCTGCCACGACATGCGCACTGACACCTACCGGGCGAAACGCCGACACGCGCTCCAGAGATTTGTTCTTGCTTCCGCTTCCGGCGGAGTGCGACCTCGGGTCCACAGAAGCCTTCGACTGCAGAGGATCTGAAAAGTTCTGCGGTTTCGTGTTCATACCCGAATAGAATCCACTCCTCATCCCGCCGGATCGAGAGAGAGCCAGCGTGTTGGCCCAGAACAGGTCATATGACGGGAAAGACAGATTGTTTTGAGTCACCCAGGGAGTCGGCGAGACCAGCGCTTTAGAGTTATCTCCCCCACTTGTGTCTTTAGAATGGGGGTAGCCGAAACCATAGGGATGCGCTGTAGGTATTGTTCCGAAAGGGTACGGCTTTCCGGGAGTTGAAAACATACTGTACGATGGGTACTGAGCCGAGAAGGGCTTCGACACATACGAACTGTCACCCGTGGTTTTCGGTTTCTTCACTATGTTGTGATCGTTGCCAGAAGAGTGCATCCGAGACGAAGGAGCGCATGCGTTGGACAACATCCGCTTCCGGCTGCCGCCATTAAACATGGCCTTGACGTCCTCCCACGCGAAGCTGATGTCCTCTCGTTCCGCCTGACCGGGCAGGAGTCTGAGGTGTCGCCGCCAGGAGTTGAAATTAGCGGCGTCCGGATGGTTGTACTTGGCTTCGGGGGTGCGGTGAAAGTGAAATATGAACTTGTTGGGGGAGGAGTAGATGTTGCAGTAGAAGCACTTGATGCACTTGGCTCGCGAGCTGTTGTAGCGGGATGGCTCGAAGAATCCCTTGCCTCCCCACCCGCACTCGTGAAACACCTCGAACGAGAAGTCCTCGGGAAGTTTCGGCGGGCTGTTGTCCTCGAGGAACGACTTCACCAGCCGATCGGCCTCGCGCTTCGTGATCATACCGCACCTGCGCGAAGACACCGGCATAGCGCCCGCTCTGCGCAGGATCTCCAGCTGGACCGGCGTGCACTGCACGCACGTGATGCCGAGCGCCACCCTGCGGTTGTGGATCTCGTTGTAGCTGTAGGACTTGAGGAGGGTGTTTGAGATCTGGGCCAGACACAGCCGCTCCTTGCCGTCGATGAAGAGGCAGACGATGGGGATCCCAGCCAGCATCACGGTGGACACCTTGTTGTGGCAGACGCCGTTGGTCGCCTGCGGCTGGGGTTTGGCGGGAGGGGTCGACCTCTGGGAGGAGGTGGAGGTCGGGGAGTCGCTGTCGCGGCATGTCGCCTCGCAGTGCTCAGTCGACTGGTTCTCAGTCTTGTGACTGTCGTTGTCTGGAATGGAAATGAGGATAAAAAAAACCAGTTAAACATTTAGGGCTGACATTTATAAAGGCTGTTTTTGTTTTACACGCATGCAACTATGTGTCACGAAGCGATCTAAGATCACCTTAAGTGCAATCAGCTGAATCCAATCAGAGCTGAATTTGCATTACTCTATGTGATAATGTCTAGGCCGGAATTCGAACCCATACACTTTGGCTTAGTTCACCGTAACCTGCTAGGATGAGACACATTCACCGTAACCTGCTAGGATGCGACACATTCACCGTAACCTGCTAGGATGCGACACATTCACCGTAACCTGCTAGGATGCGACACATTCACCGTAACCTGCTAGGATGCGACACATTCACCGTAACCTGCTAGGATGCGACACATTCACCGTAACCTGCTAAGATGCGACACATTCACCTCTGAAGAGTGCATTTAACATCAAACAAATGTGTATTCAAACCTTATTAAATATACCATGATCGTAATCGGTCGTACAGAATGCATATATATATATGATTGTGGTGATTGTCCATTGGCAAAATTTTTTCTGCTGATGGTGTGCATATGTGTGTACGTGCGTGTGTGCGTGCATCCAAGCATATGTCTGTATGTGCCAATATATTCATAAATAAAAAAATAATTAGTTTATATAAACTGATTTTTAGATACTAGATATGCTAGAAATAAGCACTCTATCAATATGTCCGGCATACTGACGTTTAAATAATGTAGCCAAGAACACAATGTTCCTTCAATAAAAGATGAAACGTTTTGGATTTTATCTTTTAAAAACAACAGTTTATATTCTTGCTTTAATACTGACATATTTATTAAACCCACAACTAACAAAGCTGACTTTTATAGACAAGTTAAATACTACATCATAAAATATTTGAATAATAGATGTAACGTTTTTAACCCAGACGACAAACTACAATCTAGACGCTCGCCTACCTACTAACGTTTTAAAATTTTAAATAAAAGATGTGACGTTGACTAATCTGACTTTTAGATACTGCTATCTATACCACAGTTGAACTTAAATAAAAAATGTAAGCTTAACAAAAGTGACTTTTAGATACTGCATATCTATACGGCAATGTACCATACCGTTTGATCTTCTAACGTAATTTTCGCTTATTTTATTCTTTCCCCTGGGCTTTCCCGGCGCATTCTCTGTGTTATCGTCTGTTTAAGTATTCAGCTCTGAATATCATTATCTTTCGTCACAATTCGATCCTGGCTTCCATACATATTTGATGTGCATGTGTGTAATGCGACACTCGCTCGTTTTGTCTCCTAACGCTCGACTGCGTACACACTATTAACTACTGACTACGTGCATGGGTGGGTGCTTCAACACCTGGGGGTACAGGTAGAGGTAGAGAGGAAGAGGAAGAGGAAGAGATTGAGAGAGAGAGAGAGAGAGAGAGAGAGAGAGAGAGAGAGAGAGAGAGAGAGAGAGAGAGAGAGAGAGAGAATGTGTGTGTATGTGTGACTGACAGAGAAAGGGGGAGGAAGGGAGGGAGAAGAGGGGAGAGGGAGCGAGAAGAGGGGAGAGGGAGCGAGACAGAATGTGTGTGAGAGACAGGAACAGAGAGAGTGAGAGTGAGAGAGAAGGAAGGGAAGAGAAACATACACAGTGAGAGAGAGAGGAAGGGAGTGTGACAGACACAGAGAGAGAGAGAGAGAGAGAGAGAGAGAGAGAGAGAGAGAGAGAGAGAGAGAGAGAGAGAGAGAGAGAGAGAGAGAGAGAGAGATACAGAGACGCAGAGACACAGAGAGAGACGGAGACAGAGAGGGAGACACACACACACACACAGAGAGAGAGAGAGAGAGAGAGAGAGAGAGAGAGAGAGAGAGAGAGAGAGAGAGAGAGAGAGAGAAAGAGAGAGATACAGAGACAGAGATGCCACATGAGCTACAACACTGTATATTACAACACTGTACGGTATTTCTATATTAAACGTAGCTTCTTGTTCTTGTGTTTTAGCGTTTGTCATCACCATCATCATCATCATCATCATTATCATCATCATCATCATCATCATCATCATTACATATGACACGTATTCCAGCCACACACACCCCAAAAACCCAAACAAACAACAACAACAACAACAACAAAAAATCCACCCCCAAAACAATCAACTATCCACCTTAAAATTAAAACCCACTTCTAGAAAAGTAAACAAATACAGTCAAGTGTACTTGGTTTTTTTAAATTGCATTTTTGTCATTTGGAATCTAATACCGATTTTTAAAACTCGTATGACTAAATCCAACAGAAACCCCCCCAGATTTATGGTTTATGAGCGTCACGTGTGTGTGACCCATTGGCAGTGACTGATCGCCATTTCCTGTTTTAACTAATGGTATTCGCTAAATGCTAGAGTTCAATAATTGATGAGATGTTGTGAATATTAGGATACGTAATACCAATCGAGAGGCGATACGAGGCGATCCCCCAGGTCACAGAGTGCGTTCGGTTTTTTAGAGTTTAGATTTTATTATAGTCGGCGCTTGTAAAGTCTACCGTGCACCGACTCGGCTTTGTTAACACCTGAAAATATTTTGAACTTAAACATTATTTATTAATCCCTAGGAAAGCCTAAACTGTCACTTTCTCTAGAACAATAGATACAATTCACTGCTGACTGTTTAAACGTTTAAAAAATACAATCTTTTGGTTACAAACACAAAATCAACACACCTGCACAAAGGATCAAAATTTAAATACATTCGTATTTCTGTTTTTGTTTAACGACACCACTAGAGCACATTCTGACATATAGTCTTAGAGGGAAAAACCTACATTTTCTCATCAGTAACAAGGAATCTTTTTTATGAACCATCCGACAGACAGGATAGCACATACCGTGGTCATTGATATACCAGTTATAATGGACTGGCTGGAATGAGAAATAGCTCATTGGGTCCACCGACGGGGATCGTACCTAAACTGACCGCCCGTCAGGCGAGCGCTTTAATACTAAGCTAGGTCCCGCCTTTGGCAAACAAAAAAAAAGACCCAAAAAAAAAAAAAAAAAAAAAGGAAAAGAAAAGACAAAAAAGACATACTATTAGTTGCCTTGAAGGACGACAGAAATGTTTTATTGTACTAAAATATTAAAGGCGATGTATTTGTTCGAACAGACGGTTTAACTAATAGATCTATTTACAGTATACAGTTACAATGCACCGAGCAGACCAAAATAACTATTTTCATATTCTGTATGCGAGAAACATCAAACCAAGAACAAGATATTTTACCGTCAAAGGAGATTTGGCTTTGACACACGAATATTTCAATTAGTGATGCGACAAAAAAAAGCTACCGTTTGGTTGACAGTTGATTATAACGAGGCATTATAGTAAAATATCACATCAAGTGACAACAGCTGAACAGTAATTATCTTGTTCACTTAAATAAAATAAAAACATCTTCAAAGGATTTATATAATTGTTATCAGAACTAAACAAAATGACCTTCAAAGGATTTATATAATTGTTATCAGAACCAAACAAAATGACCTTCAAAGGATTTATATAATTGTTATCAGAACTAAACAAAATGACCTTCAAACGATTTATATAATTGTTATCAGAACTAAACAAAATGACCTTCAAAGGATTTATATAATTGTTATCAGAACTTGAAAATATAATCTTCAAAGGAATTATATAAATGTTATCAGAACATAATCCCTTACATTACCAAATTTCTCCAAAGAAATACAATTATTTTCTGTTGTTTCTTGTTTTGGTATTATTTTAAATACTGGTACATGTTTGTAGCGCAACAATTATTAGAATGTAAATATTGTATCGAGTGCTGCTATTAATACAAAATTATTACTGTATGTAAGAAAATTTCGTTTAACATATATATGGGGAAAATGTGAGCTACAATTATACATAAATATTAATTCACTTTCAGTCTGTATTAAATACTTTTCAAATAACTTGTGGTATTTGTCTGTTTGTTTGGGCGATAGGGGATTGCAGTCGCATTTTATCTTTTATTGAAGAATCGAACACTCACGAGAATGCACTCTAACGTGTATATGTATGATTTCTTGTAAGTATAAATTTATTTATTTATTTATATTTGTTTGTTTGTTTGTTTATTTATTTGTTAATTTATTTATTATTATTTTATTTTTAAAATTATTTTTAATTCTTGTTTGAATTTTGTTTACTTTATTTGAGATTTAACCGTTGTAGTTCTAAAATATTAAATTTTAAAAAACTTATTTATTTTATTGAAAACTCTGGAGTACATTGATTAATTAATCATCGTCCATTGGATGTCAAACAGTTGGCAATTCTGACGCGTAGTCATCAGAGGAAACCCGCTACATTTTTCCTAATGCAGCAAGGGATCTTTATTCTTTGTTTCTCCTTCACCTTCCTCTCTTCTACCCCCTCCCCCCCCCCCCCCCCACTATCGGTGTTATCTTTATTGTAATATTGTTCTAGCCATCTTGATGTATAACATGTGTATTTGTTAAATGTAGGGAGAGGCCTTAATATATAGACACTTGCCTGTTGGCCAATCTCAAATTTGATCTGCAAATAAATATTGTTTAAACGAAGGGATCTTTATATGCACTTTCCTACAAATTGCCACAGTAACAACAGTGTATTTTTTGCAGTATAAAAATACATTACATTGTTGCCTTAATACCAATATTTATACAGTATAAAAATGCACTGTATTGGTTGCTGTAATGTGACCAGTTTATACACTGAAAAACAAAAGAAACGCAACTATTTTAATGTACACGTATATATATTTTTCTTAATAAAATTAATTCGATAAATATACTGTTAAAATGGACCTATAATATTCACAAAACATTGAAAATTCATTTATTTTCATTTGTTCATTTGTTCATTCATTTATTCGTTCGTTCATTGGTCCGTCCGTCCATCCATCCGTCCGTCTATCCATCCGTCCGTCTATCCATCCATCCATCCAATCATCCATCCATCCATCCATCCATCCATCCATCCATCCTTCCTTCCATCCATCCATCCATCCATTCATTCATTCAACCAGTCATCTATCCTACTATAGACAAGGCACTAGATAGACATTCATGGAATCAACCAGTCATCTATCCTCCTATAGACAGGGCACTAGATAGAGATTCATGGAATCAACCAGTCATCTATCCTCCTATAGACAGGGCACTAGATAGAGATTCATGGAATCAACCAGTCATCTATCCTCCTATAGACAAGGCACTAGATAGAGATTCATGGAATCAACCACTATTTTGTCAAGTGCCCATTTGACTCTGCATTGTGCAGAGATACGGCCCGGATCATGTATTACGGTTTTGTCGTTCAGATCCAATTTATCAATTTATCACTCATCAAATTAGCCAATCATCCATCCAATCAATCATTCATTCATACACTCACTCATTCATTCATTCTCCATTCTTTTAATCATTAATTAATTCATTCATCATTTGATTTGTCCATCCATATATTCATTCATTAAATTATTCGTCCATCCATCCATCCATCCACCCATTCATAAATCCATTAATTCATTCCTTCATCCATCCATCCATCCATCCATTCATTCATTTATTTATTTATTTATTTATTTATTCATTCATTCATTCATTCATTCATTCATTCATCCATCCATCCATCCATCCATCCATCCATCCATTCATTCATTCATTCATTCATCTATTCGTCTATTCATTCATGCAATCTGTCATTCTCTTTACACTGTAAAAGTACCCTGCACCGATCGCCACAGAGTTACAGTGTATATATTTACAGTATAAAATTACACTGTACCGGTTAAACTCTCCCAGTGAATTGATGGATTCATTCCAACCGGTTAGCCAGCCGTACGCTTTAAGCATCAGCAAATCAGTTGATTCGGTTACATGCCAGTTAAATGAGATTGCCAAGTTCAAGTTCAGTAGCGGATCCAGAAAATCCATTTAGGGGTGGGGGCCCCAAAGACATGTGGCCGAAAGCCACAAACGTTCCCGAAGCGATTCCTCGGATTCTTCAACGTAAAAACTTAAAACTTAAAATAAAAAAATAAAATGTCGCAAAATTTAGGGGTGGGGTGGGGGCAGGCCCCTGGGGCCCCTTTAGATCCGCCACTGAAGTTTATTTTTTGCTTTAAGTTTTACAACTCATCAGCATACATACTAAATCTAAGTACAGTTTAATGGTGGGGAGTGATTTTCATTTAAACTGACAACATGAGATTCGCAGCGGGACGAGGTGGGATGGGTGGGAGTTCTTGTTGTTTATTCTGTGTGGGTGTGTGTGTGTGTCTTAGGAGTCAAACATGTCAAAAGTTGAGTTTATATTTTGATTATGAAAATGTGCAAACTCCATCGCTTAATATTTTGGTCTCACAAACAACACTAATTTCATCTTTTTTTCTCTCTTTTTTTTGTGTGTGTTATTTTATTTATTTAAATACCTTGATTGTCCAAGAGCAATAATAAAAAAACAACTTTAAAATATTAGTTGTAGACATTACATTAGAAAACATGTACAATTAATTAAATTAAAATTGGGTTAAAGTAGTATACATAATAGTGGTTAGAGTATTATTAGAGAAACAAAAGAGAGAAAGATAACGTAATTAAAGTCTGTTTTGTTTTAACTACACCACTAGAGCACATTGATTTATCAATCATCGGCTGTTGGATGTCAAACATTTGGTAATTTTTACATATAGTCTTAGAGAGGAAACCAGCTACATGTTTCCATCAGCAGCAAGAGATTTTTGTATGCACCATCCCACAGACAGGATAACACATACCATGTGTTCACTGACGGGGATCGATCCTAGACCGACCGCGCATCAAGCGAGCGCTTTAACACTGGGCCCATTGACCGTGATATGTGCTATCCTGTCTGTGGGATGGTGCATATAAAAGACCCCTTGCTACTAATGGATAAATTTAGCGGGTTTCCTCTCTATGACTGTGTCAAAATTACCATATGTTTCACATCCAATAGCCGATGATTAATAAATAAATGTGTTCTAGTGGTGTCGTTAAACAAAACGTCGGTGGGCCTGTTGGGCTATTTCTCGCTCCAGCCAGTGCACCACGACGGGTATATCAAAGGCCGTGGTATATGCTACACTGGCTGTGGGATGGTGCATATAAAAGATCCCTTGCTGGAGTAGCCCATGAAGTGGCGCCAGCGGGTTTCCTCTCTCAATATCTGTGTGGTCCTAAACCATATGTTCGACGCTATATAATCGTAAATAAAATGTGTTGAGTGCGTCATTAAATAAAACATGTCCTTCCTTCCTTAAAAAAAACTAACTCCACAAGCAGTTCTAAAGTATAGCATTCTTTAAGACGAATATTAATTCTAGTCGAGCATCATATACTAACCAACAAAACAAACTCCACAAGCAGTTCTAAAGTATAGCATTCTTTAAGACGAATATTAATTCTAGTCGAGCATCATATACTAACCAACAAAACAAACTCCACAAGCAGTTCTAAAGTATAGCATTCTTTAAGACGAATATTAATTCTAGTCGAGCATCATATACTAACCAACAAAACTAACTCCACAAGCAGTTCTAAAGTATAGCATTCTTTAAGACGAATATTAATTCTAGTCGAGCATCATATACTAACCAACAAAACAAACTCCACAAGCAGTTCTAAAGTATAGCATTCTTTAAGACGAATATTAATTCTAGTCGAGCATCAATACTAACCAACAAAAGAAACGCAACAATTAATGCAATTCTCTTTAATTTATTAAAATTATTTACACGTTGTTTGAATCCAGTTAGTTTTTGTGTCTTATTAAAATGATCAATGTCTGATGAACATTTTAGATCCATTTTGACGGTCTATTTACCAATTAATTGTATCATGAGAAATATATATTAAAATAATCGCGTTTCTTTTTCTTCTTTTTTATGATATATACGAGGTCGTCGATCTCAATTGCTATAATGGTTTGAGTTTTTTGTTAAAAATGTTAAGGTCCGTTTTATTTTCCTAGGGCACATTAATATATTAATCATCGGCTATTGGATGTCAAACAATTGATAATTCTGACTTATAGTCTTAGAGGAAACCCGCTATTTGTTCCATTAGCAGCAAAGGATCTTTTATATGCACTTTCCCACAAACAGGACAGCACACACCATTTGGTAATTCTGACATATAGTCTTTGAGGAAACCCGCTATTTGTTCCATTAGCAGAAAGGATCTTTTATATGCACTTTCCCACAAACAGGACAGCACGCACCATTTGGTAATTCTGACATATAGTCTTTGAGGAGACCCGCTACATTTTCCCATTAGCATCAAAGGATCTTTCATATGCACTTTCCAACAATCAGGGCAGCACATACCATTTCGTTGGATATACCAGTCGTGAGGCACTTGTTGGAACGGGTAAAACACAATCAGAGAATGAGTCCACCGATGGGATTTGATCCTGTGACTAAAACACCTCAGATGAGCGTCCTACCGATTGAGCTCTATCACGAAAAGTTCGATGTGATGTTTGTTTGTTTTTTGGTGGGTTTTTTTTTTTGGGGGGGGGGGGGGGTGATATTTAGCTCAGTCGATTGAGTGCTCACTTGAAGTACTTGCGTCGAACGATCGAACCAACGCGTTGGACCCATTCAACTTATTTAGGTTTTTCTCTTTCCAACCAGTGCACCACAACTGGTCAAAGGCCGTGGTATGTGCTTTCTTGTCTGTGGGAAAGTGCATATAAAAGATCCCTTGTTGCTAATGAATAAATGTAGCGGGTTTCCTCTAGTGACTACGTGTCAAAATTACCAAAATTGTTTGACTTCCAGTAGCCGATGATTAATTAATCAATGTGCTCTAGTGGTGTCGTTAAACAAAACAAACTTTAACTTTTTATATGTTTGCGAGTACCGGGCTCTCGGTTTGCGAACTGACATTGAATTAATTTTACCGTCACACCCAACAGCCGATGTGTATTTTCGTGCTGGGGTGTCGTTAAAACTTCATTCATTCACTGAATTAGTTTGGTTAGGAACAAAAACATAACAGCACAACAGCCGTTAGTATTAAAATAGGTTTGTAGACGTTTCCTCCAAATTATGTCACAGCATGTCTTTGATGTGAAAAAGAGTAATCAAACAATGAAACACAACAAAAGAAAGAAAAGCAGATTTTTTTTTTACAACCCAACAATGCTTTTATTTCAACACTACAAAACCCACATGCACATTGTTAAAACCTCTATGGCTCGTGTGTGTTTCTATTATTTAAAAAATCTCCATGGTCGGTGCTTTTATCTGTAATTATTATTTTTCTAAAATATGTCAGTATGGTAAAACAATGCCTTGGAGTTTGGTAGAAAGAACCGACAACGCGACAACATTTGGAAACATATGGTCGACAGCCATCGCGCGTTGTGGGATAAAATGTCTTTCTTTTCACCCGTCATGCCTCAACACGAATTAGTGTGATTAAACCTTTATTCCTAGCCTGACTTCAACCATGCCATTCTTGGTATAACATTTATCGCTATATTATTGAAGTTTTTTTTTAAAAGATTAAAAATATTAGTGTGTATTTTTTAAAATCAGGCTGTTAATGCTTTTCTTTAATTACCCTTCTCACGAACACACGAGCGATTGACATATGGCGCTAGTTGTTTGATGCAGATTTCAAACAGGGCAGTTAGTTTTCTGGTTATGTGAAAAAGCACGGCAAACCTTCGCGGTACATTGACCCCGCAGAATACAAATTAGATGGGTTGTCGCTTTTCATGACACCCCATTGTTCAGCTGTTGAGTCCGGGCGACAATAAACGAGTGTTTGGTTTTCACGTTTTCTGTGCTACTTTACAATGATAACACCTAATTTATTTTTTTCTGGTAATTGCAAGGGTCAGTGAATTATTTAAAAAAGAAGTCGGGTATGTTATAATATTATTATTGGAACAAGAAAGCGAAAAACAATATTGCTAATTTTTTAATGTTGCTGTTGATTATAAAACGATATACGGACTCTCTGGGCTAAAACATATATATGCTTTTTTATCCTTTCAGAGTGGCGGTGTGTGTGTGTGTGTGTGTGTGTGTGTGTGTGTGTGTGTGTGTGTGTGTGTCTGTGTCTGTGTGTGTGTGTGTCTGTGTGTGTCTGTGTGTGTGTGTGTGTGTCTCTGTGTGTGTGTGTGTGTGTGTGTGTGTGTGTCTGTGTGTGCGTGTGTGTGTGTGTCCTTTTTGAGAGGAAGAGCGTAGAAAATTGTGGCAGCAACAACGGTTTTCCTATCTCGCTATCTAGACGATGTTTAAAAATAATCATGATATATAAAACCAAATTTAAAATAGGCTGAGGTATCGGTAAACAAATATTCCTTTCCTTTCTTCTTCTTCGCTTCATTCTCTTCTTCTTCTTCTTCTTCGTCTTCTTCTCCTCCCCCTCTTCTTATTTTCAGCACGAAAAGTTCTTTGCAAACATTTCATACATTTGAACTTACTATGACCTGGATTACTTTTACTTTTACTTATTTGTAATTACAGCATGGCTTTGTTTCATCTTTAAATTTATTTTTTAAATTTTATATCAGTGAAGATATTTCTAATTTAACGCCCAGTTTGCAAACACACCACGAACGCCATGCTATAGAGTCAAATACTCGCCCTCTGCATACACCGCTACGCCATCATTTTGCTCTGTATTCCTTACAACAATACACTTTTCTCTAGTCCTAATCTGTGCATGATCGACTGTTTGATGATTTATAAAATCATATCCCAGTCTTTCGTCTCATTTTAACTATGATATATCGTACTTACAGCCGCTTAATTATTTACCGACTGAAACGGGCAGATGGCAGAATACTAAAAGAAAAGCTAGAACATCTATATCATTTCTGTTTTATCGCATCAAGTGATGAATGCCATTTGTTTTATATATTTCAGTGTCCTCATTTTCTAAAGAAAGAAGTACATATTTAAAGATTAGACTGAACATCTTTAAATTAAAACAGCTATTTAACTCAAAAAATATTAAATATAAAAAAGTATGTGTATGTATCAAGTTGATTAATGAAGTAAAAACAGTTATCTGCAGTAAATTACTTATTTATATGTTTGATTATATTATATGTATTTTATAAGGAAATTAGGTGCATTTATGACATTTATTAATTGTGTGTCGTAACTTGCTTTATTTATTTGAATATTTGATTATATTATACATATATACATACAGTATACTTGCTGCCGAAATGTTTTAACCACCTCAAATATAACACCGACATCGATGGTATTCTGAGTAAATAAAGTTCTGTTCTGTTCTGTTCCTGTTGAGCATGTGGCAGTCCACATGACAGAACTTCCATAGCCATGTCTAAACACCCATTGACTCTGCTTTGTGCAAAGATACGATTCTTGATTATGGCGATGATTCTGTCGGTAGTAAACTTCATCGCCACATCCAGACTACTGGTTTGACAACCGTTAAAACACTTAGTGCAGAAGAAGAAGAAGTAGAAGTAGAAGAAGAAGACGAAGAAAGAGAAGAAAAAAGGATAAGAAGAAGAAAAGAAGAATGAATGAATGAATGAATGAATGAATGAATAAATGTTTAACCACACCCTAGTACAAATTTTTTTTATCGGCTATAAGATGTCAATCTAAGGTAAAAGCAAAAATGAAGTGATAAGAAGAAGAAGGAAAAAGAAGAAAGAAGGAGAAGGAGAAGAACAACAAAAACAAGAAGACCAAAAAAAAAAAAAAAGAAAAAAAAAAAAGAAGTATAAATACATGCTGTAACAATTGTACACGCTGTCGTGTGATGTTGTAAGTATAGGATGTCTCTATGGGTTTGAGAAATTGCAAATCTCGGTATACTAAATAAAAATATGTCTCAAGGTTTTCACTATCAATAGAAAACTCTGTTTTCTAAATTCTTACGATGTTCTTATGGTATTAGTTTCCCCAGAAGCAGTTTTTTTTAAAGCCATCAAATATTTCGACATTGTTGTTTCCCCATC
This sequence comes from Gigantopelta aegis, assembly GCF_016097555.1. Classification (NCBI taxonomy): domain Eukaryota; kingdom Metazoa; phylum Mollusca; class Gastropoda; order Neomphalida; family Peltospiridae; genus Gigantopelta; species Gigantopelta aegis. Next base: position 3,974,602 of record NC_054700.1, on the reverse strand, counting down.
TGTCCCCTGTGTGCTAGTTTAAGTGTTTCTCTATCTGCCTTTATGTCTGTCTGTCTGTCTGTCTGTCTATCTGCCTGCCTGTCGACACTCACTTTCTCCTTCCCTCCATCCAGTATTCAAAGAATCCTAAATAATTCCTTCTACATCATGCGTCTATGTCTTTTTAAAATGTTGAAAAACTTGGATTACCATTAAGACAGTTTGTTATTAATTTATAAACACTCAATATACTATGTCATAAAAATATTTATTTATTGTGTATCTCTAAAACAGGTACATGAAACTGATTGATCCCAGATAGGAAAATAAATTAATTTTAAGCTATAAGTAATTTTTAAAATGAATGTTCCTCAATTTAAATGGATTGCTGACGGAATTAAAATACTTTTAACATATTATGTCTTTTCTCAGTAATTTTGAAATAATTAAAATACGGTACATTTTTATAATATAAATTTATTTTTAATTCCACGATTTTTAATTAACATATTTAGTATTTACACATTCCATGTGATAAAAGTTTAGTTTTGACATATATAAAATAAATTATTGTTTATTTCAATTAATCAAGTAATTAATATTTGCGCTGATGAAATTAAAACATAATATTATTTACATAAAACCGACTATACAATTAAATACACATACATAATAATGTTCGTTGAAATTTAATATCTTTCGATTAAAATAAATGGTGTTTATACAATGCTGTCATTATATGCTGTATATCTATTATATCAAAACGTGCTAAGAATTCCATCGATTGACATTGTTCATACCATTAAATTATATGCTGTATATCTATTATATCAAAACGTGCTAAGAATTCCATCGATTGACATTGTTCATACCATTAAATTTGTTATTATTCTTATTTGCACTTTCAAAAAAAAAATCTGCAGTGAAAAATAAGGATTTTTGATTGTGTATATAGAAACAAATTAATGATCATTTTTACTTAATAAAGAAATTTAGTTTTTCTTAATTGAATCAATAAATGACATCCTATAACCATGAAAATCTATATCGTTATTATATGCCAAATGGATTATATTTTAAATATTGATTTCAATTAAAACACTGACACATAAATAACATAATTTTGGGTAGTATTAAATTTTATTCCAAAAAGTCACGAATTATATTTTAAAATAAACTTCGCCTTTGGTTTTATTCCACTTCCCTCTGTATATATATTTTTTATTTATTTATCTCTATTTCTCCCTCCTTTTGTCTGTCACGCTCCCTCTTTCTTCTCTCTCCCTCCTTTCCTCCATCCCCCTCTATCTTTTTCTGCTTGTCTGTCTGTCTGTCTGTCTGTCTGTCTGCCTGCCTGTCGGTCCCCACCCCACTTAGGACGAAAATGTATGGTTTTTGTCCTACTTTATATATAGAAAACAATATGTCTTATGCCCCTCCCCTAAAGACTGGGTGCCCCACTAGAGATTGTGACCCCCATTTCAGATAAACGTTCTACGTGCCTGATGGCCCAGCATATTCGTTCTTTAACTAGAACCAGTAGTCTTTTATTTTCTAGACAAAATACACTTCTTTACTTCTTGAATGGTTATTTTTTACTGAACATTTCAATAGTGTCTTTTTAAGTTCTTCAACCATGAACATAAGACCCGCTGTCGACGTTCTTGGAGAGACTAGAAAGTCCTATTCAGAATAATCCACAAAGTTGCAGATTTATTTGTTACATGCTTTCAATCCTTTGATACTACCGGTTGGTGGCCTTGAGTGAAACAAAGATTTGTTCTCTTCTGTTGTGTTTTGTCGCAGGACTATGAAGAAGGTAACTCTTAAAATGCTGAGGAAAAGATGGCTATCGAAGAAGTAAAAAGGACTATGAAGTGTCAAAAAACGTAGCCATTGTTTTCATTACTTACAATAGATTTTTAGATATTTTCTTAGTGGTATAGCATTTCTACATTACATTTTGTGTTATGACCATGTTAAATATAACCTATAATATTAAAGTGAATTTTTGTTTTTAACCATAATTAGTAAATACTAAAAACTGGTTTAATGGAACAATGAACAGGTTCTGTGTTGCATTCTCTTTCCGCTATTCAACTTTAAAACAGTGGGACTTTTTTATGAATCACACAGAATATTATAAACATGTATACCAGATGACATTTGCAAACACACACACGCACACACACACACACACACACACACACACACACACACACACACACACACACACACACACGAACAAAAACCAACAACCAACACACAGTTAATAATTAAATTAGTTTCTTCTCTAACTGTCACTAGTTTATGTATTTGCAATATAACAATATAATAGTTGTATGTTTATTAAAATATAAAAATTACATTTAACTTTGGGATAATGGGAAGCAAATAACAAACAGGGTAAATGCCAATATAGTATTTTCAAATAGCTAAATAAATTTCAACAGTGTAATATCGTATGCTAGTAAAAACGTTTATTCATTCCACCTATTTTTTTAATATTCTATTTGTATATTATTTTGTCATGATGTTCGTACGTAAATATAAAAAGGAATAAAACATATTTTCATTCAATGACACAACATCTAAATGAATTTCAAAAACATTAATATATACATCTTTCGTAATGAAAAATAAATGTAATACTAGTAATAAGTAAAAGTATGTAAATTCTAATGCTACAATAAAACTATATTTTACATCAGATCGATAATGCAATTTAACTTGCAAAGAAAAGTCTTTAAAACGTACACAGTAATTACATGCATTATACTTAAATATTATATACTTAAAATTAACATTATAATACATTTTTATATTAAATATTACACTTTTATAATAAATATTACACTTTCTTAAATCAAATATTACAATATTATTATAATTATACTGAAAATAATTTCATTTCAGTGTTTAAGGTCGTTAAGGTTTAATGAACGAAAAACAAAATTAAATTCTGTCACATTTTTCCAGTAATCAAATTTATACTCACCACTGTCTGTTTTCGTCGGGCGGTCTTCACTAATCATTGTGAACGGTCGTGTGGGTCTTAATTACAATTTACAACATTAATCACACATGCCATATTAATTAACTGTCCCTTTGGTGAAATACAACGTCACAATCCCAAAACAACTGTAGTCTTTGGCGTCAAAAAACTGTCCTCAGTATATTTTACACGCACATTAAAAAAAAAGAAATACTATTTAAAGACAAAGTTTTTCTCAACTTCCTTCTAATCTGCTAGTTACGCGGGTGATGAATATATGAACACCAGAACGACTACTCTTATAAATGTCGTGTTCATAATTAATAAGGCACTGGCGAACACACAAACATATGGCAAACGCCCGTATTGTGCTATTTTATGTCGTCCCTAGAAGTCTTTCATTGAACATTTCAATCGGACGAGAGAATAGTATGATTACAAAAGATTTCCGGACTCGGCGACAAGGGGCGTGATTAATCCTGATCGATCGTAATTACTTCTTCCTCATTGGCTATAATGGGATATGACGTGCTGTCCGTTACATGTAAATGAGACAGTGCTTCTCGCAGACTGCGACTCGTAGTCCTTAATTCCAGAGGCTCTAACTTCCAATGGGCGTACAATTTTCTCTAATCAATTGTTTATCGAGCCGAAGAAGCCGGGTTGTGATTATAGGTTTCTTGTCGCTTCACCTTAAATGAACTGTAGCAATTACCTCACTGACTTGTTCCACCAAAAACACCCGAGCCTCGCCGCCGATGCCACGAAAAATAATGGCTGCCCGTCCCTTTCAGGAAGGAGCTCCTGCTAATTGGGAGGAAATTAAAGAAAGCAATACAAGTTAATGTTAGCAATAGACGAAAGGGAAACAATATAACCTTTTGTATAGGGAGTGAGACGCTCGTTTTTCGGTGGCAAGCGTCACGGAATCAAGTCCGTGATGCGAAGTCGTTACAGCTTCTGGAATTGGGTTCGATGTATCGCCTTTTTTTCGCTTCAGTTTCAGAACGTAGCACAATTAACCAGTCTCCGTGACGTAGTGCTTAAAGCAACAGACCCTAAGTTTTAAACGCCTTGGCGTAGTTTTCAGTATTGGGCGCGTTTTTTATATCCCGCAATCACTGTATACATTGGCAAGATATGATGACTAGATAAATCTCTATAATTAAAGTACCGTTACATTCATTACAATATAAAATCATCCCATTGGTCCAGCCGTAACAACAGGAGTTTGTTCATTTTTCGATGAATGTAAAAATTATATCGTCTGGGAACGTCATACCTGATGACGTCATTTTATATTGGTAATTTGTCTTACTGAGTGTTATTGTTTTAACAAAAAAATTATTCAAAATAAAATATGAACTTTTAATGTTATTATTAGTAAGTGTGTTTCAAATTTAATTATAAGTATTGTCTGTTATTTCTTTTACGTTCATCTGGGTATAAACCAAAATATCATTCGCAAACTTATGTGAGAACGGCTTCGCCGATTCACACAGTTTGCGGATGATTTTTTTTGGTTAATACCCCGATGGACGCAAAAGAAAAAACCGACAATCCTTAAATAATTTCGGTCACTGACCAAAACTATAGGTCACGTGACATAAGCCCGACTCGAGTATTTCAGACTAAATTTTGAATAAACATACTCTTTAAATCATTAGTTTAAGTACAGTAAACACAAATAACGTTTAGTTTTGCGATAACAATACACAACTTGTATATTTATTTATGAATTAGAGTTTAGAAAAGCTTTTTGTATGACGTCAGACGGCAAAAGCCTTGCTAGGTTCACGATACCCTATTTGCGTACACAATTTTTTTAAAAATAATGATTTTTCGAATATTCCTGTAAGATTGCAGGATAAAAGAGATAACTGGTTACTGTCTTAAGATATCGGCTTTATCCTGCTCAGGTCGAATGGCAGGATAAAGCTGGCAGCTTAAGACAGTAACCAGTGATTCCCTATATAACTGGCATCAGATATTGCTTAGATTTTATTGTTTAGATTATCCATTCCCGTACATTCGAAGTGTTTCTGGTCATCCTGGTGTTTCTAAAACCACAAAATGCATTTTTTCATATTTTTTAAAACGCACTTAAAAGAAGTGACAGTTATGGAGTCGAGACGTTTATTTCACTCTGTAGATTAACCAAAGAGTCCTTTTTTCACAGGCTGAAACTAGGGTCTGCTTCTTTAATACTCCGGCAGTTAGGTATCACACCACTATTGTTTTATTAGAACCAAGCTCACCAACATTAGCCTAAGTAACAATTACTAGTATTCCCTCACCGCCAACAAGTTCAACTTTCTATCTAGGAGGAAGAAAATAGTCCCCATGGCGTCATTCAACTAAGAAAAAAAAGAAAGAAAAAAGTCGCCATCCAGAGTTTGAACATTTGGAGCAATTATTATTATATGTCTTGTACGCACATGTGGACTGAGATACTTTAATAGAACATAAGCATCACTAAAGCGAGAATACAAGAATGTTGTACAAGAGTATCTTTCAAATTGTCGTCACACTTTAACAAATCCCACAACAGTGATATTGAGCCTTGTTGATCAGACTGTTTTTAGACTTAAAAAATATGTAATACATATGTTTCTGTTTGATAATGTTTTCGCTAAAATGACATCGCAGTATGCATTATTACAGCTGTAATCTGGAAATCACTGAACTCATCTACGCCAAATCGCAGTACTGTAACCGTCAGTGAGACCATTTGGGCTATTTCTTGCTCCAGCCAGTGCACCACGACTGATACATCAAAGTCCGTGATATGCGCTATCCTGTCTATGGAATGGTGCATATAAAAGATCCCTTGCTACTAATGAACAAAATGTAGCGGGTTTCCTCTCTAAGACTATATGTCAAAATTACCAAATGTTTGACATCCAATAACCGATGATTAATAAATCAATGTGCTCTAGTGGTATCGTTAAACAAAACAAACTTCTTTTTGTTATCATTACCAGATTTGTTTCGGTAATACAGGAATGGTCCTGCTACATGCCTTATACCTGTGCCATCTTCCGGTTTCAAAAGGTTTAATTTAGTTTATAAATGACTTGGAAACTTGTAGTTTACCATTTGTGTTACTTGATGATTGACGGTATTCTACAGAAATTAGTTTCCAGTATAACTCTCACATGACCTAGATTAACATTTAGTCTGTTGATTTATATTTTAGATACGGTATATTTCACTAAATATTTACTTATCTCAGCACCCCAAAACATACCCCTTCAACCATTTGCTTCTTTTCTTCCTTTTCCCCCCAAAGAAATCACTGTACAGTATATCGAGAAATCACTGTACAGTATATCGAGAAATCACTGTACGGTATATCGAGAAATCACTGTACAGTATATCGAGAAATCATATTTCTTTCTAATTGTCTCGGAAATCACTGTACAGTATATCGAGAAATCACATTTCTTTCTAATTGTCTCGGAAATCACTATTCAATGTATCGGGAAATCCCATTTCCTGCAGTACTGCATTTTACAGTCGTGACGTGTGAATATTACCATACGTTTGATACTCGATAGCCGATGGTTAATTAATCAATATGCTCTACTGGTATAGTTTAACACACAAACAAACATAATCATTATATATTGTCAGACATTTATAACAATTGGATTCCAAATACAACAGGGGTAAGTTCAGTCAACCGCTTGTTACTGACGTTCGCAGGAATGATTTTTACGTTACACACAAAACCGAATTATCACTTCAGGAATCATTACAAACTAGTTTGCAAACGTTAGCGAAAAACGGCTGGCTGAACTTGTGGCAGGTGAATGCTTAAGCGAGGTGGATGCATTAATTGGTTTGACCAATAACAGCCATCCAACCATATTTGACCGTATCTGTTGCTGCGGTTCTTTTTCTTTTTCTGCAGAACTTGACATGTTCAAAACGCCGTTATTTATTGGATACAAACCTTTCAAATAAATAAACTAAATGACCTTGTTTAAGTGTCGAAATTCCGTGACGCTTGTCAGGGTGAATAAAACAAACAACGACATCCATCGCTATAATTTTACTTTGCGAAGCAAGCGAAACGCGAACTGTGCCCGCCGACATGAATGAAGTGACGTGGTGATATTCGGGTACTAATTTCCCACCCGAAGTGTCGTTTATTCAGTGGGCGAAACTCGAACATAATTAAAGCGACATTGACGGTGTAACTACCTCGCCATCTTGAAAGGAAATCGTTGACCGGTGAAACTGTCGTCGTTGGTTTGTAAACACGAGCAGTGGCGCGTGCCTAGCGCGAGGTTCCCACGTGACGTAGCATTTGACGTGCACGCGCCGACAATCTGCCTCGTTTAGTGAACGTACGCCAGTTTCAAGGAAGGCAGTGTTTAGTGAATCTGATTTTAAAAATAAAAAATAAAAAGTTTTTTTTTTTCACGATTCATAAATAAATAAATAAAATAAAATAAAATAAAATAAAATAAAATAAAATAAATAAATACAATTAATATTAATATAAATTGAATTACATAAAAATAATAATAATAATAAAAAACAAAACAAACAAACAAATACATAATAATAATAATAAAATTAAATAAGTACATATAACAAATTGCCGTAATAAATAAATGTTTTAATAAATAAATAAGTAAATGTTTTATACAGTGTAAAATAAATAAATAAATAATTGCATGTAACTAACCAACTAAATAAGTAGTAGTATAGATAGATAGATAAAAATAAATAAATAAATAAATAAGTAAATAAATGATTGATACAATGCATAATAAATAATAACATGTGACTACATGGTATACAGAGTAAATATATGCAAGTATAATATACTTTTACTTTTACTACTACTACTACTACTACTACTACTACTACTACTACTACTACTACTACTACTACTACTACTACTACTACTACTACTACTACTACTACTACTACTACAACAACAACAACAACAACAACTATTACTACTACTACTACTACTACTGCTGCTGCAATTACTACTGCTGCTGCTACTACTACTACTGCTGTACTACTACTACTACTGTGCACTACTATGCAATACTATTACTACTACTACTAATACTACTACTACTATTACTACTACTACTACTATTACTACTACAACTACTACTACTACTACTACTGTGCACTACTATGCAATACTATTATGACTACTACTACTACTACTACTACTACTACTACTACTACTACTACTATTACTGCTACTACTATATTAAATTATCACATACTTAATTTATTTTATAAAATTATGAGATAACAAATAAAATAATATTTTGTTTAAATGTATCACATTATTGTGTGTGTGTGTGTGTGCGTTCAGGTGCGTGCATGTGCGTGTTTGTTAAAATCACTACTGCTATTCATGGAACTGAATTCGATATTTAAGCCGGAAATCCTGTTTTATTAATTGACATACATGTATATGTGGCACATGCAATTTAATTTTTTTTTTTTAATATAAAATACACATCAGACTTTACTGCAAAATATTTAGATGACAAGGACTGACGAAAGACATTTGTAAACTGTTCTAATTGAAATAAAATAAATACCCCCGCCCCTATGAACCCCCCACCGAAGGAAATCCTCACCAAAAAACCCAAAACAAATAAACAAACAAAAACATAAACAAAAACCCACAAAAATGGAAAAAATTAGAAGAAAAGAAATAACACAATAAACTAATTTCATATTCACTTAATGTTCTCATTCTGTAGGAAATCCATTGTTACACGTGCCGTATGCGGCCTGACATTAAATAGACAATATTATTATAATATATTTACAAATTACATACAAAACAATATATAATCATAAAAATTATGATGGACCGATCATGCTGTCATGTACTATAATTTGTAAATAGTAAAACACGAAATAAAAACAATTCTTTTTCAGATTATCTTAATCAGAACGAACGAATGAATGAATGAATGAATGAATGATTGATTGATTGATTGAATGAATTTATTAACGTTTAACAACATTCCAGCACAATTTTAACAACTATACACTAAACAGGTACTGAAAAAGTAAAGTTTGTTTTGTTTAACGGCACCATTAGAGCAAATTAAACATAAATTATTCATCAAATAATTATTAATATCAAACAGAGCGGGATTTAGCTCAGTCGGTTGAGTGCTCGCTTGAGGTGCTTGCGTCGCAGGATCGAACCACCTCGGTGGATCCATTCAGTTGATTGGCTTTTTTCTCGTTCCAACTAGTGCACTGCCGTGGTGTGTGCTTTCCTATCAGTGGGAAAGTGCATATAAAAGATCCTTTGCTTCATTAGGAAAAATTTAGCGGGTTTCCCCTAATGATTACGAGTCAGAATTACCAAATGTTTGACATCCAATAGCCGATATTTAATTAATCAATGTGCTCCAGTGGTGTCGTTAAACAAAACGAACTTTAACTTTAATATCAAGCATTTGATAATTCTGACATAATAGTCTTCGGATGAACCTCGCTAAACTTAGCTATTAGCAGCAAAGAATATTCCACATGCACTTTCCCACAGACAGGACAGCACGCACCACGACATTTGATGTGCCAGTCGTGGCCTACAGGTACACATTAATCTTAGCCGTAGATTCTCTCTTGGACGGTACCGATTTTGAGACACAAAGCTATTACCAGCTGACCTAAAACAGGATGACAAAATCGTATTCCGTGATCAAAATAGTATCTCTGCACAGGGAAAAGTGGAAAGGATGCTTTAGGCAAAGTAGTGATTGCTTCCATGATCCACTATCAGGGGCTCGTCCTTATGAGGACCGCCACTCCCCTAGGAGATCCGTATCAGGATGACATGACAGCTGTGAAAACAACAGCGTTATTATAAATGTTACATAAATTTACGTTGATGGATTTCATGTGGTTTAGGTTTTTTTTAAGTAAATAAGCGAACAAGAGAATTCCGTCGTTTATTGCATTAAATCACTTTTTGATCGTAAAACGATAAAACAAAATAAGCAATTCTCCCTTGATTTTCTCATCTTTCAAGCTTTACTCCGCGTTAGTTTTAACAGCTTTTATTTCCACACAATAGCGCCATCTAAATTGTAAACAACTGCCACTCCAAGATGGGATAATCCAAAAATCGTCTATCGTTCAACTTTAAGGCTGAGTCTCCTTTCATCTGCCGCGGTTTCATCAATCAAACATACTTTGCCGTGAAAGTTAAGGGAAAAATCCTCCGCGGCATTATGTTGCATTGTTTTCTCAATATTTCACGATCCGATTAATATATAAGAATAACTTTGTCTTTGAATACAACAAGACCAAATCGTCTTACTGTAATCAAATCAATTTTCGACAATTTGCCTTCAGCGAAGAAAGGACAAATCGGATTTTCTTTTTCTTATTCCGACCACCACCGATGCTGCGTTCGTGTCAACGGTCCGGTTCGTAGATTACAGGTGCCAACATCTGCCAGTTTTGAGAGTTCTTGGCGAGTTGAGCACGAGGTTTAGATCAGCTAGTGGATACCCGGCTGACATGCAAGAGGTTGTGAGATCAAATCTCATGCAACACTTTTGTTTTTGTTTATTTATTTATTTAATTTTATTTTCACAATATTCTTTTATGTAACACACACACACGCACACGCACGCACGCACGCACGCGCACACACACACACACACACACACACACACACACACTATTTTGTGCTTTATTTACTGTATATATTTATGTTTTATGCATTTATATTTATTGAGCTTTGTTAAAATTGATTTAAAATTTGTTTATAGTTTATTTCATCTCATCTTGTCTGTCTACATTTATTTAATTATTAGGGCCCTATTTCACGGAGGCATATAACATTAAACTGCAAGCTCTAAATAGTTACACAGAGTCAGGGACGAGATCTATATATCAAAGGTCTAGGCATATGCTGTCCTGCCTTGTAAAAGACATTGCTGCTAATGTTAAAATATAGCATGTTTAATTTCCTCTAAGTCTACGTTTCAGAATTAGTGAAATGTTAGCCTATGTTGTCTGGTGATGTTAAACAAAACAACTCATTTTAGACAAAGATATAGTCGAACATGATATGGTGGTTTTTCCCACAGCGTTTTAATGTTTTTAACACATACATTACATTTTTTATATTAACAAAAAATATGAATGAAACATGAGAAATTTATTTTGCTTTGTTTTTACTTTGTATACATATATACGTGTAGGCCAACATATACTTTACTAATTTATTTAGCGGTTCTGAGGATTAGTGATAAAGCGACAATATCATTTGTTTCTACACATAACACCAACGATGCCAACTATTTATTACAAAAGGAACATGACAACTTGAACGATTTGCAACAAAGGGATATCATGGCGAAAATATAACCCAATTTACAATTATATATATACAAGTAAACGATAACCTTCAAACTTAAAATATCTTTGACAAATGCCGCATTTTGCGAAATGTTTAGAATTAGAATAAGACAGTCCAAGAGTTACAAGATGTAGGACATGGGCGTACATAGGATTTTGAAAAGGGGGGTTCCAAAATAGATTGCAGAGATATTGGGCATATATTTCTATGTTGAGTAAATATAATAATGTCAGGGATTTTGAAAAGGGGGTTCCAAAATAGATTGCAGAGATATTGGGCATATATTTCTATGTTCAGTAAATATAATAATGTCAGATATCAATGTCAGATATGTTAAATTATAAAAAAAGCGATTTCAGGGGGGGGGGGGGGGGGGGTGTCGGTCGAACCCATCGAACCCCCCCTATGTACGCCCATGTAGGACCTCAGATGTGGTACTTGTGAACATGTGTAATACTAGAATGGTCAACGGTAGAAAGGTGAACATATACACCTGGAAATTAACTAATCACCACCTGAACTGTATTGCAGCCAAAAAGGCGCCTTATAAAAGTTGTCTATGCCCTCTAGGTTTAAACTAGGTTTATTGAGAGGTTTTACATATTATGTAGCTACTACATGTTTACCGAGTTGGCGTGAATAAATGACTTTTGAGAAGCACATCAGTGTGATTTTACCTCCATAGTCAATTACGATAAACATTTCCATGTATATTTACGGATTCTTTTGCCCTTAGTTGGTTAGTGGTTAGTGAGAGAGAAGAGGGTGTAGTGGCCTTAAAATTCGCCCAAGGTGGGAGCCGGTACCTGGCTTCGAACCCTGTACCTATCAGCCGTATGTCCGATGTCTTAACCACGACACGACTGAGGCAGGTGTATATAAAGACATTTTTCCATCAAAAGTAATAACACGACTTCCTCTTGAACAAATATCATTTGTCAGATCTGTTAGATCCAGGATTATTTGACAGCGTTGTTGATGTGGCTATTCATACAAAGACGATCAAATAGCGTGTGCCATTTTATGTTGTCTAATAAATGCAACATAGAGCTTCAACAGTTGATTTCACGGGTCTGGTGGTGGTTCCGGTAACTAAACCCCACCCTTTCCACTTGAAGCCGTGTTGCATATTTGCTTCTATCGGTCTTTTAGGGTTAAAATGTTCAAAATATGATGGACAGTCAGTTCATCTTCGAAAGAGTGTATGGAATGGAATGGAAACTCGTTTAACGTGCCCATATCCACGAAGGTTCAGGCACGCCCACCACGGATCCGACCTCTGACTTCGCCAGTGGAGGATTCCGTGGCAGGAGGGGGGGGGGGGGGGGAGGGGGAGGAAAGAGTGTAACAGATACAGAACACACCTGAACGTTTTATACTCAATCTTGTGCTGCTCATCATTCTGATATAATTATTTCCAATATACAAAGTGTTTGCCAATCAATAACACAATGTTAATTTACCTCTGGACTCTAAGGAACTGCGTTTCATTAATCGGTTTATTCGTCTATAGAATATGCGAGTTAAAACCAGGTAATGTCATTTACATATCGCTCACATGTTAGTTACCTTATTTATTTGTAATAATTCGCTTTGTGTTACTCTGTTTTTGTTTCTTTCCGTCTCCATGGTTGTGTAGCCACATATAATGAATATGAATGTATAAATAATGTAATAACCATGAGTTATTTATGTCTTGTGATGACACACACTAATGAAACAATTTGTTTTGTTTAACGACGCTACTCACACTAGAGCACATTGATTTATTAATCATCGACTATTGGATGTCAAATATTTTGTAATTCTGACTCGTAGTCATCAGAGGAAACCCGCTACATTTCCTTTCTTCTACTCTGTTGTCTGCATCCTATTTATCAGAATTCTTACATATTTGTCTGAAATGTAACGGTCGGTGTTTACAATCTTGTTGCGACTAAATTGTTAATGAAACTTTTGACTCCTAGTCTTTGAGGAAATCCACTACATTTTTGTATTAGTAGCAAGGGATCTTTTATATGCACCACCCAACAGACAGGATGGCAAATATCACGGCATTTGATATACCAGTCGTGGTGCACTGGTTGGGACAGAAGAAAACCCAATCAAAGAATGGGTCCACTGATGTGGTTCGATCCTGCGATGCCTTCACTTGAGGCGAGCGCTCTACCGACTGAGCTAGATTCCGCCCCCAGACTAATGTAGAAATATTATACAGCCAAAGCAAATTAATTAAAAACATTGCAAAAAGATAAGTTTTTAATTGTTAACCATTATTTTCAATGTCAAGTAATACTTAAATGGGTCAGACAAAGCCCACCGCAAACACTGAGATAAGATAACTAATATGTAGCACGGGTGGCCACAAGAGACAATCATGTACTTAAGTCACGGCTGCAGAACAAGGACTGGGATGTGGAGGTGTGGGGAAAAATAAACTAGAAATCAAAGGAGAGACAGAAAAGGTAGAAGCGAGATAAAAAAAAATATCCGATATCATCAATGTTTTGACATTGATTCACGAGTGCATGTCATCACGGTTATATTTATTTCAATGAGCTCTGTCCTGTGCTAGTTTTGATTTAGTCAATTGGTTTTGGGAGTGGCAGTCCTCTTTTGAGCGGTGCAGGGAGGATGTATTGTTCAGTAAATGATCTCACATTTGGCTATCCTATAGACGAGATACTATTTGGAATCAATCACTGTTTTACCAAATATCCATTTGACTCTGAACCTGTCTGGAGATGGCATGCTGAAGATCAAGCTAATGTCGTACAAATATTAACGTAGCTACCAGATGTCAGGAGTACGAGGGCTCAGTAGATTCACTTGCCGATTATTCACCGGCCAAAATGCATAACTTTAGAGAACGAAAAATGCTATTCTTTTCTTTACTAATCCTTGAAATTCTGTTGCCCTTAACAACCTTTTGTGACAACTTTGTATAAATGGTTTTAATATTGAATTGTAAACACATTATCTGTTATATTTGCATAATTTGTAAAAATAACTCTTGACACTGTGTTTTAATATGTCGATGACAATTATCCATTCACTTCAAATGCTCCGAATCAGGTCACTGGCTATCCAGAGGTCGCGTCCGGGATGGATGGATATGAACCATATACTGACGTAGACACGTAAATACGGGTTTGGAGTTTAGAGATCCATTCACTCACATGATTAATTTTGTTTGATACCCACTTGCCTATGTATTTTTCATACCGGAGTGTGGTTAAGCACTTACTATCTTTTCTGTCTGTCTGTCTGTCAATCTGTCTGTCTGTCTGTCCGTCCGTCCGTCCATCCATCCATCCATCCATCAACCTACCCATTCATCCATCCAACCGTCTGTCTGTCTGTCTCTGTATATCCGTCTGTGAGATGAACAATAGTTCTGTATCTTTGATTACCTACATCCCTGAAATCGTGCCACTGTTGGAGCACCTCGATTGTCCCCCCGCACCACGCTCAGAGACGGAGAGATAGAGATTCGAGACTGGAAACACTTCGCGGAAACAATGACTGCGTTTAAAAGTGGAAACATCTGAATAAAGTCAACGAAACATACTCTCAGATCTGTTTGCCAATCAGCAGTAATGGCGGCATAATCGGGCACCGCCGAGACCAGAAGATGGAAAACGTGTCTAGAAATTGGTTACAGTTTTTACAGCTCAAATATCTTTTCACGGACGCGCGTGGCTTAGCATGGTTTTCATAGGAAGCCATTCCCCATGTGTGCACTTCTTTGTACTACATTATACGGCGCTCTGGCTCGGTGCATTAAATGGCGAGGGTTTAATCGTGATGAATACGAAGCACATAATTTGGTATCTATCTCGAAACGTGTCTCGGGTCTTGCACCATCACGGAGAGACCTCGTGTCCGATCCCTCCGAGTGTTGCCGATCAAACGTGTCGGCCAATAAGATTGATGCGTCCGCAACAAATTGATTTCATGTTCACGGATAATGGCAATTACACACAACATTTGGAAACTTTAATATTAGTCTAATTGATATATTGATATTCGACCTTCTGTAATTTTTGCCCAAGCGGCCGTCGGAGGCTTAACGACAAGCGCATCTTTTGTGCGCGGGGCATGAAGCTGATTATGTTCATTTCAACTGCGGGCACGCCGCCATTGTGGATCCGTTCGTTTCATTACCAGTGTTTACTGGCGCTATTTCCCCCGAGTTCCCTTCGCCAAACACGACCTATTAGGGTCGGAATAGCTGGCTTTCTAAATCACTCCTTCACATTTTATTTCTGTGAACAAAACGGATAATAGATGACAATTTGATTCCGGAGTGGAGTCTGGTGCCAGTAATTGATCGCGAGGCGAGCGTCATCCGACTCGGATTTGTTCCACCGGTCACCCACCACCGCCATTACGCTATCGCGTCTCGCTCAATTCTGGGCACGCTGCGTTAAAACTGGCGGGAAATCCTCTTGTGACTTGTGCTTTATATTAATAACAAACTGCGATTTGCAGGACATAATTGCCACTGTATCCACCTTCTCTGTAGTTAAGAGGAGATCCTTTTGTGCGAGTAATTCTCCAGAATTTAGATAGCCACTTGTTAAGTCGTTATTTCCGCGGCATTGTCAGAGCATAAGAAAGCAATTAAATGAAGCATAAAAATAAATATGTAACATGATTACGTTAACAACATCTCGAGACATTTTCTTAATTAATAATCATACCTCAATCGTGATTTTAATGATACTGTGATGTCTTGTCAGAACAGTTAACATCATCGCTGTTCTGACTGAGATTCAAGGGCACATGCCATCGCAACAGTCCAATGAGCTCTGTCTTGTACAGGTTTACATTTGTCAAACCTGACTTGAGAAGTGGAAGTCGTCCTAAAGAAAAGAAGGGAGAGTTATCGTTCTTGAGAATTGCAGTCGTGCTAAACAAAAGGGAGGATGTATCGTCCTGTGGGACTGGCAGTCCTCCTAAAAAGGAAGGTGTATCGTCCACACAAGTGGCAGTCCTCCTAAAGGAAGGAGTGTGTATATTCCTTGGGAGTTGCAGTTTTAAAGAAAAGAAGTGTGTATAATCCTTGTTAGTGGCAGTCCTCTTGAAGAAAAGAAATGGTTATCATCCCAGAGAGTGGCAGTCCTAAATGAAACAAGAGAAGGTATATCGTCTTGCTAGTGGCAGTCCTAAATAAAAGAAGAGAAGGTGCATCTTCTTACTAGTGGCAATCCTCCTAAATAAAACAAGAGAAGGTATATCGTCTTGCTAGTGGCAGTCCTAAATAAAAGAAGAGAAGGTGCATCTTCTTACTAGTGGCAATCCTCCTAAATAAAACAAGAGAAGGTATATCGTCTTGCTAGTGGCAGTCCTAAATAAAAGAAGAGAAGGTGCATCTTCTTACTAGTGGCAATCCTCCTAAATAAAACAAGAGAAGGCATATGGTCTACTAATGGCAGTCCTCCTAAATGAAAAAGAGCGTGTATCGTCCTCGTTAGTGGCAGTTCTAAAGAAAAGAAGGAGGAGTGTATCGTCCTCGGGAGTCTGTCCTAAAGAAACCTCCATCTTTCTCTTTCTCTCTCGGTCTCTATCCAATATTTAGCGGATTCCAAATTTTTTTTTTGTGCAAGACTGTCAGAATTACTAAATATTTAACATCCAATAGCCGATGAGTAATAAATAAAACAAAACAAACTTTAACTTTTAAGACATGCCAGAAGAGAAAACCAGTCTAATGACCCTCGATTTGTTTCATTTACGGGACTCGCTGCCAGACGACCTGCAACCAGTCGAAGAGTAACGAGCCAATCAGCCACCCGTAGTCAAACTACTGCGAGATGTTAATATTGAACAGCGGAACACGCAAAACGACCAGTCTGTCATCTGATAGACAAGTCTATATTTACAGAATATGTCTTTCAACTGGAAATATCGACGATAGTTCTAACCACGGTCATTACCGAGGAAGCGTTCGCGGTGAACACCTGAGAAAGATTAATAAACGGAAATTGTTTTGGGAAGGGCGAGGCTCTCAACGAGTGGACGTCAAAGAATTGCGCGCATGCGTGTTTGGAAGATAATGTATACACCTGGTCCCCGTTCTACAAAGCGATCTTAGCGCTAGGATTACCTTAAGTGTATATGTTAGGTGTGCAGTTACGGTGATCTTAGGGCTAAGATGGCTTCGTGGAACGGGGCCCTGGAAATTAAGTAAGCACCATCGGCCTCGGTGGTGCAATGATTAAACCTTCGGACATAAGGCTGGTAGGTCCTGTGTTCGCAGCCCGGTACCGGCTCCAACCCAGAGCGAGTTTTAACGACTCAACTGGTAGGTTTAAGACCTCTACACCCTCTTCTCTCTCACTAACCACTAATTAACAACTAACAGACAGCCCAGATAGCTGAAGTGTGTGCCCCGGACAGCGTGCTTGAACCTTAATTGGACATAAGCACGAAAACAAGTTGAAACGAAATTAAGTAAGCACCAGCTAGTTTTGACCGCATGGCTTATACTTCGTAAATAATCGTACATGTGAATATGTACAGGATAAAAAACCCCACTGAAATTCATGTTCTGTGTATAGATAGGATATTGAAAAAAGATTGACATTAAGTGACATCAACATTTAATGTATTCTAGAGAAGAAACCCCCCCCCCCCCCCGAAAATATAAATATGCATGCAAATGTATAATAATTTCCTATGGAGGTGGAATCACACTGATGTGCTTCTCATAAGTAATTTATTCCCGCCATTTCGGTAAATACCCAGTAGATACAGACTATGTAAAACCTCTCAATATCAGGTTTAAACTCCATCGGTAGCGACAGTTACATGGAGACGTCTTTTTGGCTGCAATACAATTCGGGTTTGGGATCGACCTCGGTGAGCCCATTGGGCTATATCTCGTCCCAGTCAGTGCACAACGACTGGCATACCAAAGGCCTTGGTATGTACTATCATGCCTGTGGTATGGTGCACATAAAAAGATCCTTTGCTACTAATGGAAAACGTAGCGGGTTTCCTCTCTATGATTATATGTCAAAATTACCAAATGTTTGACATACAATAGCTGATGATTAATAAATCAGTGTGCTCTAGTGGTGTCGTTAAACAAAACAAACTTTACAGTGGGTAGGTCACAACACCGACTTATCTTTTACTAACCACTAACAACTAGCCACTAACCGACTGTCCTCGATAGAAGCCCAGACAGCTGAGAAATAGGCACGAAATTAAATATAATCAATACACCGGACTCGGTGGTGTGTCGTTGTTAAGCCATCGGACATAGGGCTGGTAGGTACAGGGTTCACAGCCCGGTACCGGCTCCCACCCAGAGCGAGTTTTAACGACTCAATGGGTAGGTGTAATACCACTGCACCGACTTCTCTCTCACTAACAACTAACCCACGGTCCTGGACAGACAGTCCAGACAGCGTACTTGAACCTTAATTGGATATAAGCACGAACATAAGTTGATATAATTAAATTTTCTTTGCGTCTATACACTTTACGGCAATCTGATTGGTACAGAGGTGCTTACTTTTTTTCGTTCATATCTCGATGAACCCCCAAAAAATTAAGCCACGCCTACTACCCCCCCCCCCCCCACACACACACACACTGACTCGCACTACTTTTGTGTAACAAGCCGGATTATTCTGGCAATCATATTTAGATATTTTGAAGAAAATACACGTGAAAGCTACAAAAAATGTATACGATAAATTAATGGAAAATGCTATAGCAGAGTAGACATATGGATCTATATGCATTGATTAAAAACAACAACAAAAAAACCTCTTCACTAATCATGACATGAGACTCGGTCGTTGGCCAAAGAAATCATGTAGGAAACTTCACACCTGTAACTTACTTGTAAGCGATGTTCAACAGCTGTTGGCAAAAATTAAACGGTTCCACCGACAACATAAATGTTAGACACGTTCCCTTCATTCGCTTTCATAAAATATAAACTAAACACGAATAGGACAATTCCTTCCAATATAACTAAATGATCCGTAAAAATACACAGCAGCTAGAGGAAATGACGTCATTTACAAAAAAATCACCTGATTCAAATAATAGTGAATGAACGTTCGCATTCTTACGCGACATAAGTATCAATGAAGTTTACACAAACAATACTACAGACGTATTTAAAGCTAAACAAAATAAATTCAGTTATGTATTGTTAAAGTATGCATATAAATTTAATTATAAGATTTGACCGCAATTACAGTGTGCACATCGTTTTTTCGGTTCATACTTGCATGAACCGAAAAATAATTGCGGTCAATTCTTAAATGAATGAATGAACAAACAACAAACCAACCAAACCAATCACACAGACAACAAGAACATATGCGGCCAAAAGTGTTACACGCTGCTTTTCAATGAACATGATCAACACCATAGATATAATTAAATTTCCGTTACAGTCATTACAATTTAACGTCATCCCATTGGTCCAGCCGTAGCACTGGGAGTTTGTTCATTTCTCGATAAATGTAAACATTACGTCGTCAGGGAACGTCATACCTGATGACGTCGTTAGGGAACGTCATACCTGATGACGTCCTTTTATATTGGTAATTTGTCTTACTGAGCGCTATTGTTTTGACCCCCCAAAAATAATTCAAAATAAAATATGAATTTTTAATGTTATTATTAGCAAGTATGATTAAAATTTAATTATAAATATTCGCCGATACACACAGTTTGCGGATGATTTTTTTTTTTGCTCATACCTCGATGAACGTAAAATAAATAACGCACAATCCTTAATTAAATACTACCACCCTTCACCCATAAAGTTAATTTAAAAGACACACTGGGGTTAAATTGCTTGTTTTAGACGTAACAGAAAACGTCTTTGGCTACTCTAGCTCGGAATGAAATTGTCATCCTACTTTTTTGGGACCCACCTCACGTTTAAAGAACAACAGTAGCTGTTAACTGACACTAATTCAACTGAAATTATAGGAATTGTACCGGCCAGTACACTGTCACATTTATCACCAAAACGGCAGGACTGGTAGCATTAATAGTGGAATGAAAAGTTGGGTGAACTTTGAACTTTGATCCACTAAAATACTATTTGGTGTACTGCTACCTTTAAAGGTTGACTTGATATCAGTCTTCATTATTTGGGAATTCTCGTAACCGGTTAGTGAACAACACATGAAAACAAGATGGTGAATCACATTCATAGAAATGTGTTTCTTTTTCGATAGGATGCAAATTTATTATTTTATAGATAATTAATGTTGTTTTATTGACCGATCGTCATATTCCACTAGCCCCAGGCGTCGGAAAATGATATTTTTTAACCCCTGGAGTATGACAACAAACACTTTCACATCACCAATAACAGTACTCGTAGTATTAACTGGTATGAAAAGTTGGGTGAACTTCGAACTTTGACCCACTGAGATACTATTTGTTGACCTTGCAGGAGTTACGTTCTTTAGATAAGCTAAAAGTTAAACTTTGTTTTGTTTAATAACACCACTAGAGCATATTTATATATTAATCATCGGCTATTGGGTGTCAAACATTTCATAATCTTTACATAGTCTTAGCGAGGAAACCAGGTACATTGTTTCCTTTAGTAGCAAGGGATTCTTTTATAGCACATTCCACGTCCTTTGATATACCAGTCGTGGTGCACTGGATGGAGCGAGAAATAGCTCAATGGATTCACCGACGGGGATCGATCCTAAACCGACCGCGCATCTTGTTAGTTTAGCGTGACTTTAAAAAAAGTATTTAAAAATAATAATTCATTTATTTATTTCCTGGTTAACAAAAAAGATTTTTTTTTTAAATCCATCAAACTGTGCGTCAAACGTTTTCAGAAACAGAAAAACAGCGTGCTTTTAACATGTTATTATTAAAAAATATTGTTGGAAAAAAACATCACACTGACAGTATTTAGTTTTCTTGGAAGTTTATTTTTGAGAGCTTAAAGGGACATTCCTGACTTTGCTGCATTGTAAGATGTTTCCAACTAATAAAATAGTTTTACGATTAAACTTGCATATTACATATATGTTCTTGTTTAGAATATCAGTGTCTGTATATTCAATGTGTTTCTGGTCGTCTTAATATTTATGAGGAGCCAAAACTGGATTCCGTTTTCAAATAATTTCGTACGTACGAAAAAATAATATTTTAGGAAATAAAATGAAATTTAACTCTGTAAAAATATTAGAACGATCAGAAACACGTTTAATATACAGCCACTAATATTTTACGCAGAAAAATATATTTGATATGTAATTACAATCGTTAAAAAGTCTCTGTTAGTCGATAACATCTTAAAAATTGCAACAAACTCATGAATGTCCCTTTAAACAGATTCAATTTTTATTTATGCGATATTAAATTACGCGCATTGAATATTTCGTTTTCTTTGACTGATACCAGCTAATAAATAAAAATAGTATATTAGTATCACATTTCTCAATTTGCTAAACAAAAAAACTTTTGTTTCGAAGCGTTATGTAAGTAAATTACAAAAAGTGATTCTAAAACACGTTCAAAAAAATAAAAACAGAGCCATTGTCGTCGTAGTTGGCCGTTTTTAGAATTATTTTTTGTACCTGTTGCAAAACTTTAAAAAAACATAATATATTGCGCCATGGGCTTTTAAATGTATCAACGCAGTGTGTACGTCCATATCAACTACATTTATCCTTAAATCACTGTGTGTATTGTGATGATATGATGACTAGATAAATTTCTATATTTGTGGTCACTGGCCAAAAATACAGCTTTTTTAACAGAACTACTTTTACACTAGCTATGATCAGTAAGGCGGGCAGAGCGGAGCAGGGGGGGGGGGGGGCAGCTTGTGAATCAAAAATATTATTGGTAGTAAATCTTAAAGCAGACATGAATTTTACTTGTACAGAAAGAAAGAAAGAAAGAAATGTTTTATTTAACGACGCACTCAAAACATTTTATTTACGGTTATATGGCGTCAGTTTACTTGTACATCTAATTTCCAAAATTATATCCCCGAACCCCGCTAGAAACTTTGCTTTACGCCCTCGATCACAGTCAGCCTCCGCCCCCCCCCCCCCCCCCCCCATTATCTACTTTCTTTAGCCCTGCCTGTAAGGGAACGTGGTATTTTTGAAAGTTCTTGATTCTTCTATTCCAGTTGATTGTTTTGATTTTTGATAACCATTTTGAAGATAATTTTCATTTTAAAAATAAGAAATAAAATCTCCAGTAAAGAATATCTTCGGGAGTGGCTGTCCTCCTATAGACGAGGCACTGGATGAGATTCATACAGTAAACCACTATTTTGCCAAATACCCATTAGATTCTGCATTGTGCTGAGATACGCATTGATAGAGGGTTTTTTAATTAGGGCCCCATTTGCTTTTACGTTAAAGGGACGGACCCTAGTTTTTAACTACTAAGGCATATATTTCACTACTAGAGCCGTTCATGATCACTGAAATCATTCATTGCTTATATTTAATTATGTTAGATTATCCATTTCCGTACATCCGAAGTGTTTTTGGTCATCCTGGTGTTTCTAATACCACAAATTGCATTTTTCATATTTTTAAAAACGCACGTGCGTCTGAGAAATAATAGTTATGGTGCATAGTTTTAGTATCTTTTTAACGATATTTCGCCATTTCAACGTCACAGACTCTTGTTTTACTCTCCTGTAAGGTTATCCAAATGAGCTACAGGTTTGTCACTTAACCAACCTGAGTGTCCATTTTTACGGGTTGAAACTAGAGTCTGCGCCATTAAAGGAACAGAACCTAGTTTCTGTGATAGAAAATGGACACTAAGTTTAGTTAAAGGGACATTCCTGAGTTTGCTGCAATTTTTAAGATGTTATCGACTAACAGAGACTTTTTAACGATTGTAATTACATATCAAATATATTTTTCTGCATAAAATATTAGTGGCTGTATATTAAACGTGTTTCTGATCGTTCTAATATTTGTACTAGGTTAAATTTCATTTTATTTCCTAAAATAAATTTGTTCGACAAAATCCGGCATGGGCTTCTTACAAATATTAAAACGGTCAGAAACACATTGAATATACAGACACTGATATTCTAAACAGGAAAATATATTTTATATGTAAATTTACTCGTAGAAATATTTTATTTTGCAGAAACATCTTACAATGCAGCAAACTCAGGAATGTCCCTTTAATCTATAAACCTACAACACACATTTTGATATAATAAGGTTATAACAGAGATAAGCTAAAATTGGGTGATGTTTAACCAGGCAAATACCGTCTAAAAATAATTAAAAATAACTCGAGCTTGTCTCGATAACCATTTCCCCTGCGCGTGCTATAACCTCACCGTGGTGCAGGGATGTAACATTCTCTTTGAGAATGGCCAATACAGCACAATTGAAATTTTGAGTAAAAGTCGGTATCTATCTGTGATATTTGTATTTTTGCACAGTTCTTTACACTGTTTTTATTTAAATCTTGAATTTTTACATTGATGTTGATCATCACTTTATTTGTTTGCATTACCATAGTTTGGCACCCAATAGCCGATGTATTTTTCGTGCTGGGGTGTCGTTAAACATTCATTCATTGGATAACCATTACTTCTCAGACGCATTATGAAAAATACATTTTGAGATATTGCAAATCCCTGGATAACCAGAGCCACGTCAGGTGTACGAAAATTAATATTCTAAATACCGGCCTCGGTGGTGTCGTGGTTACACCATCTGATATAAGGCTGGTAGGTACAGGGTTCGCAGCCCGGTACCGTCTCCCACTCAGCGAGTTTTAACGACTCAGTGAGTAGCTGTAAGACCACTACTCTGGGGCGGATCCAGCTTTTCTGATGGGGTGGGGGGTGGGGGTGGGGGTGGGGGTGGGGGGTGGGGGGGGGGGTGGGTGGGGGGGTGGAGGGTGTCCAAGACAAAAAGGGCACCATAACATTATGAAAAGGCACTATTGAAAAATTACACACGGTTCACATGGACCATAATATAATAATGCTACAACAGGGACGCTGGCAGACGTATCCTAAATAAAAGGGGCACTTCTCAAATTTGAGGGGTGGGGGTGGGTGGTGGGTGGGGGGTCCGGACACCTTGGACTCCCCCGTCTAGATCCGCCCCAGCTACTCCATCTTCTCTCTCACTAACAACTAACCCACTGTCCTGGACAGACAGCTCATATGATAGTTGAGGTGTGTGCCCAGGACAGCATCCTTGAACCTTAATTGGATATAAGCACGAAAATAAGTTGAAACGAAATGAAAAATTCTAAATAATAAAATGTAAATACTTCTAATTTAAATGATCAAAAATGGCTTTAATAGTGAAAGATTCCGCCGTAGTGTTTAAAAACTAGTCTGTCGCTTTAATTCGGACACGCGTCACCGAGTGCACGTTCAAACACTAACACTGTCTTTGTCTCCCGTGACGCAGGTGTGCGTGCAAAGTGCTTCGCCGTCTTGCACCCCAATTGGCGACAGCGATACGGTAATTTTAAAAAAAAGAAAACAGCAAAAAATCAAAGCCTAATATTATTGTAGACGAGTTCGAGTAAATCAGATAGCGATCGAATGCCATGGAATCGCCTATTGTTGATTCATGTCGCCGTGTATTGGACGATATAAACTCTTCAAAAAAGTAGGGGAACCTGAAATATTAAAGGGACATTCCTGAGTTTGCTACAATTTTTAAGATGTTATCAACTAACAGAGACTTTCTGACGATTGTAATTACATATCAAATATATTTTTCTGCATAAAATATTACTAGCTGTATATCAAACGTGTTTCTGATCGTTCTAATATTTCTACTAGGTTAAATTTAATTTAATTTTCTAAAAAAGATTGTTTTCGTACGTACGAAATTATTTGAAAACAAAATCCAGTTTCGGCTTCTTACAAATATTAAGACGACCAGAAAAACATTGAATATACAGACACTGATATTCTAAACAACAAAATATATTGAATATGTAAGTTTAATCGTAGAAATATTTTATTAGTCGGAAACATCTTACAATGCAACAAACTCGGGAATGTCTCTTTAACGTTAATATCAACTATTAGACCGAACATATATTTTGACCACAGTCATCCTTGTAAAGAACGTTAAAGCCGCACGCCCTAGTTCCATCCAGCGAAAATAAATTATAATTTGGTTAAAGGGACACACCCTAGTTACGGCTAGTTGTTAACCATTACGGCGTTGTTTTTCGCTATTAAACCCATTTTTTTTCACAAATAAAATTGCACTTTACTTACCGTTTATTATTTAGAATATACATTTCCATTCACCTGAAGTGTTTTTTTGGTAATCCTGGTAATCCTGGTTTTTGTAATACCACAAAATGCATTTTTCGTATTTCATAAAATGGCACGGGCCTCTGAGAAAAAACCGTTGAGCAGACAAGGTCTAATCTATTTTTAGAGGGGATATTTCCATTTCAATGTCACAGACGTTGGTATACCACGTGACCGTTATCATTTTGGTTCGGTTTGTTTTCTCGTGCACGGTTCGCGCAATCAACATCCGATTTGTTGTTGTTCATTTGTGAGATTTTTCTTCACAGTTCGTGAACATTTTCAGTAACAATAAAGTTCAGACAAGTAAGTGTCTCAATACAAAACGTTACAAACCCTTAAAACCAATATCTTTGCTAAGTCTTACGATATCTGGAGAGGGGATACAACCAGGACAGAACAGTTGGAACATGTCCAGGAGAGGTGAAAGGAACGCACCCCAAGTCTGTGAAATTTGTCGTAACGTAGGCATTGTTGTGCTTCGAGCGACATCTACCAGTGACATCAGAATACTAACTTTCAAAATTATTTCAAGCAATTGGGACATGGGGATTCCCGTAGTATTTATCGATATAAAACCTGCTTTTTCACTCCATTTGATCAAAAACGTGATCTAAGTGTGTTACAGGTTTGTAGATTAACCAAATTACAATTTATTTCCGCTGGATGGAACTAGGGTGTGCGGCTTTAATCACAACAATGACTACGTCACGACAAATTTCACAGAGTGCGCACAGACTTGGGGTGCGTTCCTTTCACCTCTCCTGGACATGTTCCAACTGTTCTGTCCTGGTTTTATCCCCTCTCCAGATATCGTAAGACTTAGCAAAATTATTGGTTTTAAGGGTTTGTAACGTTTTGTATTGAGATACTTACTTGTCTGAACTTTATTGTTACTGAAAATGTTCACGAACTGTGAAGAAAAATCTCACAAATGAACAACAAGCAAACGACAACAAATCGGATGTTGATTGCGCGAACCGTGCACGAGAAAACAAACCGAACCAAAATGATAACGGTCACGTGGTATACCAACGTCTGTGACATTGAAATGGGAATATCCCCTCTAAAAATAGATTAGACCTTATCTGCTCAACGTTTTTTTCTCAGAGGCCCGTGGCATTTTATGAAATATGAAAAATGCATTTTGTGGTATTACAAACACCAGGATTACCAGGATTACCAAAAAACACTTCAGGTGAATGGAAATGTATATTCTAAATAATAAACGGTAAGTAAAGTGCAATTTTACTTGTGAAAAAATGGGTTTAATAGCGAAAAACAACGGCGTAATGGTTAACAACTAGGGCGTGTCCCTTTAAGGTCTGTTTATCAACAAACCGAAACACATTCCATAGTTTGCACGTGCGTGGGGTGTCATTCTCGATTTTGACAATTTCCAGGAAGGTCGATTAATCACTGTGGAATATTATTTCTGTCAATCTTTTTCATTCTGTTGATCATACAGTTATTATTGTTTTGTTTTTTGTCATTTTTATTGTTTGAATTTGCGATTTACTCATAAAAACCCCCATCAACTTTCAAATTTCACTTCTGACCCCAATCGTCCTTCAAGATCTTTGGTG